>NC_134457.1:179286993-179611681 GCF_047948215.1 Lycorma delicatula
AACAAGGAATCCTTTTTTTTATCTCTTCCACTTATATTGCATGTGAGGAGAATTGTTACGCAGTCTTTCTGCTTTTTACCACCAGAGTTGTCAATTTTTTTTAAAACATGAAAAATCAGGAAGTACTCTGAAATATAACCCTAGTTCATCACAGTTGTAGATATCATCAGGTTTTTAAGTATTTTAAAATTTTGGGAATGCAATTCTTACTCCAGTCATCTGCAGCAGGTTGATCGGTATCCAACTTTTCAATAGTTTTTCTCTTTCCAACAAGAGAGCCAACCTTCTACTAGTTTGAAATCGTGATCACCAGATTTAACCACTTTATAAAGCATGTTCAACATTTTCATTCTTACCATTGCATTTCCTCTTTCTGTTAACATACTCATTTAGGGCAATTGCAGACTCCAATTCATTGCAGCTTTTAATGATACGAGAAAGTGAAATCTGAGAAAGACACAGTGTCATTGCAGTTTTTCACTGACTACATTTAGAAAGTTTATCATATTTTTTTTAATTTCTAATTTTTCATGTAAATATTTTTTTTAAAGTTCTAGTTTTTCAAAATTTATAAAAATTTCAGTACAGTACACAATAATTAAATGAACAGAAAAAATCACAAATGAACACAATAAAACAATAGTAACGTAACTTAAACAAACATATTAATCGGAACCATGTATAGTATACACAGTGTAGAAAGATGAAATGCTCTGAAAGTGTATAGCCTAAAGTGTACTGCACTGCACATACGCATATTTAGTCTACCATCTGTTGCCAATGGAAGTCTGGCACCGTGCTGTTTATCTTTATCCTGCTAGCAGCTAGACCATGGTATGATATGATCTATTCTGAAGTAATCAACTTAAAAATTAAATACGAATACTACAGTAAAATGAAAGCATAAACAACATAATGTAGTAAAGTAAATATATAAATAATCCATTTTGCATTATAACAAATAAACGTAAAATATTAAATATTGATTTAATAAGCCAATTCTTGATTCTATTACATGAAGAAATTTATATAAACTTCTTCTATTTTGGTTTGGGTTTCAGAAAAATGATTCAATAATCTAGCTGATTCAATTATCCAGTGATTCTAATAAGCGGTATTACTGTTTTTAAACATTGCAAACAGCTTACCATGAGATGAATTTTTTTTTTTCATTAGCCAGTGTAATAATTGGATGAGTTATCAAATCACATCTTCATAAAAAAAATATAGCAAACACATAATTATTAATTAATACTAAACACATTAATTAATATTAAATTATTTGTTTTAGTTTTTTCCTAGAATGAGTGGTACATTCTGTTTATTCTTGTGTATTTATATTGGTAAGATTTTTTTTAACCTCTCCATATCTCACAGGATCCTTACACTTACCTTCACTCTTAGCTTGGAATTTCAGTTCCTGTTATAACATTTTCTATTATTTTATCTTTCATGCAATAGGAGAACAGAAAACAAGAATGCTCATCAGACAGAAGTTAGTATAAACCTTAAATAAAATAACATGAAGTAACACAAGGCCATTACAATAAGATTATAGTATACCACTCACAGATGTAGTAAACAATTAAATTTGTCTGTACCACAACCACAATTATCATAGGCAATGTAACAAAAATATGTTATGCTGAACAATGACATTACTAAGTATACTAGGAAAAATGAGGAGTGAAGGAATTACCATTGTTTTTTTCCAGAGCAAAATCTACTTAAATGTACATTTAGCATCTCCCACCCATTAAAATGCAATTTGTGTTCAGCTATTTTGGGATATCTTCATTCTGCACTGTAAATTCTTTTTTGCCAATTTCCATTGTGGAGTGGTAGTATCTCAAGCTTTCATCTGGAGGTCCCAGATTTGAATCCTGGTCAGGCACGCCATTTTTTATAAGCTATAAAACTTCCATTTCATATTCCCATATACAAGCTTCCAGTTTATATGGTGAATTAATCATCATCAAAAAACGAAATTAGCTGTTTAATGAAGCTAAGTTTAGGAGTAACAATTACTTTTATGCTACCATATAAATCAATGAAAAAAGTAACAGGAAACTGTTCACTTTCAGTATCTTTATTATGCTTGACTCAGTCATGTTTGTAATTAAGTTTTGTAGAATAATTGTGACAGTTATGACTGATAGATAATATACAATAAATTTCAGTTAAAATAATTTATGGAATTTTTTTATTTTAGGAGGATATTTGTACCTGATAAACATAGTTTGCAATTCTAGTGTATACGATGTACGTGTCAAAGCTGCTGAACTTTTGGGTCGACTTTGTTCTGATAAGTTGTCTGGTCCTCGTGTACGTTTAGCTCTTGGCCGTTTCTTACCTGATGCCATTTGTGATGCTTTTAGAGATGCACCATCAGATTCAATTAGATTACTAGAATTTAATCAAGAGAATCCTGAACTTGTATGGGATGCTGAATCCAGAAAACATGTTGCTGATGTTGTTGCAGCTCTTTCTAGAAGGTTTGTTATTGTGTTTTTTTATTTTTGTAAGTGTTAACAAATAGCTTATAAAACAACTATAATAAACCCTGCTGGTTTTTTTTCTGTTATTAAAATTTAGTGTCATAAGTTAGTTACATATCAAATTAAAATATGACAAGATAAAATGTTGATGTTAAACTTATGCCTGCTTGTGTACTTAACCTTGAGAAGTGTCCCTAATTGAAGGGAAGATTATATCTAAGAAAATCGCCACACCTGCATGAATTAAAAATGTTATGCACGCATGCTATGGTTAGAATCATTCAATTAAATGCACAAAAAAATATACTTAAATAAAATAATGACTATTTTAAATAAGTTGTGTGTGTAAGCTGTGCATCAGGAAAATCCCACAGTTATAGGATTCCCAGAATGCAGCTTTACCCACATGACGGGAAAGTGTGTTGTCAGATTTTTTTCTTAGATAAATTTCCTTTGTGTAATTTTCCAAATGTGTAGGGTGTAGTACACACCCTACACATTTGGGAATGACTTTTGAGTTATAAGAATAAAGTTAAATTGAAGGTTATTAATGAAATTGAAAAGAATGATAACAGCATTTAAAACATAGAGGTGAAATTAAAATTTGGAGATCTGCACAAATGCTACATACTTTTTCAGAAAAAACTTTATCATTAATAAACAAAATATAATCACTAATTCTATGGATGGGTTGTCATTAAGTGATCTGCTGTAAGGATTTTAAATTCAAAATTTAGGTTGAAATTGATAGATTATCTGTATTTTATTCAAATATTACTACCCTACTGAGAGTTGATTTGATTTGTTAAGAGTTTTTTCTTATCCATTTATAATATCTAAAAATTATTAGGATCTGAAAATGTAATATGTACATAGTTGGGTAATTTCCCAATTCAGTCACACATTTCATCATGAAAAAATAAAATTATTTATGATGTTTATTTTTAGAAAAAGAGAAATTTTAGCACCTATGTTATCATGTATTGTTTATTTTCTCACCATCAAGACTTCAGCACCATGACTAACACTTACATTAAAACATTTAAGTTTTTTTTTTTTTTAATGTAGACTTAATCCCTCTTTAGTCTTAAGGTTTATTATGCACTCCATTGCAAAACTAGCCTATTCTATTCAGTTCTGTTCTTTATAGTGACCAAATGTTAACATCTATAGAAGAATTTCAATTTGTTATTAAACAAAAACTGAAGTTTTTATCCCCTATTAGGTTAGTATGATGTTTAGCTGATGTTACTGTAGTCTAAGTAATTCAGATAAGTGATAAAATTCTAGGCCTAACTATTCTGATATAGATTTTTAATAAGTATCCATTTTGTCAAGAGTGAAATGACATTAAACTTGTGCCAATTATCATTATAAACATACACTAAGTGTTTCTTTTTTCATAGTTACAAAATGCCTTTATGTTTAGCATTCAAATTGAGTATTAATTTGATAAGATCAGTATTCATGTAACATTCCATACTTACACAAGGATTAGTTAAGCTGGCATTTGCCAAAGATCCTGGCATAGATAAAGAACCCTGAATCAAGATGGAGCTTCTTTATTATTATTATTATTATTTTTTGTTAACAAATTAATAATATAGTACCTCTTATACTTACTGGTTTTTAGAGCTTATTAATGTTGGATATTTGGCAATATGAGGTGTTTATTAATTTGCTGAGAGTTTTCAGAGTACTAGTGCATCATGTTTAAAGTTCTTGGAATCTCCATAAACATTGAGTATGATATTAATTTAAAAAAAGTACCATAATGTTGCTCATGTGAAAAATTAAATTAATGTATTACATAATTTGTTGATCCACCATTTGGTGTGGACCAAATGTTTCAGCAATGGAAATATATTTTGCTTCAGCTTTTAGTTCTATGATCACTCCCAAGAAATATGAAAAGAAGTATGATTTATCTTCTAATTCTCCAATTGCCATTTCTTATTTATCACGTAAAATAATTTTTTTTTTGTCTTCAGTCATTTGACTGGTTGATACAGTTCTCCAAGATTCCCTATCTAGTGCCAGTCGTTTCATTTCGATATACCACCTACATCCTACATCCCTAACAATTTATTTAACATATTCCAAATGTTGCCTGCCTGTACAATTTTTCCCTTCTACTTGTCCCTCCAATATTAAAGTGACTATTCCAGGATGCCTTAATATATGGCCTGTAAGTCTGTCTCTTTTTTTAACTATATTTTTAAAAATGCTTCTTTCTTCATCAATTTTCCGCAACACCGCTTTGTTTGTCACTTTATCCACGCATTCTCCTACAGTGTACCACATTTCAAAAGCTTCTGATCTTTTCTTCTCAGGTACTCTCATCGTCCAGGTTTCACTTCCATGAAAGGCTATATGCTCCAAATATATACTTTCAAAAATGTTTTCCTGATGTTTAAATTAATTTTTGATGTAAACAAATTATATTTCTGACTGAAGGCTCGTTTTTCCTTTGCTATTCGGCATTTTATATCACTCCTGCTACATCCATCTTTTGTAATTTTACTTCCCAAATAACAAAATTCTTCTACCTCCATAATCTTTTCTCTTCCTATTTTTTATATTCAGCAGTCCATCTAGATTATTTTTACTACATTTCATTACTTTCGTTTTGTTCTTGTTTATTTTCATGCTGTAGTTCTTGCATAGGACTTCATGCCATTCATTGTTTCTTCTAAATCTTTTTTACTCTCAGCTAGAATTACTATATCATCAGCAAATCATAGCATCTTTATCTTTTCATCTTGTACTTTTACTCCGGATCTAAATTGTTCTGTAACATCATTAACTGCTGGTTCTATGTAAAGATTAAAAAGTAATGGTGATAGGAAACATCCTTATCGGACTCCCTTTTTTATTACGGCTTGTTTCTTATGTTCTTCAATTATTATTGTTCCTGTAAATTTTAGCAATTGTTCTTCTATCTCTGAACTTGAACCCTAATTTTTTTTAAATGAACTCTACGTTATTGAATACCTTTTCTAGGTCTATAAATGCCAAGTATGTTGGTTTGTTTTTCTTTAATTTTTCTTCTACTATTAATCTGAGTGCTAAAATTGCTTCCCTTGTCCCTATACTTTTCCTGACACTTCTTCTCCTAACACTTCTTCCACTCTCCTCTCAATTCTTCTGTACAGAATTCTAGTTAAGATTTTTGATGCATGTCTAATTAAACTAATTGCTCTTTATTCTTCACATTTATCTGCTCCTGCTTTCTTTGGTATCATGACTATAACACTCTTATTGAAGTCTGACAGAACTTCCCCTTTTTCGTAAATATTACACACCAGTTTGTTGTAGATATTGCAAGGTGAGATTAAGATGCGCAAAAAGTTTGGTTTAAGTAAATAATTAAGCGTGTAAGTTAAATAAAGATTTAATCAACACAAAAAGACTTATGAAAATCATTATATACAAGTTTAGTGTATAAAGTGTGTGTTCATAACGTTTAAGCTACGGAGAACAACTACACGCTTGCACTCTGAGAAGTGACTGCTGTTTCTCGTAAATCGCCGCACTCCTCTCCATTCGTCCACGAGAATCTCCAACAGTTTGTATAATCTATCTATCGCTTCCTCACCTGCACCGCACAGTAATTCTGCAGGTATTCCAAGAGCTTTTCTGCCAATACTCTCTTAAATTCATATCTCTGTATTTTTACTCCTCTTTCATCCTCTTTGACTTCCTCTTCTTCCTCTGTAACACCATTTTCTAATTCATTTCCTCTGTATAGCTCTTCAGCATATTCCACCTACCTATCAACCTTTTCTTTTGTATTATAAATCGATGTACCATTTTTGTTTAACACATTATTAGATTTTAGTTTATGTACCACAAAACTTTCTTTAACTTTCCTGTATGCTTCGTCTATTTTACCAATTATCCTTTCTCTTTCCACTTCTGAACACTTTTCTTTAATCCACTCTTCTTTTTCTAGTTTGCACTTCCTGTTTATAATATTTCTTAATTGTCGATAGTTCCTTTTACTTTCTTCATCACTAGTAATCTTATATTTTCTACATTCATCCATCAGCTGTAATATATCATCTGAAATCCAAGCTTTTCTACCAGCTTTCTTTGTTACGCCTAAGTTCACTTCTGCTGATTTATAAATTTCCTTTTTAACATTATTCCATTCTTCTTCTACACTTTCTACCTTATCTTTTTTTACTCACCTCTTGTAACATCCTCCTCAAAAATCTTCTTTACCTCCTCTTCCTCAAGCTTCTCTAAATTCCACTGATTCATCTGACACCTTTCTTCAGGTTTTTAAACCCCAGTCTACATTTCATTATCACTAAATTATATTCGCTATCATTGTCTGCTTCAGGGTAAGCTTTGCAGTCGACGAGTTGATTTCTAAATCTTTGCCTAACCATAATATAATCTTTCTGATACCTTGCAGTATCACTGGGCTTTTTCCATGTGTATATTCTTCTGTTATGATTTTTAAACTGGGTGTAGGAAATTACTGAATTATACTTTGCGCAAAACTCTGTAAGTCAGTTTCCTCTTTCATTCCTTTTGCCCAGCTTATATTCACCCACAATATTTCCTTCCTTGCCTTTTCCAATGCTTGCATTCTAGTCTCTATTATTACATTATAACTATTATTACATTTTCATACCCTTTTATATATTTAATTGCTTCGTCAATTTCTTTGTATACACACTCTACTTTATCACCTTTTTTATCATCATGGGCACTTGTAGGCATATAGACGTTAACAATCATTGTTGGCTTAGGTTTTGATTTTATCCTTATCACAGTGATACTATCACTATGCATTTTGAAATAATTTACTCTCTTCCCTATCTTCTTGTTCATTACGAAACCTACCCTCCTGTCTGCCCTTTATTTGAAGCTGTGTTTATTATTCTAAAATCACCTGATCAAAAGTAATTTTCATCTTCTCACTGAACCTCGCTAATTCCTACTACATCTACATTTAATTTCCCTCTTTAAATTTTCTAACCTACCAACCTTTTTTAGACTTCTAGCATTCCACGCTCTGACTTGTAGAATGTTTTTTTTTAATTTTCTGGTGACCCCTTCTTAGTTAGTAGTCCCCACCTGGAGATTCGAATGGGGGATTAGTTTACCTCCAGAATATTTTACCAAGGAAGGCGCCTCCATCTTTGTTATGAAAATCCAGAGAGTTACATTTTCTTGGATAAAAGATGCTGTAGTTTTCCATTGCTTTTAACTCAGAAGATTTAGTGATGTTAATATGGCCATTTAAGTCCTCCTGTCCTACGCCCTTAACAACTACTAAAAGAGCTGTTGCCCACTTTCAGGAATCATTCCTTAGTCTTCCTTAGTCTTAACAGATATGGTTGCATCTTCAGTCCAGCTACTCTGTGTCACCACTGAGCACTCAAGCCCCCTCACCATCGTCGAAGTCTTACAAGTCATAGAGAGAGATTTAAAATAAATTGTGAAAAATCAATTCACTAAACTAATATAATATTCTCTTTTAGGTTCCTCAACATTCTTTGTGATATCTCAATTTTCTGTTCGTAGTATTTACATTTAGAGCAAGCAACCATTTGTAAGTTGATTGACTATATATGTTTGTGTTTCACTGACATAGTGTGTTTACATTATCAGGGATAATCTAAGCTCTGTTACTTTAGACACTTGGTGTATATGCAGAAAACAAGAATTTACTATCACAGTGTGCTTAATTTTTTTTAAATAAACATTTACAATTTTAATATTAAATTGTTTTTTTCTTTGTCAGACACATCAGGAACTCTGAGGCTCTTATGTTACCACAGCAAAAATGTAATATATAATTTAATTACTTAGTAGATCATTTTAACACTATACAGTACTTAATTTAACAGTAGAACACTATAATAGTAGAAATTTTTCACAATTTTTTCATTTTATGAATCATCAGCCACTTAAAATGTAACATAATACGTATATTATAAATCAGTATCTTGTCTGTAGAAAGATGTACATATAAAACAATCATGACATATTTGTGCAATGTACAATATTTTGCTTTTTCATTATAAAATAAATAAATGTTTAAAAGAAAAAAATGTGTAAGTAATTTTTTTATTTTTTAGTTATAAATTTTTATTCAGCTAGACACTGCAAATTACAGAGCACTCAAAACTTACATATGACAATAATATACTATCTAATTCAGTATACCTTCAGACTGTTTTTAACTTTGATATTTCTTGGTAAAACTATTCATTAAGTAAAGTATATTTAGTATTTTTAATGGAGTAAACTGTTACTGCAAGAGTAGCCCTAACAGTTACATAAATAACAGCCAGTTATATGAATATAACACACTACAACCGTAACGTATACCTGTCTGTATTTGTATATGCACCTATATTAAAGTGTGTAATGGTTGCAAAACTTAATATTTATCTGTTTTTCCTTACAGGCATTTTCAAAATCAGTATGTAAATCACAGTGTTCAATTAAAACTACCTGAAAAGTCAATGCTTGGTACTGAAACTAAAGAAGTTGTTGTGGGTGGCGTATATTTGAGGTTATTTAACAAACATCCTGGATGGGCCTTAAGACATCCAAAAGAATTTTTATCAGCTTTATTAGATTTTATCCTTCAAATAATTGCAAAAGATCCATTAAATGTGAGTAAAGTAATCTCTAGAGACTTTATTTATTTGGTATTTTTATTTTTCTCAAGTAAATATTACATTTGCGTAAATAATTATATATTAGTTAAATTTATTTTACGTGACAAAAATTGCAAACTTAAATTTTAATGATTGTCCAACAGATAAACTTAACCCCCAGGTGTAAAATGATATAAATGGTTCTTTTTTCTCATGTCTAGAAACAAGGTTTTCTTTGTTAAATTCTGACTGTAAAGGAATTCATGCATTATCCAGTATTTCTTTTAAAATTAGTCTAATCTGCTAGCTAAGATAGGAAAGTAACATAATGAAGTAACATAATATATATGAATCAGAATTAAGAATTTATATCTCTCTTTAATGTAAAGCTAAACAAGACCTTCAGCTGTGTAAGCATATTAAAATTGTGGTAGTTGTAAAAACTCCATCATGTCTAAGCTGTAGAAAGACAGTTACCAGGCAAAGGTTTTATAAAACATAGTACAAATATTTGTCTGTTAAGAAAGTTTATTTTTTTATCTTGTATTAAATTGCATTTTCTTAGCCCCAGTGTTTGTCTGTGTATTTTTAACAACATGTCTTTTTGAGTGTTTTATTCACATTCTGTAAAAATTAGGTGTATAATGCAACAAATAAAATTTGGATAAGCATCCTAATTTTTTTTTGACCATACATTTGTAATTTTTAAGATTGGCACGTTGAAGATAGATTTGTGTAACAAACACCCTTAAGTGACTCTTTATTTCATAAGCTTTTAAAATTTGGTACAGTAGTAGCATCCGAAGCACGTAAATAGATTGTAAGCAAAGCTTATTTTAAAATTGCATAAATAATTCTGTAATGTAAATAAAAATAGTGACCGATAGATATTTGTATCATAATATGTGTCACACGTTTTAACAGCTCCTTTTTCATGCATCACAGAATTTTCATTTATTCATTGGCAAGCCATAGATTACATTACATTGAAATGTTTTACGTTTATTGTTGTTATTATCATTGAAATATATTTCAAAATATGTGTCACTAATTGTGAAATAGGACTGAAGTACATTTTTTGAAAATTAGTAATGTGTGATGTAGCCAAGTACATTAACAAATTTTGAATTGTGTGGCAAAGATATATGAATAATACCATGGTTAAGATGTTTAATGTGGAATGAGAAATGTGCATTAGAAACCTCAAATTGGATAACCACTCTTAGTGAAATTTTGCTTCATGCTTAAAAAAACTGGTGCAGAAACCCATCGCATGCTTGTGGGAGCATTTGGTGACAATGCTATGAGTAAAAGTAAAACGTTTTTGTGGTACAAATGATTCAAAGATGGACGAATGACAGTCGATGACAATGAGCGTTCAGGAAGACCATCAACAAGTGCAACACCAGAAAACATCGCAAAAGTGCGAGAGGCTATTGTTGCAGATTGTAGACAAACAATCCATGATGTTTGTGCAATCATACAAATGTCATATGGATCCGTGCAATGCATCTTGTCCGACAATTTGAACATGAGACGCATTGCTGCAAAATTCAAACCGTGGCTTGAACAGCGACCAGAAACAAAATCGCATAGCTGTCTGTAGTGAATTGAAAAATTCAGCCAAAAAATTCCCCACCCACCCTATTCGCCTGACCTTGAAATAAAATTTCAATTCAAAGGCCGTCGTTTTAACACAATTGAGGAGATTCAGGAAGAAACACAGAACGTGCTTCGAACACTTACACCTGCAGACTTCTAGGGTTACATGGAATCATGGGAAAAACGTTGGGATCACTGTATCAATGCCCAAGGGGATTACTTTGAAGGAGACAGTGGAAATTATAATATATGATAAGCTATTTTATTTTTTTGGTAAAATTCCCCGAACTTTTGGGTAGCACCTCGTATTGTCAACAGGTAAGTCTGTATCGATCAATGTTTCACAATCTCTGCACTTCCTTTGAGAGTTTACTGAAATTTTACATTCTTTATTTCATGAAATTTTACATATCTTTTTCATTATTAAAAACTTTTATGCTTATAGATGCCCAAGATTCATAGGAGCACTAGAACAAACAAATTTCTTGTAAAACCTTTGAGATATTATCAGGAAGAAGGAAATCAAATGTTACGCCCTATTATGATAGATGAAATTTTTATTATACCTGAATTGAAACACTCCATCTTGTCAACAAAAAAATTTTTGAAACAAACAATTGCAACGAAAGATTGTATTATAGTATTCTGGGACAAGCAACTGGGAAAAACTACAGTATGCCTTTCAAGCAAAGGTTAGAGGATGATGACATCCAGTATCCTTTTGCTACTTGATAATTCTATAGTACACAATGCTGTTATCATGAAAAAATCTTATTTGAGATCAAATTGCGGCTGTTGAAGCTCAACAGCCGCAATTAAAAATTTGTTAACATATTTTGCTACATCATACATTCTTAGTTTTCAAAAAATGAACTTCAGTTCTATTTCATAATCAGTGGACCATTTATTGCATCTAAACATACTTCGCACTGTTCATGAAGGTTGTTGAGGAGCAGCATTCTTCAAGAAAGCTATTCCTCAGTATTCAGTTTTATGATGATAAACTGCAAAATGAAGTTACAAAATGTCTTTCATATAAGCAACTATTTTTTGACAGTGGTGTTCAAAAGTTTTGTTTCAATAATGTGGTAGAGAATAAGTTTAAGAATAGATACAAGTTTGTAGAAGTGATAATCCAAATTTGAAAGCATAATTTGTTTTCTTATTTTAATGGCCTAATGGTACTTAGTTCTGGCCCACTTTCACTTTACCATAAAGTATGTATAAATTGTATTATTTTTTAGAAGTAAAATGAAAATAAAATAATAAAGAGCATAAGTATAAATATATTTTTAATTACAATAATAAATCAGGATGTAATTTGTTTATAAAAAAAAAATCAATTTTTTTTCGAAATTTCCATTTTCAATAAAATCTTTCTTGCCTTTCATAGCAAGTGTTTTATTTACTTTAAATTAAAATATTTTAATTTTTCTGGTTTCTTTGAGTAAAACTCAACTACAATTAATTAGTTTTTGTTTTTTTACCATTACATTTTCCTTGTATCTTCATTTGTGTAAAACAAGTTTTTAATGTTTGTTTTACAGGTCGAACTTCTTGATATGGCAATTGCAGCACTCGTTAATTTGCTCCAGGCACAACCTAAATTAGCTGATGATGTACCAGCTTTAGGTCATATACCACGCATTTGTGCCCAGATTAAAAATAATCATGCACAACCTCAAATTCCATTATCAATTTTCCGTATATTGTATCAGCTTGCAACTAGTGAGGTAATGTATCATTTGTAAAGTTTGTTTATATGGTTTCTTTTATTAAAAATTACTTTTATCTCGATTCATGAAGTTTTCAAACAAGTTTACTGATACTCTAGTGCAGCACTTGTCAACCTATTTTTATTTGCATCCCCCTAAGCAAACAAAGTTTCAATTTCCAGTTGTACCCTTTATACTACAAAAATGTTTATATTTTATGTAGTTACTGTAAAATTTTTGTTAGTGTGAATAAATAGCATTGGCATGTTAAAGAATGAGCAGGCAGAGCAAGCACAACAGGCTCCATTTGATGAAGATTTTTGAAAAAAGATGTTAATGGAGGCATATTGAATGTGCTCTGTGATTTATCTATTTTTTCACTATTTTGGTACGCTGTAGCTCTTATAATAAAAATCAAAGTAATTACATAGAGTGTGCTTATTTTATATTGAAACTCAAAAGATGAATGAAGTTTGGTATCATGAACATAAGATTAAATGTTACAAACTGTAAGATATATTTTGTGAAATTTTTGTACTTGTTTTGAGGCCCATAGTTTTTTTAAAAATGAGGTTCAAATGATGCACGATATAACTTTATATTTGGAGCTGCATTCACCTTATTTCATAAATTGTTTTTAATAAAAAATGAAGAAGCTATCTGAATCGATTCTGTACTTTTGCAACAGAAACCAAGCAATTATCAGAAAGCTGATCTTATTCTCTCCTCAGAACTAACCAAAAATTGATAAGTAATTTTTTTTTTTTAATTGGGCTTTTACAGTAGTATCATTGAAAGTTCAATAAATTTCTCTTTTTCCTTGATTGATAATGAAGAAGCTATCTGAAGGTATTCTTCTTCAAAAGAATTTGAAATCCAAATGTATTCTTCTTCAGTTTGAGAAGTAATTCTTGAAAACTGATTTTATCCCTTTAAGAGTTCAATTATTTTTTCCCTTATTTCCCAGGATAGACAAAGCTTGTTCTCAGATGAGAAATGTGCAAGGTTTTAAATATCTCAGATTGACCAAACATTTTTTTTTAAATATGACTTCCAGAAATCTATTTTTTTTTAATCATTGTTCAATTTTGTCTTAAACATTGAAAATCATTATCAAGTTTTTCTGAATTACGAAATTTAAAATTGTTTAATTGTAGGAAAATTATGATAACTATGCAAGCACCTGAAGCCAATTACAATCATAATTTGAAAACAAGTTGTAAAGAATAGTCTTCAAAATAAAACTTGACCTTATGTCGAAGTTCAAACAACCGGGTAAAACCCTTGCCACAAGATTACTTGTTACTTGCCTCAAGTCTTACTTCTGTATGAAAGAGTAGAATAGAATGAGGAGTCATCATCTCTTCATATAGATACAGATCTTTGAAATTTCTTGAGTTTTGTGGGCCTTGATTTTATAAAATTAACAAATGTCACAGTTTCATCAAAAACATGTTTCAATTCTCCAGGAAAATAGTTGGATGCTAGACTTTAACAGTAACTTCAACTTACATTGGGAACTACCTTAATGGTGTGACCACAAAGATCAGAGTACAAACCTAACATAGACTTGCCACCACGAAAACTGTAATTAAACTGTTTTACAGATATTATACAGTTTATTTCATTATAGTTTTACTTCATTGTAGTACAGTTTATGTTTCATTACAGTTTAATGAATGCCTTTTCTTTGAAATAATAAACGATATCATTAAATATTGTCTATATTAAATATTATCTGTTGTGCATTCCGACCGAACATGACAAAGCAAAATAGTTTCTTTAACTTCATTGTCTTTCAAATATCTTTCAATAATAAGCAAACTTAGTAAAATCTGTATTTTCACCAACTTGAATATAAAAATTTTACTTGTTGAATTCTCCTTAACATCCCCAGACACATCCTGAATTCTTCAAGATATTGTATTGTTGAAAATTGAGATACTGTTAATTTTTTGCATATGTACTGTTCTCCTCCACATATATATTAATAGCATCTTGTATGTAAGAAGAGATTAAATTTTTATTTATAATATGATTTTTACCACATTTAGCAATGTGGTAACCAACATCAACCTTATTTTTATAATCTTATTTAGTAGGTGGCAAATGTACAATGTCACAATTGTCATATTTGTATTTTGCATTGCGAAGTGTTTAAAAAAGGCTACATTCTTTGTTTTTATAATTGTATATATTGTGTGTAGATGCTGTAAAAGTAGGGAAAGGTTTCATGCTGCCACTTAACAGCACTTTCTCAAACATTACACACTTGGGTCTTCCTCTCCTATTTACAAAGATCCATATTTTATGTATTCATCGTAGTAGTTTCTCTTTTTATTTTTTTTCTCTTTCCTCAAAGAATTGAAGGACTGTGTCTTTTCAATGCTTTGCACCAAACCTTACAGATATCTTGAGAAATACTTGGTACTTGATCACTTTCCATGGTTCTGATTTTTTACTGCACTAATTTTTAACCATTAATCTGTATTTAACCCCAAATAAATTAATAGATTATAAAATTAACTTAAATAAAGGTCATTTTAATTAAGGTAATACATTAATTTAGACATGAATAAATAAGGTAAAGTATGATTAAATTACCTTGTGATACACTAATTTTATTGATTTTTGGTTGTAAAAGTTTATCAACATTTGCAAGCAACAAGTGTTGAATTTGTCAAAACAAAGACTATGCTACCCCTACAGATGCTACATCTCTCATACATTAGCAATGTTATCAGACCAAATGACTTTTTTGAATGGCTCTACTATGCATGTGTGAGAAGGATGGGAAGTGGTCTGACCAAGAGATTAAGTAGTTAATAATAGATACATCATACTGGTAAAATTTAGAGCTAGTGTGGACTGTATTTTTGATGAGATGGTAGGTGATGAAATGAAGCAACACTATGGTCTTCTTGAATCATTATATTTAATTTCTTGTCACCCTTGACATTTTGATTGAATTACAATAGTACCATTAAACTTAAGAATGTATGACACTTTAGTCATAATTGAACTTGAACATTATCAAGAAACTATGAGTCCCCTTGGACTAAAATGAAAACATGACCGCACTGGGCGGGATTCTGACGTAGAATGATCATACAAGCTTAACTCACCAGTGAGCATTAGCACTCACTAGATCACAACATCAGACAGCTCGACATAGAACGGTACATATACGCTTTCCATAATTATGAAATTAAGTCTTAGTACACAACTCAGTCTAAAAAAAAAGATTCTGTATATATTTAATATGTTTTTTTTTCAAAATTTAAGTTTTTATGCTTAAGTATTGCACGTTCTCTATTATTGATACATCTTTCACCGACACTCTAGCCACCAAGTGTGTAGTCTGGGTTGGGAATCATTGCTTTAATGCATTACTTAGTAACTGTTTGCTCCATTCTTCATGACTATATGTTTTATGTAATATTTACTAAAACTGATTTGCAAAATTTCAGTTACTGATGATCTGATTAAAATAGACAATATTTTTTTTTAGTTACAACATTTGGACAAAAAGCTGGTGCAACAGCTTTCATTCTCCCATCATGGCAACAATCTTGGTGTCTACAATGGTGGGATGTGTTGTAGGAGAAAATCTTGTCAACTTTTTGCTCAAATTTTATTAATGATGGGATGCCTTTGCAATTTATTTCAGTTTTAGTTGTGAGCATAGTTTACATCTACATAATTGAAAAATTATATAATCATAAATGAATTACCATTCAGTGCATTTATGATCTTGAACCTTTAAATTACTTTTAAGCTAATACTAGACCTTTAAATTACTGCTTGAATGAATGGTAATTAGCTTTAATTCCATAAAAATTTTACAAAATGATTTGAGCATCCAGAAGCTATATGCAAAAATTAATCCACTGACCAAAAACATTAACAACAACGGTCAAAAAATATCTATGATGTGGATTTTGTGACTAGATAATAACAGGAAGCAAATTCATGGATTTATGAATACAATTCGGTATTAAGAATATGGTAATATGAGTGGTAAGAGATTGATGATTAGCCAAATAGCAAAGAAGTACTCTAATGATTTGTCATGAACTTTTTCTTGAGATTCTAACAATTAATTTACATAGACATCTTGAAATACAGCATGTACTACTTAAATTACGGGTACGTTGTGGATCGCCTGACCAGAACAAAATTCTTACAAAAAAAAGAAATTGTGCTCATTGTGTGATTTTATTGTCAAAAACAACAAAATCATATCATATTTGCTTGATTTAATTTACAGCAAAAGTAATTTGTAGGTGGCCAAATTACTGAGCCAAAAATTCTATAGGTAATTAAAAAATCATGAAACAATGATCTTTAAAAGTTTTTATTCATTTTTGCATATGATTCATCACCACATCTACGAATTTGTGTGCTGTTTGATAGAATTTGTATTGTATAGATATTCATTCTTTAATATAGCTCAGAAACAGCTCAGATCATAAATATCATAAAATTGCCTATAAGTTTAAGCTTTGCTGTTACTTTACCGCTTTTATTTTCACATAATCCTGGATCACATCACAAACATTCCAGTAGGCAGGAGGATTATTTATTGTTGCATCCATTGTTAATTACTGATGTATGGCATCAAACAAAAATTTAATTGCAAAAGAATGACTTAAAAACATACTTCATGTGTTTTTAAGTTTATTTTGGTTTATTTATTTACTTCTTTGTGTAAATTTTATTATTCTAAAAACTTCTGTACAGGTATGTATAGGTTCACTCGCCCAGACAGAAGTATTAAAACCTATGAAGTTAACAATGCAGAGGCATACAGAAGTGATAACTATTGGCTGTGAAACATTAGTTAGATTTTTCTTCGCTAAGAAGGATTCTTTAATAAAACAGGTAATTATAGAATATCAGAACAAATATGTATTGTTATATTAATGGTATGTATTAGATATTTAATTTTTTTTAATAATTTTTTTTGTATTAAGTTGCCAGAAAGTAACCATATATCACATATAATTAACATTAAGTAAATCATAGAATTGAAAAAATAACAAAGTTATTTTCAGTGATGTACTAAATTTTCAATGTACACACATTTCAAAAAGTATTTAAAGAAAATATACAGCAATATAAAATTATACAATTACAGATATTTATTTATTTATCGGTGGAATGATTAAACCACGATATGAACATGCTAGCTGGATGACAGAAAATCAATTAAGAAAAAGATCTCTTTTATCCAAACGCAAAAATATATCCTTTTATTGAAGTACCATTTCATTCATATTGTCTTCATACTTTGGAATGGAAGCATATCTTTATATTGCTAATCACAAAGAGAAATCCTAACTTTTTTAAAGCAATCAATCCATTTGTAAATCTTACTTTCTTTAAAAAACAATTATCCTCTGTATTGTTGCTCTCATTCTACAAATAATTTCTGCTGGTTTTTTACTTCTGAATTGAGCAAAAGGAAAAATGATCTCATTTTTTATTGGTGCAGTCAGATGTAGGGACACTCATTGACTTTTAAACACAACCATAAACAGCTAACAACAAAAAAGTACTTCCAATGAACAGGTAATATCAGGTTATGATTTATAAGAACAGTAGTGTTGTGAGACAAATGATTTGGAGGTAAATAAAAATTTCCCTTTACTTTTTGACTTACCATCATACACTAAAGTATTTGTGATTGTTATTGTGCATCACTGAAAAATCAACCTGCTTTTTTAAAAGATTGTGATTTGTGCAATAGTAAATATCATGGAGCAAAATTTGCAGTAACAAGTAATTTGTTGAAGTTATTAAAAGTAGAAATTTTATTCTTTGCTGACCGCCTTTTTTTTTTTTTTTATTAAAAAGATCTTTTTTTTGTGTTTCATTCTTGAAATTTTTGTATATTCTCAAAATATTCAATTAGGCCTAAATTACTTGTTTACTACTGTTTTAAAATGGTGTATTACAAATGGCATTCTTGGTGAATAAAACTTGGATTAATTAATGCTACAAAGATTAAAATTTGTAGGTGTAAGATATATTGACAGTTATTTGTTTTTTCTTCTAGTATTTAACTAAATTTATTTTACTTTATTATTTTCCTATGCAAATAGTATAGTCAGTAAAAGGAGAAGTTGAAGCACTATTTTCTTGTAGTCAAATCCTACCTGTTTTCTAACATTAAAATCATCTGATGTGATTGGTTTTACAATTAAATCAAGGTGTTGGGGATTTTTTACTATCGTATATTTACATGAGGCAGGGATTTCTTCATATACATTCTTTAATTTTTTGATAAAAACCCTTCAATTTAATCACTTACTTTAAATCAACATTATTGTTTCTTTTTTTAAATAATTATTTGACAACCAGAAATTTCAAGTTATTTATGCTTTTTACTGGAACATGTTTCATGTATAGAGATAAATTTGTCTAATTACTGTTACTATCATTACCATATTGTCACAAATCAACTAATGGGCTACTCATTTTTGTGAAGTGGCGGAACATATAAATGTTTAACCAGTATAACATAAAATAATTATCATGAACTATTTCCCTGCAATTGAATTAGTAATTCAATTTTATTGAATTTGGCAGACAGCTCATTTTTTGAAACAAGCAGTTAGAATGTTATTGTATTTAGAACAAGTTCAATATTTTTTTTTTAATATGGTTTAGGTTCTCATTGGAGCAATTCTAGTTAATGTTGGGAAGATTATTTCTGGGAATTTTCTTCTTTGCCCAATACTCTTATCATTCTTTTAGATCTCTGGAATCTCTGTTCCTCTGTGGTATTGTAATTCCTTTCTTTCAGAATTTTAATTTTTAATTTTGTTTTCTTGTTTTTAAGGATAAATCTTTTTCCCTGTTCAAAATCTGTTCTTTTGCAATTTTAATTTCTTTAAGATCTTCTACTATTTCTTTTAGCCAGTTTTTTTAATTTCTTTTTTCTTTTTTTGTTAGGTTTGTAATTTCTTGGTTAGCCTTTCTTCTGGAAGCTTTGCTAGATGATTAAAGAAGGTTACAGTAAGGGTTCGTTCTTTTGATATACAATTTTATTAGGGAAAAGTCGATATTTTCCATTTACTAATTGTTATTTGTTAATAATTGTTCTTATAATTCATCTTTCCATTTTCTGAAATTCTTTTGTTCAGTTTCTAAGATTAATAGTGTTTCACATGCATAGGTTACTTCCGGTCATGTTGCTGTGTTGTAGCGTCTAATCTTTATCTTTAGTGAGAGGGACTTCTTGTTGTATGTGGACCATGTTAGTTTCTGTGCAAATCAGAGTTTATTGATTCTATTTTAGATTGTTGCTTATTATTTATGTTTCTTGTTATTATTTCTCCTAGGTATTTAAATTTATGTGTGGTTTTTATTACCTGTTGGTTATGAAGGGTGATGTGATTCAGTTTATTCTTGGTGATGGGTATTATTACAGTCTTTTCATAGGGGATTTTCAATCCGACTTTCTCTGCTATGTTTTGTAGGTTTCTATTTGTTTTTTGGTTTCCTCCCAACCTTCTGACAGCAACACAAGCTCATCCATGAATGCTAGACAATTCAATTTTATTTGTTGTCCAATTTTGAGTTCTTTTTCCACTCCCTCATGATTTTTTACAAATACACAGTTAAAGAGAAGTGGGGAAAACCAATCTCACTGGCTTAGCCTTGTTTTTATCTTGAATGATTTGGAGAGTTCTCTAAATTTTATTTTAGAGTTTATGTTTTTAAATGTTGTGTTAATCAGATTTATTAATTTTGTGCAGAATCCAAATTCTTAAGGGTGTTTAGTTAAGATTCTCTACAGATTCTGTTATAGTTCTTTTGAAATTTATTAGTGATATTATTAAGTTTTTATTTCTTTTCTTTTGGTAGTCAATTATCTATTTTAAATTTATGATTTGTTCTGAACAGCTTTTTCCCGATCTTAAACCCCCTTGATGTTCTCCCAATTTCTTGTCTAGTTGGCCTTGAATTCTCCAGAAAAGAATTCTTGAAAATATCTTGTAGATTACATTAAGAAGGGAAATCCCTCTGTAATTGTTAGGATCTGTCTTGTCTCTTTTCTTGTGCAGAGGGCTGTGTTCCAATTTTCCGGCAGTTCCTCTATATTCCAAATTTCTATTAAATGTTTGTGGAGATTTTCGATTGTTTGATTATTAGCATTTTTCCACAGTTCCAATGTTAATTGATTTTCTCCTAGCTTTGTAATTTTTAAGGAAATCTATCACTCATTTATTTAGGTACTTTTTTTATTTTAAATTTGATGTCATATTAAAAACATTATTTCTAAGTAAATGAAATAAATTTCCCTGGTTACATTTTTCTAAAGAAACAAAACTTCTATAATTTTTACCACATTTAAAAACTAAACAAGAATAAAGACAATATTTTTATATCTGTAAACAGTGGTTGAGATCTACTGATTTTTACTTCCTTGTACAAAGTAAAGGAAGTATTGTAATCGTGAAAAATTTCAGATTTCAATGGAAATAACCATTTTCACAATCTCTGAATCCATTTTGACTAGTTTTGGCGTGACGTACATATATATCTACCTATTTATCTTGCATAACTCAAAAACGATTAATCATAGAATGTTGAAATTTTGTATTTAGGGTTGTAACATCTAGTTGTGCACCTCTCCTTTTGATTGAAATTGACTGGGCCAAGAATGTGTGTACAGTCAGACCTCTAAATAAAGCAGGCTTTCAATTTTTAAACATTTGGATTTTGGACTTTTTTTTAACTGCAGTAGTAAACCCTCGTTGAGAGCTTTTCTACAACATATCATAAGTGGTACTTATTGTCTTTGGTTCCAGAGTTATAGTCAAATAAAATTTTAATTAATGAAATATTTAGATCTTACAAGGGGAAGGCACATCAATTCAAATCCGACTTTATATACATTACTAGTAAAATAAAATTTTATGTACTTTTCATTTTAATTCAAAAATGTTTACAATCAGAGGTTAATAATTATTAATAAATCAATATATTTAAATTAAAAAAAAAAAAGTTAAAAAAAAATTATGTGTATGAAGTCACATTTGAACCCAGGTGTGCGCATGGTTATGAATCAGACATGTTCTCACTTACACTACATATCTACTTGAGTGACATGAAACAAAATTAATATATAAACTAATGTAAAATTCTAAGGAAATTTTTAGCAGCAAAAAATGTATATATGTAATTTAATAGGCGTACAAGGATGTCATGTGGTAACCACATCAATTTTTTCTTAAGTAAGAAAGCTCTTCAGAGCACTGTTTCTCATTGTCATCTATGTAATAGTTTTTGAATATCACTTAATACACAAATGTACATTAATAAAGATAAGGTGTTTGGAAGGATTACACTTCAGAATTTTTTTCTCATTGACAGATGTATTATTCTATCATATGTATTAGGTATTTTTCTTTCTGTTGAAATATGTAACAACTGATTTTTTTAATAATATTTTTCATATGCAAGTCATTAATGATTATTTTGTAATGTTATATATTTTGTGCAGTTTCAATTTATAAATTATTATCAATCAATTTATAAATTATAAGTTTTATCGAAAGGAGACTGTGGACAAGATTAGCAGTTCTCTTATTTCTATTTACTATGTAGACTGTTTCTTTGTGATTCTGTGGCAAGTAATATGTAGGATCCCTTTCTGGGATTGACTTGAAGTTATAGACTCAGTGATTTGTGGGCACCTACTCTTTTATTTGTATATACATGAAAGGTTTTTACTTTTTTTTGCCAGAGCAAGCAACAAACTATAAAAAAATAGTAATACTATTCAGATTTTTTTTTAATCAAAATGTTGACAAAATTTTACATATATGAAGATCAATATGATTAATCACTTTTAAGACTTAATATATGTAAATTACAAAAAAGAAAAAATGTAAATGAGTTCTGGTTAATTTTATCAAGTAAAAAAGTTCATTTTATGTGTGACTACAACAGCTAGATATTTCATTAATTAAACAATTTGAGAAGCACCCTTCTAATAGGACTATATTAGTTTTTTATCAGGAGATAATATTTATACTTTTATATTGCTTTTGTTGCAGGCATTGGATGTAGATCTTGTTCCATTTCTATTAAACTTGCTGGATGGCCGAATAGATAGTATGGAAAATTCTTCTCGTTGTAAAGCATTGATTGTAAAAGCATTAAAATCTATGACAATGAGTCATTTACATGGTACTAGTGTTAATTCATTATTGGAACAGTCAACTGTATGGGCATCATTTCGTGATCAAAATCATGACCTCTTTATAACCACTGCTCCTTCTCAACATTATTTACAAGGTATTATTTAATTTTTTTTATGGTTAATTCATTAAATTAATAATCTCAAAGTTTGTGCAATTTAGTAAGGAAAATGAAGGTGATTCCCGAAGACTGGAAAAAGGGAATAATAATTCCCATATTTAAAAAAGGGGACAAGATGTTATGTAGTAATTACAGACGTATTACACTATTTCCACATAGGGCAAAGCTGTTTGAAATGGTAATGGAAAACCCCATATCAGAAGGAAGATTGAGCAGGGGATTGGAAGAGGAACAGATGGGATTCAAATATGGTAGATCCACTGTGGATGCAATATCTGTGCTGAGACAAGTGAGAAGAAGTGGGATTATAATAAGAAATTAATAATGGATTCCGGAACATAATAAAGGCATATGATAGCACTGATAGGGAAGTTGTGTGGCAGGTGCTAGAAGAAAGAAATATAGATGAAGTGGACATCCAGATAGTTAAAATTATGTGTGAATGAAGCAAGAGTTGCATCAGGACAAGGCTGGGAAGGTCAGATTGATTTGATATAGAGACTGGATTGAGACAAGAAAGTGTGATATCTCCACTTCTCTTTATAATAACTATGGATGGACTCTTCAAGAAAGTTAAAAAGGAAATAGCTTCCGCTATTTCCTTTTTAACTTTCTTTTTTTTCAGCAAATAAGTTGCTCATGCCGGAAGGCATGAGCAACTTATTTGCTGACAATCTGTTATGTGGGGAGGAGGAGTCGGAAAGGGATGTAGTTTGCAATAAATGTGTGGAGTAAAGAAATTTAGAAATGTGGTGTGCAGTTTAGTGATGAGAAGATTATAGTGATTGTTAAAATAGAAAGAGTAAAATACTTTACTTATCTGGAAGCATCTCTGAGGGTGGGAAATTGTTAAAGAAAGAAGTACAAGAAGAGTATAGAAGACTAGAGGATTTTATAAGAATACAAGAAGTCTAATCTGGAACAAGGAGGAGGTACCCTTTGAAATGCAAGAAAGTTATGTATAAAGCTTACTTTGTCCCAATTCTTACCTACGCGGCAGAAAGATGGAGGGTCAAGTACAGGTAGCAGAAGTGAATTTCAAGAGAAGCATGCTAGGGAAGGCAAGAACTGATAAGGTAAGGAAGAGTATGATTAGAGAGGAACTGTAATTGGGAAGCCTTGTCGAGTCAATTGGAAGATCAAAACTCAGGTGGTTTGGACATATTGAAAGGGTGGTTGAGGAAATATTACCTAACAGGATGTTGCATGCAGAGGAAAGAGGTAGAAGACCAAGGGGTAAATCAAGAATGAAATGGATAAATGCAGTGATGGAGGAAGTGTGCAAGAGAGGGAATGTGGTGAGATTAATGAAAAAGTTCATGTATCAAGGCAGTTGGAGAAATTTTGTGGAAGACCCAACCCAAGGAAACTTGGATTAAAGGGAACTGAAAATGATGATAATATAATTAGAGAGATAGCTTTTTGTCATTACTGGTATTTATTCTATTAATATTAATTAATAACAAGGAGTTTTTGAACTCTACTAGAAAAATTATTTCACAGGTAAGTTCAGCAACACCATTGCTATTTTTTTTTTTTTGATACATATGTGAAATTTTCTGGTTTGATCTTTAGTTTATCCATTATTTTTCAAGGGGTACTACATGTAGAATTTTAATAGGTTTTCCTATTAGTAAGAACTATAATTCAGTTAAGCACTTTAGAATAGATTTCCTGAAAATCTGTTTTTTTTTTTTTTTTAATCGTACCCTCTAATCACTTGAAAAAATATTTTTCATGAATTTTTTTGCAATTATACAATTCTTTTTCATATTAATGAGATAATAAATAAGGTAATAGTTAGTGGTGTTGATAAATATAGCACCACAGTAAAAGTCATGATTTTGGCTCTAGGGGCAATCCATTTGAAGTGACCCAAGGGTGGTTCAATTCAAAAAAAACTGAAACTTACCCAGTTGTTTCTTACATTTCTCAGGACCTTAAAACTATTATTTTTTTTTTATTTTTTATTTGTCAGTTTACCTGTGGCGGCCATTTTTGTTATAATGTGCACACCTATTTTTGTGATTGTAAGGGTTAATGGAAAAAATCATAACTAAAAAACTATGGTCCTGGAAGGATGAAACAAAAAGAAATTTATTCATATTTTCCCAAGGACTGGTCCAGTAGTTTATTTACCTATCTCTCTTCTTTCTATGAGAAAATTATCAATAAATTTGAACATGAAAAACGGTGAAATTTAACTTTTGGTCATTTTTCTGAAGCAGCAGGGATGGCATACAGAGTTTGATTTATTTTTTTATATGTTAGCAGTTTTACCATAAATAATATTAATGGTGATATACTTACCCCTAAATTTTATGAATTTTTGAAAATAATTTTTTTTCAAATTCAAATTTTGCCTTCAAATAACTCTGATGGAGCTGGTGATAAAAATCTCAAATTTGCACAACTTGCAATGTTTTTGTAGATGTTTATGGCAAACAAAAAAGTTTCTTGTGTTTTGTACTAATAAAAAAGTTATAACCTCTCAAAAATCATAAAAAACCTGTTAAAAGTGATAGCCATTTTAACTAACTAAATAAGTGCTCCAAGGAGATTTTTGCCTTCTTGGCACTTTAATATTTTTATACTTATTATTTACTATAGTTGAAATATAATTATATTGTTTATAATTATTATATTGTTTATAGTTGAAATATAAATTTATATTGTTTGAACTATTCAACTGTAGTGTTCATGTTATAACAGGCGCTTGAAGTCATTTCCAGTCAGGAAAATTTATGCTTTTGCATCATTTAGCTTTGCAGTTACAGACTGGTTAATCCGACATTAGTTAGTGACCTGTTCACATCTTTACCGAGGGTCTCAAATTTGATCCTGTGTTTGGCAGTGTTTATTAAATAAATAAGTTCTACTTAATAATATATTTGCAAATTTTAAAATCAGTTAAATTTTTACATTATTTTCAATTAATTTCACATAAAAAATGGAATAACAATGTTCCATAGGAATTTATGTGACTGAAGAGTGTCATAAAACAGTGTATGGTACAGTGCCAAAAGAAATCATTAAAATTTGTGAATTTAGTGATGAAAACTGACAACTTATTTTATTTTTTTTACGTGTTAATTCAAGATGTCATTAGTGTTTGTAAATATCATGAAAAAAGGTTTTTGTCAAAATTCAGTCACCTGTATGTACAGTTCTGTTGTGATCCTTTGAGAACTCATAAAAAAACAGTTAGAGAAAAACTAAGGCAAATAACATTAGAACAAGCTCTTAAAGAACACATTTTTCCGAATTTAAATTTAGTTCCAGGAAAATCTGTTTGTGTTAACTGTTTCAAAAGTACTTTTCCTCAGCAGAACAAAGAACTATATGAATGCGAATACCAAGAAAAATACATTGCCCCACATCACAATATTGAACAATTAGATGCTGCTTGTAGCATTTTGGGTATATCACCTCCATCAAAATTGAAAAAATTAAACATGGATCAGAGGCCTTCAGCATTAAAATTTAAAATAAATAAGGTATCCCAAAAATCAAAAAAGAATCTTGTCTTTTGACTCAAAAGTTTCTGAAAATGAAAATCCAGCTCAATCTTCTTCACATGAATATGATGATCTTATTTTATTACTAAAAGAAAAATGTGTTCTTGCTTCTAAAGAAGATAAGGTTAAAATTGTCAGTTTACTTCCCCAGTCTTGGACCAGATCTAAAATAATATCAGAGTTCAATGTGTCTGAGCTTTTGGTTAGACTTACTAGAAAATTAGTTAATGAGCAAGGCATTCTACTAAAGTTAGGTAAAAGACATAAAACAAGAATTAGTAATGACACGATAAAACAAGTTGTGTTATTTTATGAAGATGACAATAATAGCAGGCTGTGTCTTGGTAAAAAGGATTGTGTTAGCACACATGTTGATGGTGTCAAAGTGTATGAACAAAAGTGCGTTGTTCTGATAAACTTAAATGAATTCTATGTCTCCTTTAAAAGTGAAAACTCTGAGTAATTACTTTTAACAGGTTTTTCATGATTTTTGATAAGTTATAACTCTTTTATTAGTACAATACACAAGAAACTTTTTTATTTGCCATAAACATTGCAAGTTGTGCAAATTTTAGATTTTTATCACCAGCTCCATCAGAGTTATTTGAAGACAAAATTTGAATTTGAAAAAAAATTATTTTCAAAAATTCATAAAATTTAGGGGTAAGTATATCACCATTAATATTATTTATGGTAAAACTGCTAACATATTTTTTTTTTTTTTTGTCTTCAGTCATTTGACTGGTTTGATGCAGCTCTCCAAGATTCCCTATCTAGTGCTAGTCGTTTCATTTCAGTATACCCTCTACATCCTACATCCCCAACAATTTGTTTTACATACTCCAAACGTGGCCTGCCTACACAATTTTTCCCTTCTACCTGTCCTTCCAATATTAAAGCGACTATTCCAGGATGCCTTAGTATGTGGCCTATAAGTCTGTCTCTTCTTTTAACTATATTCTTCCAAATGCTTCTTTCTTCATCTATTTGCCGCAATACCTCTTCATTTGTCACTTTATCCACCCATCTGATTTTTAACATTCTCCTATAGCACCACATTTCAAAAGCTTCTAATCTTTTCTTCTCAGATACTCCGATTGTCCAAGTTTCACTTCCACATAAAGCGACACTCCAAACATACACTTTCAAAAATCTTTTCCTGACATTTAAATTAATTTTTGATGCTAACAATAAATTAAATTAAATTTTGATTAATTAATTAATTGATTAATTAATTAATTAATAATATAATAATATAATATAATTAATTAATTAATTAATTGATTTTAATTAAATTAATTTTTGATGCTAACATATAAAAAAATAATTCAAACTGTGTATGCCATCCCTGCTGCTTCAGAAAAATGACCAAAAGTTAAATTTCACTGTTTTTCATGTTCAAATTTATTGATAATTTTCTCATAGAAAGAAGAGGGATAGGTAAATAAACCACTGGACCAGTCTTTTACCTTGGTACCTTGGGAAAATATGAATAAATTGCTTTTTGTTTCATGCTTCCAGAACCAATAGTGTTTTAGTTAGGATTTTTTCCGTAAACCCTTACAATAACAAAAATAGTGTGTGCACCATAACAAAAATGGCCGCCACAGATAAACTGACAAATAAAAAATTGTAAAAAGTAGTTTTAAGATCCTGTGCCATGTAGGAAACAACTGGGAAAGTTTCAATATTTTTTGAATTGGTCAAACAACCAGTTTATGATTTTTGGGGCACTTCAAATGTATTGACCCTCTATTAGCGTATTTTTAAACCTCCATTAATTATAAGTATTCAGTTTCAGTTGTGTAAGTGAACAGGTTGTTTGAAAATTTTTAAAACCTTTATGTACTTACCTTATAAATTATAAATTTTTAAATCTATGTTCCTTTCATTGTTTCTTAAATTTTTCTAGAAGTACGCTGTAATTTTATTCTCAGACCTACAAATAACATTTAATTTTATATTCCTTACATTACTCTCATGGAGTAAGGTTTAAATACTCACCCACTGAGACCAGATGAATTGAATTTTCATAGATTGTTTTTGGTAATATTCATTTATTTTATGATTAAATTGCATGTTTTTTCAGGAGTTCCTACTACTGCAAACTATCTCACACAGGGAGTAACACAAACGATATCAAATGTGCCACCACCTATTGCAAAGGAAGAAAACAGATGAGATGAAAGAAATTATTAATTTTAATGAAAAAAAGTACTAAAAGTACTAGTGCATGCATTCTACCTAATATATTTACCAGTTATAAACTAAATGAATCTTGTTATTTGTAATATTCTACATTTATTTATTTTATAAAAAAAATAAATAAAAACCTGCAAAGAGAATAAGGCTGGTGTAAATATTATATATATAATGTAATAAATGTATTAATTATTAGCAAAAATTGCTGTATTTGTGATAATTGTATTATTCTAGGTTATTATTTATCATTTTAGAAACTTTTAAGTGGTTATATATATATAATTCTGATAGAATGTACTGATCATATTTTATTGTTAATATTATAAAGTGAAATAATGTAAAAGATTATAATATCATTATTAATATTTTTTTAATGTTGTTAAAATAAAAAATGTGTATTATATTATGTCTGTAAAATCATTTAATCTTCCTCTTATGATTAATAAAACTGTATTCTTGTCAAAAAAAAAAAAAATATATATATATATATGCATAAAATAATAAATCCATATGTTATGTAGTGTGTATTAATTTCAGTTTATTTATAAATTAAAGTATTCTATTTTTGTGTTATTAAAAACAGAAGTCATTATGTTACCTCTAATGAACTGTAACTGCCAATTGAAAAGAATTTAAAAGACCACCTAGTGACCAAAAAATCAGTATAACCAATAAGTTGTGTACTTTAAAAATTTCTCCTGATCCATTTGTATCTTATTCAATTTTTAATTTATATGAATTTTTTTAAAAACTGAAAATTTGTTATCTTTTTCATTACATTCATAAACTGGTTTGTGGTAAGTTTTGTTAAAATTGTTTATTAGGTATATAATGTTGTAAGTATATAATATGATGTTTTTTTTTATTTTCCTTTTAAATAATTTCATATAGGATAGGATACTAGGTATTGTATCATCATGTTATGAGAATGAAATTAAATAAAATTATTAACTGTTTATGAACATTGGTTTTAAGTCAAAGGTAGTGTACAGCAAAATCTCTGCATTATTGCTCAGGGTTAAAACTTTGATTTTACAGATTCAAATTTTCCAAGGCTGTATAGGAGGGGAGTAACAACTATCATTATGTATATAATCAGTTTTCCTCATTATATTATAACATGTTTATGATTTTTTTTCTTTAAAAAGGTATGTTTATTGTTAATAATATCTGTATTTAAATTTTGTAACAAAATAGATTATATAAATGGAAGTTTATTCACATCATTAAGTTATCTGTAATTAAGATAAGTAGCATATTTCAACATATTATGTGGTTTTATCATTCTTCACTTAATTTCCAATGGGATAACCCCTTGCAAGTTTAAAGTATTTCTTAAGTGTTAATTTTTTATTAATATCTTAATTTTTATACACTTCCAACTTAGAATAAATGTACTATAAGCTCTTTTGAAAAAAATCTTTTAAAAAAAGTCTTTAATTTGTATGTTATTAGAAGAGTCTTTCCTTTCTGAAATTTTTACTCTTACACCTCTCTATGAGATTTATTCAAATTTTACTTATTTTTATTTTCTACCGTTCGATTTATCACAGCCATTTTATTAAAAATTTTATATACTAAGCATCTGACATGACAAGAGATATAAGCTCTAGTAATAGCATTCATCATTTAATCTAAACTTCTAAGATGAACCATCCTTTATACACTGTCAGTAATTGAATCCCAGTGGTCAAATTATACCAATAGCTTAGATATTCAAATTCTTTTAAAGTATATGTACCAGGACTGCAGTAGTATGTTAAAATTTAACACATATTAGCTTTTACAGACTTTATAAGTGACTGCAAACGTTATTACTAATAATTTTAATAAATTAATATTTAGAAGAGGATTTTTCAGTGAACCAAATTAAACACTTACAGACACAAATATCATGTTCTTATATTAATCTTTTGAAAACAATGTAAGTCTGTAATATGCAATAGAAACTGTTGAGTTAACCTATGATTCCAGTTTGTGTTCATTATTCTCATAGTTCATCTGCAAAATTTAATGATAGTTATTTTAAATAAATATTCCTCTATAAAAAAATGTATATCACATTTAATCTTAACTACAATTGGCTTTGTACACTAATTAAACAGTAACAAAAGTTTGAATTATTTTGTTTCTTTATTAATATTCTCAGTTAAGAGATTTCTCTGGTAATGCAGGTACTTAAGGACATGGAATTTAAAATTTTTTGTGTCGATCTGGAATCCAACTTTTAACTCGTTCATTATACATTTTTTACAGTCATTACACAATGCATGCTAGGTTACTGGTCACTTACTCTTACTATTTCATGTAACTTTGGACAGTTATGGATGATAAAATGTAATATGTTTCTCAAATCAACATGCTCCTTCACTGTAGCTCAGAAAATACTTGTGCCATAGCCTGTGTGGTAGCAGCATGATGCCAAAATCATTCATTGCTTCAGTATATATCAGCATCAACATAACATGAAACTTTTTCCTGCCATATGTTACAATGACAACAATAAAGTTATCTTGTCTGTTTAGATAGATAATAAAAAAGGAAAACTATTCCAAATCCCAGTCAGGCATGGCATTTTCACACGCTACAAAAACTGTCATTCATCTCATCCTCTAAAGCAATACTTAATGGTGGTCCTGGAGGTAGCTCTATAAACTTAAGTTAATAGGAAACAATATGTTTGATCTTTCAGGAAATATCTACATAAACAAAAACATATATAATTAAAATAGTATACCCCCAAGCCATTTACTTACCCCGAATTCAATATTTCCAATTTTGTTCTTTTGGTGTTTCCCTCATCCTCTTAACATGATGTCAAAACCATCTGAGAATTACTATCCTTGCCTCCTCCAATACATTTTTTGTTTTTCCTAAATTCTTCTAAAAAATTTAATTTCCATATCTTAAGTTTTCTTTCTTCCTGACATTTTGTTACCCATGTGTACTCAATATGACAGAATTGGCATTGAATACATAATATGTTACACTTCTTTACTTTTGTATTCTAGTTTAACAAAAAATATGTTTAAGATGGATTTTAACATAACGAATCTTAGAAAGTCACATTCCGATACATGGTGATTAAGAGAGAATAATTAATTATTATAAAAGGCTGTGATTGGTTTATTTTAGCTACTTTAAATAATTTGCATTCCTTATAATTCAAACTGCATTTTTTAAAGAAAAGGTTTCTGGTAATGGAATTTCATAAACTCACTATAAAATCATTTGTTGCAGTGTGGTTCTCTTCACTGGTAGAAATAATAGTTATTTTAAACCTGTTAATTAAGACCGCTTACCAATGACCATAATTTAGATGACTGATAATTAAATTTTTGTAGTAGGTATGGAATTAGAATGACAAATAGATATTTCTGCAGAAAACGTACTTTATGTTTTATAATGTATAATTTTTTTTAGTAAAATCACTGACTGCAACTAATGATGAAAACAGAAGTTGTTCATAGTATGGAAGGAGGATAAACAATTGTTTTCTTTGTTTGATTACAAGTTTTTGATGAAGATCCTTGATTTTTATAAGGTTTATTACTATGTACTATATACTTTAAATTAATAAATGACTTTTTAAATTATTAAAAGCAATTCAGTTTTGACTTTATATTAAAAGGGCAAAAAAGTTATGTTTGAAGGTAAATAATCTTTTAATAAACAGTTCATAAAACATTTTAATTGTTTGCTCACAACTGTTAATATGAATCTCTGTTTAAGTTGAGACTTAACGTAAATAATAAAATATTACAATAGAAAAAGTTGTGCTACAGAAGGTGTATAGGAACTAGAATTGTTAGTAATAAATTATCATAACTATTTATTTTAATGAAATATAGTTTTTCTATTAATTATTAAAACTGCAAAGTCTCTGCTGCTTGTTTTTTTGCCAGTCAACTACGTTTTTCTAAATTAAAAATTGTTCCTTCTGAAAATCAGATTGTTTTTTTATGGTTCTGTAATCTGTTAAGATGTTGGCCCATTTCCTTACATGATGTATTTTGTCAAGTATATTATTGGAGTTCCCTTTATTATAAATTACTTTAACAATTCTTTCATTTATTTTCATTGTTAGCTTTATATTGAAAACTTAACACTTGTATGAGATATTAGATGTAATACTGAAATGGTGATAGTAAATACAGTATTTCTTTTTTGTTTACAATCCAGTTAAAATTAAATCCATCGATTATTTGACTGTTATACCATTGTTCATTGTTTGCTGTAAGGTATAATTTATGAAGAGATTTTATTTCAGAGAACTAGAGTTTATAAAACTGTAGTACCAATAAGTACTAGGTATTTCTCTCTTTGTAGAGGTTTTATTGAAGTAATTGATATTTTCTTTATTTTTTTTTAACACAGCTTATATAATATTTGTCTATAAATAAAATAAAATAAATATATAAATCTAAACATCTGTAAGGATTAATGAAATTGCTAAAGTCTATAAAGATATTTTAAAATCCATCTGTTGCAAACAGTAATAATGCTATATTCAATTATGAAAAATTTAAATTGTATTTGATAAAACTGAACTTTGATTGTACAATAAAATACAATTCACTGGTTGCTTTTTTAAATAAATGTACACTTTCTTATCATTACTGTCAGGTTTTTTTGCTTTATTTTGTTTTTTTATCAGAATATTTTAATAATATACGTCTTTTTTGAGTCTTAAGTTATGTTAAATTTTTCTCTCTCAAAGGTCATTGTATAAGAAAAATCCAAATAGATTAATTAAAAATGTAACAGTCTGACAAAAGTTTGTTGTAATAAAGTCTTGATTTATATTTTCACTACGACAGTAAGAACTTAAATTGTATCCTTAAGCAATTTTTTTTATATTTAGAAAATTATTCATATTGTTTAATTTTGTGAAGTTGTAGATTTGTAACATGTGTAAAAATTAAAATAATTTTTATTTAACAAGAAATTGCATTTGTATATAGCTTTATGAAGTCTGATTTTCTATTAAGATTCATTTCATAAAATAGTTTAAAAGTAATTATTAATTGTGTTATGGTGTCTGTTAAATAGAAGGTGATGTTTTTAGTAATGCTTTTATTTTAAAAAATGAATACTTCTTTTTATTTCATTGCTATTCTAATAATGTAATTCATTTTAAGACATATTTAAATAATATTATACTTTTGAATATTGTTTTTACCTATTTTATGTAATTTTCTCTTTTCACAGAACACATTATGTAAATATGATCATAAACTATGATACTATAAAGAAAAATATAGAGAAGCAACAGTTTATATTAAAAATACATTTTGTCAATTTTCATTTTTACCTCGTGAATATTTTCAGTTTTTTTATAATCACATTTAGTTTTATTTATTTACAAAATAAAGTATTGCAATAAAAAACAAGCAAAAGTACAATTTTGTATCTCATTTAAATGATGTATTTATTTACTATTGATAAGATTATAAAAGTCGTTAACATTAAAATTAATAAAAGTAATTTCCCATTTAAATACCAGTGCAACTTAACTTTATTTCTTTTTTTATTGTATTATGTGTGTGTAATTATCCGGAGTCAATTAATGTTAAGTAAGTTAAATTGATTTTTAATTTGTTTAGAAATGTGACAAAATTGCCCGTTATTGTTTATTAGTCAATTTTTTTTTATTGAGTTCTATTTAAAATTTTTCCAAATTGATAAATACTTTAAATAACTTAAACATACCTTGAAAAAAAATATTCTTGTTACAATCTGATTTTATATATCTATTTTTTTATTTACATGTGTGTCTAAGTGTGTTAGTTATAATTTCTTAGACATGATGAGAAATTAAGTTGCTGTTTATACTTTGTAATAGATATCAATATAGAAAACTATATTTTTGTTTATGGTAGAATTATTTTTATAAATCACTGTGTGTGTAATTCCAGATTTTATGTAGAAAAGAATAATAATTATTATGGTTATAATTAACTTAGGTTTTATACTAATAATGTTTAGTGTAAAAGTATATGTATAGTCATATAGATATGTTTATTAATATAAGAAATTTAGAAATAAACTTGTTTAACAATGAATTTTAAAAATCACTAAGAGTTTTTTGTCTGAATTTTTTTCTTTATGCATTTTTTTGGTATATCTGTGAATCCTACCATTATTTTTAACATTCTAAAAATTTTTTATATATTATTTCTAAACTGATTTGTTAAAGTTATATTTAATAAACTATTAATACTTTAAAAATAATCATTTGATAATTGAAGTATTACTTTGCATTAAATGTATATTATTGGTATTCCTTAAAAAATGAATTAACTTATCAATTTACTGGTCAACTAATCTGGGACATTTGAAACTAATATAGCTAAATTAGGAACTATGGATACTAATTAGACATTAACTAAATAAATAAATCTTTTATTCTGATCAATACATAATAATACATTGCACAGATCCCATCTGGAATTGGTAGATATGCTAATACATGAACAAAAAAAGGAATTGCTTCAATTGCATCATGATGAAACTGATCCATCGATGAGGTTAAAACCTTGATCAGGTCAACATAAAAATATTACACAATTAATTATAAAATAAAAATTGATTTAAGTAAATATTATTTAAAATGTAAACACATGAAATAATACAAAGGTAAAAAACGGAGATAATAAATAAAAAGATGCCGAAAATTTAGGGATTTATTATTTTTTAAATAAATATATATTTTTTTAAATATTTATATATAATAAATATATATATTCTTTTTAATAGCATTATTTAAAAAGTGATTGACAAAATAATCTGTAAAAATTTTAAGAAAAGTTTTTAGTTTTATTTTAAATAAATTGGTAAGAAAATGTTTAAATTGTTTGGTTAAATATTAAAAATCGCAATGGAAGCATATATGAGGCTCCTTTCTCAAAAAATCAAAGAATTATGTTTGAGTTACACAAAAACAGCTTGTTGTTTGGTTTGATTTAGGTGGTCATTGTTATTGTTTAAAAATAAAGTGATTATTTTTTTCAGCAAAAATTACTTATTCAGAAATATGGTTTCAAAATATGCAACAAATGCATTTCAGGATCTGAGAACGTATGGTTAAATTAACATGTATAATTTTGTGAATATTGGTCTATATAATTCAAACTTTCGGACACTAAACAATTATCTTTCGACCTATTTTTTAATCTTGAAAACTCATTATAACTTTTAACGGACCCCAAAGAGATTTTATTATTCCTCAAATGCTTATGTATTATACATGTCTTCACTGAATTATATTTATGTTTATGTATATTCCCATAGCAGAGTGTTATTAAAGAATGGAAATTGATTCATATTTCAAAATTGAGGAATACTAGTTACAAAATTATTACTTTATAGTGTGTTTGTAATTATTGTCTGTTACAATGAATCAAACTTTTTATTAATATATAAAGTTAGTTATGTAATACGTGATTAATTTATAAGTAATCAGAGCTGAAAAAAATGAAAAATTGTGGTAGTAATAAAACAAGGTAAAACTCCCTGTAAGAACTTTTAATTAAGAACTTAATTTTAGTGAAATTAAGTTAAGAATGATTAGATTCACTTAAGACTAAATTAGTTAGGTTAGTCTCCAGAGAGAGGCAATTTTCCGTATTGTGTTGCTGGCTGTGGTCGCATCTTCAATCCGGGTGTCACTAATCAAAATAGATTAGGATCATACGAAATTGAACAACAACAAACAGTTCTATCACAGATTGATAATTTTTCTGATGTTGATGATCATTCACAAGTAACCAAACCTTTGGATTTACCTGTGGAGTATTTAATCACCAAGAAATGCGAAATTATTAAATTCAAAAAAGGGCTCTGATAAATAAAGCGGATTTATCAAAGACATTAATCTAATACTGGACTAAGTTTCTGCAGATATTAATGTTGTAGTTATGATTGATGATATATTAGTTAAGTTTCTCAGCACTTTTCTTGTAAGTTTAATAAAATTAAATCTAAATTTAAATCTTCTTCTAAATTAAATAAATGAGCTTTCGATAATAGAAAATGGCAAAAATATGCTAGAACTCGAGAGGTCTATAATAAGGTGCCTTCAAAGATAGCTGGAATAGTAGTACACAGCAACCTTTCCGACCTCCAAGAGATCGGATAAAACCTCTTCTCGATAAATTATGTATAATGAATTATGGAAAGAACCGCAGATTTCTAAATTTAAATACCAAATTTTTTATAAAATGTTGTTTTGAGTTTGTAATGCCTGCTGTTGAAATTAAAGATATTAGATTTTGGTTACAGCGTTTAAAGATCAGAGGGCTTCTGGTCTGGATGGTCTACGCCCATGTAATATACTCATTTTGGGCATAGAGTATTTTCTTCTAAAATTGTTTACTTTATTAATTGTTACTCAATATTATCCGAAATCATTTTTATTAAATCATACAACTTTTATACCAAAGCTGGTTAAGGCTCTTTCTGACCCTAGTTTGTGGAGGACAATAACCATAGGTCCAATTTTGGCTCAGATATGTGCTAGACTTCTTGAGAATTGTATTCGACAGAGGATAAAGCTCAGTCAATGTCAGGTTAGATTTATGCCTGACAATGGTATATATTCTAATGGTTTTATTTTACATGAAGTGATCCGTGCAGCTAGATTGAAAAAACAGGAGAGTTTAGGTATGACAATGCTTGATTTATCCAGTCTTTGATATAGCTCCCCATGAAGCCATATTCAAATCTCTATCCACTTGTGGATTTCCAACAGCTCTAGTTAATCTAGTCAAATTGTGTACACTGGCGTGTCTACATTTTTGGCAGACAGCAAACAATTCTGTCCAAATAAATAGAGGCGTCAGACAGGGTTGTCCTTTGTTTCCCCTGTTATTTAATATTGTAATTACATCATTACATGTTTAAAATTTAAAACTGGTGAAGCTATTGGTTTTGCCGACTATCTAATTCTTTTGAATAACGATCCTTCTAAGGCTCAAGCTCAATTGAGTCCTGCTGAAAGTTTTTGTTGTAAAGTTTGTTTAAACTTAAATTTTAATATATGTTTTACTAGTTTTATTAAATATAAAAATAAATCTTACTCTAAATCCTAAATTTAAAATATACACAACATTAATACTTATAAAAATCAATGCAATGCTATATCATGGATCTTCGATTTGTGAAGGTCATTATACTAGTTTTGTTAAAAGAGGAAAAATATGTATATTGTGAATGATATGACCAACAAAAAAATTGGCCAAGAAATTCAAAAAATGTATATTTAATTTCTCAAGCATGGTACCGCAGATAATTTTAATAAATAAACAATTAATGAAATTCGTCTTACCATTACGTTGATATCAATGCAAGATCTTTCGGCTTACTGGAAAGCCATCATCAGGATATAAAATTATTTCATTAAAGTTAAAAATTTAAAAGCTTACATGTAAAAGTCATGACTGTATGGTCCTAATAGTATACTGATAGGAATGTGGAATACAGGAATAATCCACCAGAGTACATGTATCTTCCTTCAGTATAGTGGCAGGACCATACAGTTATGACTGTTTTAAATTTTAACTTATATCTTTTAAATATTTGTAAATTTAATGAAATAATTTTATCACCTGATAATGGCTTTCAAGTAAGCTGAAAGATCTAGTTCATATCAATGTGCTGGTAAGGTGGATTTCATTAATTGTTAATTTATTTTAAATGTATTTTTGTTTATTCTATAAAGTCAATATATTTTAATAATAAATCCATAAGATAATAATCAGTATTTCACAAAAAATAATAAAAGAATAATCTAACAAAACGCAGTGACATCCAAAAAAATTCCAATGAAATTTAAGTGTCTCAAAGATATCATTTCTTCCACTCAAAAAAACAAAATTTCTGTAATATAGATAAAACTGTTTCTAACAAAAAGATACTGATATCAAAGAGGATTAACAGACTACATTTCTATTATCAGAATATGTTAAAAAAATACACGTTTAATGTTTGTAATGGACAACAATAGATAATAAACAATGTTTAAGCATTCCATATCGGAAAGGTATCTGTTGATAGCCAGACTAAGGAATGATTCCTGGAAGAGGGCAGCAGCTCTTTCAGTAGCAGTTAAGGGTGTAGATCAGGAGGCCATATCAACATCACTCAATCTTCTGAGTACTGTGCAGCTGAAAGTAATGGAAAACTACAGATGCTTTTTCCCAAGAAAATGTAGCTCTCTACATTTTCATATAACAAAGATTGAGACGCCATCCTTGGTAAAATATTCCATAGATAATCTAGTTCCCTGTTTGGATCTCCAGATGGGGACTACCAAGGAAGGGGTCACCAGAAAATAAAAAAATAACATTCTACGAGTCAGTGCGTGGAATGTTAGAAGCCTAAAAAAGGTTGGTAGGTTAGAAAATTGAAAGAGGGAAATGGATAGGAAAAATGTTGTAATAGGAATTAGCAAGGTTTGATGGAAAGAGGAAAACGGCTTTTGGTCAGGTGATTTTAGAATAATAAACACAGCTTCAAATAATGGGCAGGGAGGAGTAGGTTTCGTAATGAACAAGAAGATAGGGAAGAGAGTAGAGTATTTCAAAATACATAGCGATAGAATCACTGTGATAAGGATAAAATCAAAACCTAAACCGACAACGATTGTTAACGTCTATATGCCTACAAGCGCCCATGATGATGATGAGGTAGAGTGTGTATACGAAGAGATTGATGAAGCAATTAAACACGTAAAAGGAGATGAAAATTTAATAATAGTTGGAGATTGGAATGCAAGCATTGGAAAAGGCAAGGAAGGAAATATAGTGGGTGAATACGGGCTGGGCAAAAGGAATGAAACTGGGGACCAACTTATAAAGTTTTACACAAAATATAATTTTGTAATTGCCAATATCCAGTTTAAAAATCATAATTGAAGAATATACACGTGGAAAAAGACAGGCGATACTGAAAGGTAGAGGACAGATTATATCATGGTTAAGCAAAAATTTAGAAATCAACTCATCAACTGCAAAGCTTACCCTGGAGCAGAGATTGATAGCGACCATAAATTAGTGATAATGAAATGTAGATTGGGGTTTAAAAATCTGAAGAAAAGATATCAGATGATCGGTGGAATTTAGAGAAGCTTGAGGAAGAGGAGGTAAAGAAGATTTTTGAGGAGGACATCACAAGAGGTCTGAGTAAAAAAGATACGGTAGAAAGTGTAGAAGAAGAATGGAATAATATTAAAAAGGAAATTCTTAAATCAGCAGAAGCGAACTTAGGCGTAACAAAGAGAGCTGGTAGAAAAGCTTGGATTTCAGATGATATATTACAGCTGATGGATGAACGTAGAAAATATAAGAATGATAGTGATGAAGAAAGTAAAAGGAACTATCGAGAATTAAGAAATACTATAAGCAGGAAGTGCAAACTAGCGAAAGAAGAGTGGATTAAAGTAAAGTGTTCAGAAGTGGAAAGAGAAAGGATAATTGGTAAAATAGACGAAGCATACAGGAAAATTTTTTTTGGTACATAAATTAAAATCTAATAATGTGTTAAACAAAGATATGGTACAACGATTTATAATGTGAAAGGCGAGATCGATAGGTGGGTGGAATATACTGAAGAGTTATACGGAGGAAATGAATTAGAAAGTGGTGTTATAGAGGAAGTCGAAGAGGATGAAAGGGGAGAAACAATACTGAGATCTGAATTTAAGAGAGCATTAAAAGATTTGAATGGCAGAAAGGCTCTTGGAATAGACCGAATACTTGTAGAATTACTGCGCAGTGCAGGTGAGAAAGCAATTGATAGATTGTACAGACTGATGTGTAATATTTAAGAAAAAGAGGGAGTTCTGTCAGACTTCAAAAAGAGTGTTATAGTCATGATACCAAAGAAAGCAGGAGCAGATAAATGTGAAGAATACATAACAAGTAGCTTGCAGTCAGAAATATAATTTCTTACATCAAAAATTAATTTAAACATCAGGAAAAGATTTTTGAAAGTATATGTCTGGAGCATAGCTTTATATGTAAGTGAAACTTGGACGATAAAGTACCTGACAAAAAAAGATTAGAAGCTTTTGAAATACGATGCTGGTGAAGAATGTTAAAAGCAGATGGGTGGATAAAGTGACAAATGAGAAGGTGTTGCGGCAAATCGATAAACAAAGAAGCATTTGGAAAAGTATAATTAAAAGAAGAGACAGATTTATAGGCCACATATTAAGGCATCCTGGAATAGTCGCTTTATTATTGGAGGGACAGGTAGATAGGAAAAATTGTACAGGCAGACAATGTTTGGAATATATAAAACAAATTATTAGGGATGTAGTAGGTATACCGAAATGAAATGATTGGCAGTAGATAGGGAATCTTGGAGAGCTGCATCAAACCAGTCAAATAACTGAAAACAAAAAAAAATTGTGGAGGTCTGGAAGTAATAGTCCTTTTACTTGGACTGCGACTTGAATACACCAAGTTCTGTTGCTTTTTGTTCGACTGGGATAGGAAAAACTATTACATAAAACAGCAGTTACCAAAGAGAGAGGTACTGGCTGTAGGAGAGAAGAATGTCAAGAAGGAGTCAAGCATTAGTAAAACCAGAAAAAGTTTATTTTCCACCACTACACATTAATCTCGGTTTATTCAAAAAAATTTTTAAAGAAACGGATTGTAACAGTGCTGGGTTTCAGTTTCTAAAAAAAAATTATCTAATATAAGGGATGCTAAAATATAGAAAAGTATATTTGTTAGACCACAAATAAGAAAACTAATGAATGATCCAGCCCTTTCATGAATGAATGATTCCCTTGTAGAATGTTTTAATGCTGCATGAATGTAAGAATGTTTTTTGAATGTTGGAAATGCTGCATGGAAATCATTTCAAAATGTGGTAAACACCTTCCTTGGATACCATAAGCCCAGTAACTACAGAGAACTTGTGAGTGAACTCCTTCAAAACTAGAAAGAACTTGGGTGTAATATGTCAGTCAAAATCCATTTCTTACATTCACATTTGAATTTTTGCTCTAAAAATTTTGATGCTGTCAGTGATGAACATGGGTGAACGCTTTCACCAGGTGATATCTACAATGGAAACATGATACCAGGGAAAATGCAGTCCAAAAATGTTTGCTCATTACTGTTTGTTGGAGTCTAAAGAGGGATCTACCTACAATAAATTACATCAGAAAATTCAAAAGAAATAGATTTTAGGTGAGTACAATATGCATGTAATGTATTGTCATATAATATTCACCATACTTTTGGCTTTCAAAAGAAATTTCAATTACAAAAAACTGAGCTCGATTGAAAAAAAATCTATTAACATATATGGAATCAGCATAAAAAATACTGTAAAAATCAGATAAAAAGAATCAAAATTGCATTTTATTGATCAGTGTAATTTGTGAGTCAAGTCCATACTTGTATAGAAATTATCAGCATGTCTGAATGTTAGGTTAGTTTCATGTAATGGATGCATTACTTTCATTACTGTATCCTGAATCGCGTATCTACCTATCATTTTTCTGCCGGTGTGCACTTTACATTCCACGTGTATCCACCAGAGGAACACAATTTGTAAAGTTTTTTCCCAGAATATATTGGTGAAACCATAATCTTCCTCAGAAAGAAACTATGGTTTCATCTAATCACAGGTCTACATTTCAAGGGTGAAAGCTTTTTAAAATTATTTTTTAAGGTAACAACTAAATTTTGTACTATATATCATTTTCATCTCTTGTTTCATTATCATAGAAATGTGTTAAACTTAACAATAGTTCAAATTTGTTTCTTGATATTAGCTGACTAAAAATATTATTGTAAAAAGGGTTTTTAGACCAGTAATCCTGAATTTTGGTTTTTTGTCCAACTCTAATCCAATAATCAAACCAATAAATCCTTACAATTCACCAGAATTAAAATCTATCCTAGCAGATGGCTCTAATGATTCTGAAAGAATTCCTTTTAAGATCTTTTATTCCCTGTTTATGTTTATTTCCTGGACACTATAAATTAAAAGTTCATCACTAACCAGTTGAAGAAAAAAATTAATAGGTAGAATATTATCATTTAAATTTGCAACAAACTCAGTAGTTACTACATACATTCCATTAAAAGTGGATTTGTTTAAATTGTCCTCAATATCTGACCATATTACATTACAAATACCCAAAGGTCTTCTGTTTGTATTTACAGGAATATTTTCTCATAATGTACATCAGAATCATTTACGATTAGAAAATTTAGAACTACTTCTTGATCCGAAAAATTCATTTTGAGTATAAGTTACTAAAGAAAAATTGAATATAAGTATAGAATTAATTTTTTTTTTTTAACTATTTGTGAGCAACCGGTAACTGCCTAGAAGATATTACTTCGGTCAGTCCCAAGTGATGTGACTGAAGACTAGCTCCCCCTTAGTGCAGATTAAAGCTGATCTCCCGACGGGGTCCCTCTTGGATCATTGAGACATCACGACATCCCTCCCTGTTGCCATGCTGACTCCCTAAGAGGGCTTGGCTACCCTTCCCTTTCCTATCACCTAGTCTGGGTCTGCATACCTCCCCTGAATCGTGAAGGTTTGTGAGGTGAGTAAAGATCAAGGTTTGTGAGGTGGGTGAACCTCAGTTCTACAAAGCTGAGCTGTTTGAAATGGTATTTGAACTAATATTTTTTTTTTTTTACTTCATGGAATTCACTACAGAACTTCTTATCTTGGGTATGAATATGAAATGTGATTTTTGCAGCGTGTAAAAAACTATCATGCCTAACTAGGATTCGAACCGGGTAACTCCGAAAGAGAGACCGAGACGGTACCAGTCGCGCCACAGTAAACTACAACGAAGTCGAACTATAAAATCTTACATTATAAAATCTGTTCGTAAAGCGTTAATTTTAACATAATTTCTTTTTTAATTGTAAAATATTTAAACTGACGAGCAAATTTTCTGTTTTTATTTATTTTAATTCTTTAGCAAACAAAAAAATATTTACCTGGAATTTTATTCACCTGGATAATTCGTTTTCATTATTAAAATGATACCTGTTTTTATAACTAAATCACATGATTACAGTACATTTATGTTAAAACGTAAATATAAACTAGTTATATTAAAATCCGCTTCAACAGCCAACTGACCGATTCAACTGTTGACATGTTATTTGGTTATAACTCTGAAACCAGTGAAAATAAGTACCACTTATATCGTTGAAAAGCTCTCAATGAGCTGCAATTAAAAAAAGTAAAAATCCAATTTTTCGGGGGATTTTGGGCATTTATTGGATATTTTTGGTCGTTGATTGCAATTAAAAGGGGAGGTGCACAACTAGATGTTACAACAGTCCTAAATCCAAAATTTCAACATTCTACGGCTAAAATCGTTTTTGAGTTATGCGATTATACATACGTAAAGATTTCACATCGAAACTAGTTAAAATGGATTCATGTACGGTCAAAATGGATACTTCCGTTGAAATCTAAAAACCGAAATATTTCGCGATTACAATACTTCCTTTTACATAAAAGACTGTATCGTAAAATGTTTTAAAAGAATTTAACCAATAAAAATTGTTTAATTTTGTTTTTTTAAATTTTTGCCTAACAAAAAACATTTACTGAAATCCGTTCCTAGCAAGTAAATTGCAAAAATGCTAATCTGAAATTTTAAAATACCTTTTATAAGAGCAGATGAACATTTTACTTGCTTCTATTTTCATCACTGGATATTTTACTTTCCCGTCTAGATAGCGGCATAGGGCTGTAGAAGGGAAAGTATTGTAATCGATCCAATTTGGGCATATGCGGTTTTTACCGGATATTCACGTTTTGAACCCAAAAAACCGGATGGAAATTTTCTGGATTTTAATATTCGTATGTTCGGTGTTGGCCTCTAAATCACCTTAGATCTAGAACTCCTGAACCGATTTTGACCAAACTTTGTCAGATTACTTGAAAATTTAATGGAAATCAATGCCACATATGTGGCATAAAGGTCTAGGTGGTGAGAGGCTGTAGAGTAAAATCACCCTCAGTATCTCGATATTTCGCCTAATTATGGTCTTATTTTTGTTAGGAAATTTGTTCACAATTAAAAAATAATATTTCGAAAAAATAAATTTGAAAAATCGTATTTCAACACGAAAAAAAAATGCTATAAATAAATTACCGGCTAAGTGGGTATACAGCTTCAATAGTATCCCCTTTAACCACAAGGGGCGTTAGTGTAGCATTGACATGCAACTGTTGTAGTTGTCTGATATGTTGTGACGTCAAAGGTGTGCGGAAGAAATAAATAAAAAAAATTACAATGAAATTGTAAACCGGACGGTTTGAGTCTTGCAGATATCATTTTTTTCTTCAACCCACCGGGTTGGTCTAGTGGTAAACGCGTCTTCCCAAATCAGCTGACGAGAGTTCCAGCGTTCAAGTTCTAGTAAAGTCAATTATTTTTACACGGATTTGAATACTAGATCGTGGATACCGGTGTTCTTTGGTGGTTGGGTTTCAATTAACCGCACATCTCAGGAATGGTCGAATTGAAACTGTGCAAGACTACATTTCATTTACACTCATATATATCATCCTGTGAAGTAGTAGATAAACGGTAATTTCCGGAGGCTAAACAGGAAAAAGAAAGATCTCATTTCTTTCGCTAAAAAAACCAAAATTTAACATAATGATACTGATATAAAAAAAGGCAAGACACTACATTTCTATTATCAAAATCTGTTAAAAAAATACATGTTAAATATAAGTAATCTACATAAATAAAAATGTAAATGTTGGTTTGTTCAAAATCTTAAATCTCCGAAAGTTCTTCACCGATTGCTTTGAAATTTTGACACAACGATGTGTTCGAATACGCGCGTGTTTTTATATACCTAAGATGTCACACCTGTGACATGTAAAAACAGCGCTATCTGTTGGACGTAAAAGCAACACATGCTGTACTATATTTTAAATATTTTACGATTCTATTTCAGTGTTTTCGATATATATGTCCAGTATAGACTAAAAAACTACTGGACCAATTTACGCGCGGAAAAAAGAGAGAAAGGTAAATAGGGAAAAATCGAAAAGGGAAGAAGGGGAATATGGAAAAAAGAAAAAAAGGGGAAAACGGAAAAAGAAGCCGGTCTCAGGTTTAATCCCTGACAAGGGTGCGATATTTTTTCACCTATCATTCTAAACATCTTATCTTTCTTAATAAAATACATATCACCAATCTGTGTGAGCCGTGGCTAAGCTAATTTTTATTTTTATTATCATTATCTTAGGCTTGTTACCCATTGACAAGTAGCACGTTACTAGTGACAAGCTGTTGCTTGCCAGTGGATGACCGAAAGATAAAAAGCCGTGGCTCAGCCGTGCTGGGTGACACGCTATGATAAAAGATTCGGCTTATCTTAATTGCGTGTAATGCATGGCTAAGCCACGGCGTTTTATCTTTCGCTAGTTACCCGTTGGCAAGCAACAGCTTGTCAGAGCGCCCAACTGGAAACAGCCACCCATTGACGTGCAATGGTTTCATGGCACAAACCACCCAGTGACAAGCCTCGAGGTCGTAGTATGCATCTTTACTTGTCTTCTGCTTTATGAATTTTATTTTAGTCACACTTTTTGAACTGTTGCTATGAAACAGTATTTATAATAATTTTATCGTTACTTTTATTTTAATTTTGTATTTATATACAGTGTACAGTTTTTACTTCTTTCCACATAAAGTAAATGATAACTTCAGTTGTGATTGGTTACTGATCTAGCCCAGAGTTTTCAGTATATGGACAGAAATACAATAAAAGGAGTACGGAGATAGGAATTAATAGCCAATCCCGTTGCTGGATTTAGGTCAAATGACATCTTGAGAATTTCCTTTTCCCTCGATGGGTTTCCACCCTAATTATTTTTTACACGTTAAATATTAATTATTTTTATTTTACTTAATTAATTTAATTTTCAAAGGTTGGTAGCACTATCCAGAACTCAATCCCAGCTTTGAAATCTTTTAATGTTAATTTTTTCCGATTCACAATTTTCATAATTCATGAAATTAAAGTTTTATTTTTCATTAGTCAGACGCGTTTATGTAGTTTTAGGTAGATTTCATAAGAAAGCTATTATTTATTGTAATGGGTACCATGATTCGACTTCCAAAACATGTCGACACATCTTCACGTGTCACATCCCTGAGACTCCAAAACCGCCGGCAGTTCAAAGGTTTATATATGCATTTATATATATTTCACTTTCTTATGAACATGATAACTGCCGTAATTTTTCGCCAATCACTTTCAAATTGATACATACAATATAACGACCAAATATCTCGGTCGAGTTCGTTAATGGGGAAAATCGGACCATGAGGGTGGTAATGGAGGGGGGCTTTTTCGAAAAAAAAGTCGCTATAATTTTCTTATTAAGTAAAATATCGAATTTGTTTAAACTTCCTACTATTCTTTGGATAAGGACCTAAAACTTATCGAATTTTAGATTTTATTTAAAGAAGGACTTTTAATTTTTAAATGTCTTTTGGACAGCTGCACTCGGCTCCGTATGACTCACAGAGCTCCTGACAGAGCTTACTCGGCTCCATCCACGTTATAAAAGCTGGCTCCGCACTAGAATAGTTTAGTCTAGTACCATCATTCAAAGATTCAACATGTGTTTGTTACAATGTATAATCAATAAATAATAATGTTTATATATATATATATATATATATATATATATATACATGAATTATAAGTTCAGAGCATAATAAAAGTAAATTATATTATAAATGAAATACTTTATGCTTCTCAACGGTGCAGATAAATTATCATGCAGTCGTAACCACCGTATTAAGTATAAAGGCTGTGTAATCAGCCGAGTTCCGAGTTAATAAGTACCTAGGTGGTTTGTTTGATGAGAAGTTGCTGTTCAGCAACCGCATTAGGCAAGTAGCAACGGACTCCGCCTCTGTGATGCACAGGCTTAGGAGGATTGCTCGAAAGGTTTACGGGCTGTCAGGCTGTCATTTGTACATGGTGTACCGAGATGTCTTCAAACGCATGATCTCTTACGCGGCGCCCATTTGGGTGCATAGATTGAAAAGAAATCGAGCACTTATTCAAAATTTAAGGATTGCTCAGCGCAGAGCCTTAATTGTGTGAACTGGTGTTTTTAAAACAACCTCCTACGAGGCTACCACTGTGTTGAGAAAGGCTCTCCCAATCGATTAAGTGGCCATTTGGAAATTGCGAAGAGGCAGGGGGCCTAGGTATTTTGAATGCGGTTTCGAGCTGGGCCTGCACCGGAGTGGAAAGGTGATCTCAATGCATCAGTTTTAAATTTCGAATAGTTGCCCATCCCCCGCCTGCAGAGGAGGCTTTACAGCCTCGCGATGGAAGTATGGCAGCAATAATAGCACGCCACAACTAACAGAAGATCCTTGTATAGGTTTATACAGGATTTGGGGGATGGTATGTCTCTTTTTTCTTTTTACGGGCACCGGGAGCCCGAGTGCTCTCCAACCATGTAAATTTAAATCAATATTTGTTACGCTTTCGCCTGGCAGCTGATGAGCTATGCGTCGGTGGGGAGATCCAGTCGAACGAACACATTATGTTTGACTGCCCAGCTCTTGGGGGGCCAGAACTCAGGCCACCCTGGAACTTAGAGGTCAAGGGGAACTCACAAGCGGCGAGTCAATGTGGCGAGAGCCGCATTGTCGGACCGTGTGGGAGTCCTTGATGCGGATGACGACATTGATGTCCTTTGACAACATAAATTTAATTATTGATAGTCATATATGTTTTACGTAATTGACGGGGTGCGCATACCCATTTTAGTGAAACATGATAAGTGGGCGGAAGGACTCGCAAGCGAGTGGTGTATGATGCCGCGCTTATTCCGCTCACGCTTTTAGGTTATCTCAAGGAGCTAGTTAGAACACTGGTCGCTAAACTGTTTCGAGGCTCAGTAGTTGTTTGTGGCACAGACTTTTGGTCTTTTGCTTTAGGGCGACCGAATGGGGTGGTGGCAGAAGAAATGCCAAGCAAACCAATATCCCACCTGCGGAAGAGGCTGCAGAGCCTCGCGATGGAGGCATGGCAGCTGGAATGGGGCACCACGACTAAGGGAAGTTCCTTGTAAAAGTTTATACAGGATCTGGGTGGATGGTATGCTTCGAGCTCGTTTTTAAGGGTAATGGGTGTCCGGGTGCTCACCAACCATGTTAATTTAAACAAATATCTGTTTCGGTTCCGCCTAGCAGTTGATGAGCTGTGCGTCTGCGGGGAGGTGCAGTCAAATGAACACCTGATGTTTGACTGCCCTGCTCTTGGAAGGGCCAGAGACCGGGCCACCCTGGAACTTAGAGGTCAAGGGAAAAATTGGCCACTCAAAATCGACAAATTCCTTATGCGGTGGCTGCGTTCAACCGACATCAGTAAGAATCTTACCGCACTGCTGTCGGAAGCTAACGTAGAGATATATGGCTGACCAACAGCCAATTAAGGCTCCAAGCGCTTTAATATGGAGAGATACTTGCTAGCATTTAGCGACCTATGCGTGGCAGCGAATTGCTGTCTAGACGAAATAAATTTTAATTTATGGATGTCATATATATTTTTAGTAGCTGACGGGATGCGCCTACCCAGTTTAGTAAATATATGACAAGTTAACGGTTGGGACACGTAAGCCGGTGGTGTGTGGCATCACGCTTAGTCCGCTCACGCTGTTAGGTAAGCTCTAGGAGCTATTTACAACTCTGGTCGCTAAACTGTTCGAGACTTAGTAGGCTCAGAGCAAATGTCTGTTTGTGGCACAGACATTTGATCTTATGCTTTAGGGCAACCAAATGGAGTGGTGGCGGGAGAAATGCCAACAAACCATCTATTTTATATTAGTTTATATATTAATTTTCTTTCACGTCGCTCAAGAAGACATGTGGCGTAAGTAAGAACGAGTCGGATCTGTAAGCACGCACACATCGGATCGAATCCGACTTCATGTATATTTTATATATATATATATATATATATATATATATATATATACGTTGTTTTTTTAACTTTTTACTTCCTTATACGAAGTAAAGGAAGTATTGTGATAGCGAAAAATTTCGGTTTTCAGATTTCAACGGAAATATCCATTTTGGTATTCACTGACATCGCTGAATCCATTTTTATTAGTTTCGGCGCGACGTCTGTACGTACGTATTTATCTAACATAACTCAAAAATGATTAGTCGTAGGGTGTTGAAATTTTGGATTTAGGACTGTTGTAATATGTAGTTGTGTACCTCCCCTTTTGATTGCAATCGACTGGACCAAAAGTGTCTAAACCCAAATATATTGGATTTTGGACTTTTTCTTAACTGCAGCAGTAAGCCCTCATTGATAGTTTTTCAACGATATATCATAAGTGGTACTTTGTTTCATTGGTTTCAGAGTTATAGCTAAACAAAATTTTAATTAATAAAATATTTGGATCTTACTGGAATACGACTTCATTTTCTTTTTTTTAATTTAAATATATTGATTTACTAATAATTATTAATCTCTGACTGTAAAAAAAAAAAAATATGGAGGTTAAAAATTAAAAACCCACCATAATGCAGATTTTTTTTTTTAACTATGGAGAACCTCATTTCTTTCTCTCCCCCCCCCCCAAATACCTTTAAGGTATGCAGTATAAACCTGTTTCCATACAAATTTAACTCTGAATATAACACTTATAACTGCATTTCAAATGCTCTTTGAATCTTGTGCAGGAACAGTAATATTGATGATCTACATGTTTGTGTGTGTGTCACACGCGCGCGTGCATGTTTCAAAATATAATAAATTTACACATTTTTTTTTTTTTTTAAGAAGGATTCGAGTGCACGGCTATGGCACGCTCTTTGCCTCTAGGCCCTCCGGACCGGTTTCTCTGGCGGGCGGCGTCTCAGAATGGGGTTATTAGGTGTCTAAAATCGTATATTTGTGTATTAATGTTAGACTGGCCACTGATCATTTGCTAATGGACAACCAGTATGGTTTCCGACCGGGAAAGAGCACTGAAGATGCCATACTAAAGGTGATGGCTTTAGCTTCCTCCAGTCCATGTAAATTTGTATTAGGGATTTTTTGGATATATCTGGGTCATTTAACAACTTATGGTGCCCCTCTGCCCTGTTTCTGATGCAGAAGGAGTAAGTGTACACGAAATGAACTAGAAGTGCTCTCAAGTTACTTCAGCTAGCGGACCGTTTCCCTGCGGGATGGTAGCTCGGAGGTTCGTAAGACCTTAACTAAAGGATGTCCTCAGAGCAGTGTTCTGAGTCCCCTTCTTTGGATCATAGAATTCGATTCGATGTTGCGTTTAAGGTTGCCATGTGGTTGTCGTGTCATCGCTCATGCTGACGACGCGCTGCTACTGATTGAAGGGGATTCGCGTAACGAGGTAGAATTCCGAGCTGCTCGTGCTTGTGAGACACTCCGACTGTGGAGTCTCCAATATAAGATGATTTTCAGCCCAGAGAAAACCATAATTATGTTCCTTAAGGGCCGATTGGCTGCTTCCCGACGAATCCGGGTTCGGATGGCTGGTCTCCCCGTTCGGTACGTTACGACTCAAAAATACCTGGGTATTGTCCTTGATGAGAATTTTCGGTTCAAGGAACAACTACAGTATGTAGCAAAAAAGGCCGCTGATGCCTTTTATGGAATCCGTAAGTCATTCATCCCGATTGGGGGTTGAATTACCGTACCATGCGTATCCTTTACAAAAGTGTCAGCAAAGCTATTATGCTGTATGCTGCTCCTGTCTGGGCTTACCGCATGGCTTTTAGGTATTGCGCGGACATTTTACTGCGGGCCCAGCGACCGACTCCTCTTGCTGGCTGTTATAGACGGTTACAGAACAGTCTCGCAGGAGGCAGTCTGTGTTATAGCCGGAGTCAAATCAAGAGATATCTTGGCTAATGAGCGTAAGGAACGCTGCATTTCCAAGGTAAATAACCTATTGACGTCAGATCGAAAGCAGGAGATTGAAAGACCGGGCCTTGCGTCTTGGCAGGTCAGGTGGGACGAATCCCTCACAGGTCGCTACACGCTTGGTCTATTTCCTATAGTGTCTAATTTAGGTTCGATTAAATGGGTCTCCCCCAATCGGTATATCACACAGTTTCTCTCCGGGCATGGTGCCTTTCCGGCGAGTTTGGCTAGGTTTCGTTTGGTGGATTCGAGTCAATGCCCGGATTGCGGGACTGATGATACAGTGGACCACGTCCTCTACCTCTGTCCCCGATGCGAGGTCAAACGTTCACGAGCTGTTAGGGAACTTGAGAGAATACATTCCTTCCTGGATCTCCGTACCAACTGGATGAACCGGGAGGAATGGTCTATAGTGGCTGGGTTTCTTCGCGCCCTTGCAATGTGTAAGTCTGCAGAGTAAGTTTGATTGAGGTACTCGATCGTGGTAGGATCCCGGGTGGCTAGGTAGCAGTGGTTTAACTTTAAACTCGTTCGTTTTCTGAGGCATTCACAGTCACGAACAGTTGTCAAATCTGTACTAGGCGCGGGGTCCACGCTTCGCGGTTTCGGTTAGTTAGTTTGAGGGAATCATGTTAGGTTGGATGTGAAGATGTCCGTTTGAGGCCAACGTGAAGGCGAAATTTAATATGTATTTACTGATGCAAATGTCTGCCGAAGCATGTACGTCGGTGACATCCCGACCGAGGCCTGGCTGATGACTGTGAGATGTAATCAATTAGAGGGTCTAAAGACGACCTCCAGTAAAGTCCCTTGGTACGGAGGCGATGGTGTGGTGACCGGTAACGTCACAAGGAGGTATCTTCTCCTACGGGGTTGTGATGGTTTACAAATAAGGGAACTGGTCAGAGATTAAATGTTTGTGTTGATGAATGTAGAACTCACTGCTTGGACAGAATTTAAAGACACTTGTAAAAACATTTTTTGGGTGCCGTAAATCACAAAATTATGACAATATTTTAGATAAACTGATCAATTCATACAGAGTTATGGGATGTAATATGTCACTAAAAGTCCATTTCCAACATTCATATCTGGATTTTTCCAGCCAATCCTTTGGGCAGTAAGGGATGAATGTTTCCATCAAGATATTTCAGTGTTTTAAAACTGTTTCAAATACAAATAAAGACGTAATATACTAGTTGAATATTGTTGGGCTTTAATTTGAGGCTTCTTACAAAAGGACTTCATCTGCTAAGAACTTAAATTATATGACTCTCCGAAACATCAGTTATATTAACTTTTACAGATCTTTAATATACAATTTATATTAAACTGAGGGGGATAGTAAGGTTCTATTTACATATTTGTTATCTATGTTAAAAAAAACAATGCTGAGAAAGGTATCACACTTAAACATTAAAAAGCTTATGTCTGGGGTACTGTATTGTTGTTATCATGACAACTACACATATACCCAATCCACACGTTATGTAATATCATACTACATCGCATCGACCAACCTCGGGCCGTGAAAATAAATGAAACATCGATAAATGGAAAGAGTACTATCGATAAGTCGGAAAGAGCTTCCAACAAATTCAGTGACCAGTAACGTGTAGTTGTAGTTATAACGAAGCAAAGAGAAAATCCGCGTGAAATTTCTTGCTAATAGTTACTTTTGAAATGACATTAGCTGATTTTCATAAATTTATCAGGAAAGTTATGTCAAATTGATCGAAACTTTGCTACTACTGTTATATTGTAGGTTAAATATGTCCTACTTATTAAGTTCGTAACTACGTCTAATAATATTTTAACTAAGAGTTTTGATTCTTTTCTCAGTTTAACATTACTAAGTATTTTTTAATGCTGGTAACGCACTATCTAATTTGAAATCGTTATTCGCGAACTCGAATCTATTAATCAGTAAGTTCTAATTTTATTTTTAAAATACATTAATTTTGTGTTAGATTATGTCTGTTATCCAGTTGGTTATCACTTGTTTATTTATAATTACCTCTGTGAACTGCAATTACTCCCAACACCTTCACCAAAAAATTTATAATTCACCACTGAACAAATGTAATATACCTTATTTTAATAATCTAGTTTCAGTAAAATTAATTTAAAAACGAGATTAGATCCACTTGACTAAATTAAGTTACGTTAAGGTGTCGGTTTTGGTAAATGTTCACTAAACATTATTCACGCACTAAATAACTTGTTTTAATTGAATTTAGTTAGGTTAGGTTGGATTATAAGTAATTCATAAATTCTACAGAAACTTACCATCATTTATCTGATGTCAAGATTCAAGACTTCTGCTCAACTTAACCTTGAGCAAATCTAACCCCATTCCTATTTAACTAAAACCAAACACTTTTGTCAACAAAAAATACATATTACACATGTATAATGCAAAATAACGAAGTTTTGGGTGCGGGTACTGTAAATTAGAAGGGACCAACTCGAGTGAAAGGCGTTTCTGACGATTTCAATTGTAACAAATAACTGAAGTCCTAAATAAGGTATATCTCAAATTTCATCAAAATAATAGGTTAGTCCATAACTGTATATAATTACCAAATTATTAATGATTTTGGGCCATTATTTCAGAAGTAAATAGTTTGTTACTGTTAATATTAGTTAATGTTTACTTGACTTCATCTTGTCTATGTTTTATTTTTGTACATTCTACATATTTTTTTAGCTTGTATTTTATTATACTTCTAATGGTTATTTTTCATTTCTTTGAGAGAATGCTTTGCATGCTACATTTACTGAGAAGTTATAAAACTAATTTGTATGTATTAAGTTTACGTTATGAAATTCTTGTCTAAATTTAATAATTATGGTTATTGGTTGTACTTTTCTGACCTTTTCTTTAATCTAATATGTTATTTTGTTTCCAGATTCTTTTTTCATAATGTCTCTTGTTGCTGCTTATAGTGGAAGTAGTGATGAAAATGATGAAGATTATACCATTGTTCAAAGTGTAGCTAATATTGCTGTAATAAAGAAGGCAAACCATTTGTCACCTACTAATGATGTAAAAATTACTGAAAATGAAAAACATAATGATATTCCTGTAAATAGTGATAATAATAGTAATGTTTTTAATAATGTAAATGGGTCTGATTACAATAGTAAATTATCTAATGGTATATCTGCAGATATAAGTGATGAAGAAGATGACATTACAGATGAAAAATTGAATAATAATGGTTTAATTTTAAGTGACTCTAAAGAAATAGAAAATAAAACTCTTTTTACTTTACCTGCACCAAAAATTACAAAACTTCATGATATTGACTTTGATTGGAGTCGTTTATCTAAAGGAGTAAAAGGAATTACTCAACCCATAAAAATTTCTGTACCATCATTAGCAGATGTAAGTAATATTTTCTATATTCTTAATCTTTGATTTTCTTTTAATACGAAGGTGAATCAGATTTAAATGATGATTTTGCTATTCTATACAGCAAGCAGTTTTGTGCTGGATGGCGGAATGGGAGGTTAATGTTCGGTGTGTTACAGAGGGGAAACCAGCTTGGTTAGCTCCTCCGCTCTGTTCTGTGATCAGTATAGCCATGATTGAGCAAGAGGTTCTGTCATCTGTTGCGCAACATATAATCATAAACTTTTTAACCAATGAAGGTATTAAACCCGTGAATATTTGAACTTATAGATACAGTTTGGGGATGCTATATTGTCCCAGAACTGAGTGTTTACATGGGCCAGACAATTTAAGAGTGGGCGAGAAAGTATAGAAAATGGAAGTGATGATCAACGCCCAAGGTCAAATTTCTTAGCTGACAACATCCATGCCATTTGTAGATCGTGTTGGAGACGAAGTGATGAAGGCATGAATTGTGTATATTATTAATCAATAAATGTATTAAAAAAAAAAAATTATCGTTTATATTTGATTTACCTTCGTATGATCAATTTTTGATATATAAGTTTATTTGGCTATATTTTTAAACTGATTTCAGCAGGTATCCAGAATGTTTTGTTCTACATTAACGCTCTGTTGCCATTTACTTCAGTTTAGAGAAGTGTATTGAATATTTTAAAACTAGATTGAAAACAATCATTGTGGTTTTTATAAAGAAATTCATAAACATGAACAATTTCATAGTTGCAGTCCATTATATTAGAAAAAAGTTTACTACCCCAAACCACTTTTTTGGTTGAATTTTAGTGTTTAGAGTATTTTAAGTAAAACCTTTATGAATTTTTCTGTTGATTCATATGGCTTGATGAAATCTGGGTTCATCAACAGATAACTGAAATAAAGGAACAATCAAGACAATTTTTACTTAGAGGTGAGTAAAGACCAAAAAAGGGAAGAACAGAAGTGCTCTCTACTGAAAGCTTACGGCCACATTGTTTTGTGATTCAAAGGTTGTAATATTCATTTAGTTGTTTACAAAAGGAAAATCATGAATGAGTATTACACAAGGTTTATTGCAACATCTGAGCAATGAAATGAAGGAAACTAAACAAAAATTGCCAAAGGAAAAAGTGCTGTTTGATCAAGATAGTGTGGTTTTTTCTTTTAAAATTTTGTTTTTATTGTTGCTGATGTACACACATTTTTTGATTCTCCACTTTATTTGAATGTTATTATAAGTAGTTATATTTTAATTATGCTAATGCTAAGTATGCTTTTCTGGTAGAAAAATTCATTACATAATTTAATGGCTTTGGTGCTACTTTATGGTTATCTGTTTTGTGGGTATCTTTTTTCAATGTCTTTTTAATTTTTATGTCAGTTATATACTCATGTATTTATACATTTTTACACTAGGGAATTTAATTATTTGGTTTTTCTCCACAAATGTATATTATTATTATGTATGTATCTTATATACACACACCATCATGATTTTTAAAAAGAGCATTTGTCATTATGACATTTTGTTTGCATTGAATTCTTTTTCTTTAATTTCCTTTTCCAGTGTTTTCAAAATGTTTTCCCTTCTACTTTGATTTTTTTTTTATCTACTGTAAAAATAAGCATACAAACCTTAAATACTACCATAAACTTAAAGTTAATTTTATTTATGTTGCATCAACATTTATTGGTTGGATTACCTAAGTTGGTACTCCAAACTTATTCAAAGCTAATACATGCAGGATGCAGCAATGATGTTTTGTAACTATTCCTTAATTTGGCTTGACGTTACATTTACTCACCAAACATTATACACTGGTAGTACGTGGTATAAATTTTTTAAACCATTTATCTCAGCAAACCCTTATGAGTAGACAGTGACAGTTTGTTTTTATGTTAAATTTTTAAAGTAATAGTTTATTGACAGACTGATTGAGATTAAGTGGTAAGAGATATGTAATGTAGCATTAAATTTTGCGGAAGATAATAAATTGGGAATTGTATAATTTATCATAATGTAAAAATGTGATTGACAATAATAATTGAAAAGAGTGACAGTGGAGAGTTGATGCTTGTTTTTATTGATTATAAATAAATCATTGTTATTACTGATAATTCTTGGCTGTCATTATCAGTCGCCATAATGTTGTAGAAAATGCATACTTTTTTGGTGTATTTGTAGAACAATTTAAAAAATTTCTGTCCTAAAAAATATATTACAAATTAAAGGAGTCATTGATATCACCTCTCTCGCTCTAGTTCTTTCTCTCAGTCTGTTTTGAAAGGTAATTTCAAAACAAACCTTTGCAGCAGTTGCTTTCTTAGATAATGTGGACTTTCAGAAGTGGGTGCATTATGGTCTCAATGAAGTTGGTAGATTGAATATGAAAATTCTTTGTTTGGCACTTTTAGTTAAAAGTTTTTCCTCATTTAATTTAGTATTTAAAAAAAATATTAAAGAGAGGGTCAACACAATAAACCATATGTGTATTTTATAGTAATTAAAATCCAGTTGGCATCTTCTTGCTTCTCTTTGCATTTTGGTAATGAAGATATTTTATTTTATTTTTTTAGTTGGACAATGATGAATCAACAGAACCAGTGAAGAAAAAGCTCAAGCCATCAAAGGTTAGACGTCTGTGACTTTTTATTTTTAATTCAATACATTGCTGTTTTCTACTAAAAATTATTTTTTTTATTATACATTGTGCTGTGTATGTAATTTACATTTCCTTACTGAATATAATGACATAAACATTTTAATTTTTAGTTTTAGCAATTTTCATGCATTGATATTTGCTACGTACAGAATATCATCCATCAGTTAGTTGGTATGTTAAGGGAGATGAGCCTTGTTAATTATATTATCGTCCCAAAAATTCTGTTTTATTTCTATCCTATCTTACTAATTTTCACCTCATCTAAACTTAATTTTGTTTAATATTAAGAAGTAACTTAGTAGTTACTTCTTGTTTTAAATTATCTAGCACTGCTACTTAAGTATGCAGTCTACCATCAAGTTAACACTTTAGTATGTGGTCTACTGCTCACCTCTGATTTTAATGAAATTTAGAATACATTATATTTAAGATGTAAGTTATTAATTACAATTGAAATTATTCGTCAGTAACGCCTTTCTTCTGAATTACATTCCTCATAAGTTACCCTCACCAAAAATTGTAAAGCAACACTTAATAAATGTAGTATACATTATTTTCAGGCTAAGTAGTTGGTTATTATATATAATTATGGACGTAGTCTAACAATTGGCCAATTTAATATTTAAGGTTAGTGTGCTTAATATTATAATTTTAGTGCGTTTAATATTTAAGGTAGGTTATGTATAATTGCTGATATCTTCGAAGTTTGATACACAAAATTGTTAGTTCCCTAACCTAACCTTAAACCCTATGCAGCAGACTGCATTTATTGTAGTGGTAGACATCATGATAATGGCAGACTGAATACAAAAGTAGCACTATCTAGATTACCCTCCTTATTTAATCATCTTTCAATTCATGTTTCAACTTAATATATGTAAGTAGTGTCTTTATTTTCTAACCTCCTGTTGAGTAGTCTGTACCCTGATGTCTTTTCAAATCTGGGATATTCCCAAGAAAATGGCTCATGTCATATGAAGAAAAGAAAAGGAATAAGAATACACATTTTCACAGAAGATGAAACTTAATTCTCCTTTGTTTTTAGCAAAGCGTCATTATCTCTAAGCTTTTGTTATTTTTTCCTTATTCATGATTAAATCGTTAGTGCTGTCTACAACTATTGAAAGTACTGCTGCTACCTTTCAAGATTCATTGGTTGTTAATCTTAATCTGTACAGATATTCCTACTAAATAGAAATACCTAAGGTACTGTTCATGCTTCTCAAAAAGTCACAAATTAAGGATTCATGATTCCTTGAAGATCCAGTATTTCTGGACATCCAAAGTTTTTTCATAAAGTACCAACATCCTGTTTACCGGCATTAAGAGTTAATGCATGAAGTACTAATGTCTAGTTTTACAAATATAAAAAAATATTATGTCAGACATTATTAGATAGATAAATGTGAAGAATACAGAACAATTAGTTTAACTAGTCATGCATCAAAAATCTTAACTACAATTTTATACAGAAGAATTGAGAGGAGAGTGGAAGAAGTGTTAGGAGAAGACCAATTTGGTTTCAGGAAAAGTATAGGGACAAGGGAAGCAATTTTAGGCCTCAGATTAATAGTAGAAGGAAGATTAAAGAAAAACAAACCAACATACTTGGCGTTTATAGACCTAGAAAAGGCTTTCGATAACGTAGACTGGAATAAAATGTTCAGCATTTTAAAAAAATTAGGGTTCAAATACAGAGATAGAAGAACAATTGCTAACATGTACAGGAACCAAACAGCAACAATAACAATTGAAGAACATAAGAAAGAAGCCCTAATAAGAAAGGGAGTCCGACAAGGATGTTCCCTATCTCCGTTACTTTTTAATCTTTACATGGAACTAGCAGTTAATGATGTTAAAGAACAATTTAGATTCGGAGTAACAGTACAAGGTGAAAAGATAAAGATGCTACGATTTGCTGATGATATAGTAATTCTAGCGGAGAGTAAAAAGGATTTAGAAGAAACAATGAACGGCATAGATGAAGTCCTACGCAAGAACTATCGCATGAAAATAAACAAGAACAAAACAAAAGTAATGAAATGTAGTAGAAATAACAAAGATGGACCGCTGAATGTGAAAATAGGAGGAGAAAAGATTATGGCGGTAGAAGAATTTTGTTATTTGGGAAGTAAAATTACTAAAGATGGACGAAGCAGGAGCGATATAAAATGCCGAATAGCACAAGCTAAACGAGCCTTCAGTAAGAAATATAATTTGTTTACGTCAAAAATTAATTTAAATGTCAGGAAAAGATTTTTGAAAGTGTATGTTGGAAGTGAAACTTGGACAATCGGAGTATCTGAGAAGAAAAGATTAGAAGCTTTTTTGAAATGTGGTGCTATAGGAGAATGTTAAAAATCAGATGGGTGGATAAAGTGACAAATGAAGAGGTATTGCGGCAAATAGATGAAGAAAGAAGCATTTGGAAAAATATAGTTAAAAGAAGAGACAGACTTATAGGCCACATACTAAGGCATCCTGGAATAGTCGCTTTAATATTGGAAGGACAGGTAGAAGGGAAAAATTGTGTAGGCAGGCCACGTTTGGAGTATGTAAAACAAATTGTTGGGGATGTAGGATGTAGAGGGTATACTGAAATGAAACGACTAGCACTAGATAGGGAATCTTGGAGAGCTGCATCAAACCAGTCAAATGACTGAAGACAAAAAAAATATTAGATACAAAGGTGTTTCTTAGAACACATTACGTATTACATTTTAATTGTATTTACACTGATACTTCAGCCAGTATTTGAGAATAATTAAATTTTTTGAGAATACTTGTTTCATTATACCACACAGATTTTTTGTTTATGAATATAAATTCATGAAGATTTGTATATATGTCAGAAATAAAGTTGCATTTCATGTAATGTATTAATTACTGGCATACGAGGTTTTTTCTGTTATATCATTCTTAACATAAATTCAAGTTTTTGTAAAAAAGAATTTAAGGTATGTAAAATTTTAATAGAAAACTGCGCTTTACTTAATGTTAAAATAAGTAATATCACAGCTTAAATGAGTTAATTCTGAATAGATATTAAAATTCATTCAAATAAAAAACTGATGTGGTCAACACATGACTTCCTTGTACGCCTATTAAATTTATATTTACACATTTTTTTAAATGAAAAGTACATAAAATTTTTTGACAATGATAGGTTAATAATTATTAATAAAGCGGTCCACACGGTGCTTGAAGTCATGAAGTTTGCAGTTGAGGTGCAAGAAGGATGAGGAGGACAAAGGAGGTCCCAGCCCTGATAGTGTTAGATGTTAAAAATGCCTTCAACAGCCTCCCATGGCATATCATTGGAGGCAAGGGTTGTGGAAGCCCAACTCCAAAACACCAAAGACTACCTGAGTAATAGGGTAGTCTGCACAATAACTTACGCCGGGAAGTATGTTTTAGATATGAAAGCAGGTATCCTGCAAGGATCAGTGCTGGAGCCCCTCCTCTGGAATATTGCGTATGATGATGTCCTCAGTCAACAATATCCAGAGAGGGTAGAGGTGGTCAGCTTTGCCGACGATCTAGCCATATTAGTCAAGGGGATAGATGAAAACCCAATGGTGGAGAGGGGGAACTAGGTGCTGGAGGTGGTATACAACTAGATGTCCTCCCAGGGTCTGGAGATAGCTCCGGAGAAGTCAGAAACCCTCATCTTTACAGGAAGATGCAGGAGGCTGCCTCACGAAGTCTGCTTTAGCATAAATGGCTCACTGATTAAGCAGGTTAAGAAAGCAATATACCTAGGGGTCTGGATAGACAAAAATCGGTCTTTCGGGCCCCATATCATGGAGACAAAGGACAAGGCGGAGAAACTATTGACAGCTGTTTCAAGACTAATGACAAATACGGTGGGGCTGATTGAGAAAAAGAGGAAAGTAATAGGGACCACAGTGACATTGGTGATGCTATATGTTTCCCCTGCGTGGATTAGAGGAATAAAGATTCAGAAATACAGGACGCTGCTGGAGTCTATTCATTGGAGACTGCTCCTGTGCACTACATGTGCATACAGACGGCCTACTATCATGCAATTTGTGTAATTGGGAATACCCCACCAATAGATCTGCTGCAGAAGAGGGCAGTCTCTGCTTCAGTGGGATGTTGATGATAGAGACAATTGAGAAAGGAAGTTGGACTCGGCGTCTTATTCTGTTGGTGAAGGATTGGATGGGGCGGAGACACAGGGAAGTCAATTTCTGTCTTATCAATTACTCTCTGGCCATGGTGACTTTAGCAGCTACCTGAAGAGATTCAAATACTGGACATTAGTGATCTGCAGATACTGCGCCGAAGACGATAACATAGAATTTACCTGGTTTGAGTGCGACGGGTGGGAAGCTGGGAGAAACAGACTATTAGTTAATGTCACACTGAGCACTGTGGTTGGGCATGGTAAGGAGCAAGGAAGGCTGGGAGGAGGTCGTCAACCTGGCGCATACCATATTGAAACAAAAGGCGGAAGAGGACATTCACTAAAAGTAAAGTGTGCTAGGTCGATTTGTATTGCAGGATGTACCAACGAGTTCCGTACAGTGATGTATCCGTATGCTATTACTATCATGTTGCTGTGTGCAGAGTATGTCATATGGTACTGTATCATGTATTGTGTAGATTATATTATCATATTTTTACAACATAGCAGTGTAGATATGTTTATGTAATATTGTAGTATTGTTTTGGTAGATTGTATATTATCACGTAAAGTAGCGTCATGTATTATTATCAGGTGTTGGGTAGTGTTGTAGTATTTTAGTTATTGCATTTTATTTAGTATGGGCTTGGTGGATGCACAGCCTCGACGTCTTGAGTAATAATAATTACATTTCCATGTGTGTAGTATCGTAATGTTTATTATTAAGTATTATTTTGCAATATTATTATGTTTAGTATTGTAATAGTGTAGTATTGTATTGTTTTTGTTTGGCTTGGTAGGGCAAATTACCAAACTGCCAGTTGATTTTGGCAAGAATTTTGTGGTAAGTATCAGGCAAAATTTCATCTGTAATTTTATCGTTTTTATTTCACCTTTGATCAGGCTTATTGCAGTGAATTTGTGTAATTTGTAAATCACCATGTTGATGTTTTACATTTTTTATTGATCTGCATTCAATTGCCAAATTTTGTGATATTGGTTAAAAGTAATTTTTAAATACATTAATGTTGCTTGAAAAACATGGGTAAAATGAACAATGAAAAAATAAACCATTTTGTTGCATTTAAGTTAAAAATATGTCAACTAGAAAAATAACTCATCGCAGATGTTGCTGCTATCCCTTAGTCATTCAGTGCCTCCTCTGAAACTTATTATTTTGCATGCTGAAAAGATATGATAACATCCATGTTAGGAATTACTAATTTAGTGTATACTGTTGGTCAATAACTATTTTATTACACAACTACTATTTCTATTTGAATAAAAATGTAATTGTATTTTTTCATTAAAAAATGTATTATTAAATATTTCTTAATTTTGCAGAAAGGATCAGGCTTGTTTGCATTACTTCCTACTCCCAAAAATACTTTAATTGATCAAACCAAGACTACTTTAAAACCTCAACAAATCAACAAAAAGGTTCAAGAACGAATTAAATCGCAAACTAAAGTAGAAAATAAATTTCTTAACACAAAAAGTATTTTATCCAAAAAAAAAAAATTATCTGTCGATTATGATGATTCTCCAGATGATGAAGATATTGATAATAATAAAGTTGCTGATTTCTTCTCATTATCAACCTCAACAAATGAACTTACTAGTGCAGTTCAACTATCTCATGTTGATTTCGTCAGTAGCTCTGATAAAAAAGAAGATGCATTACAAACTCAACCACAGAGTTATCAGACTGCAAAAGCAAGTACCTCATTTATCAGTTCTGAGACTTCTACCTCAAATGCATCTTCAATAACTACAGAAAAATTATCTGCTGAATTTACATCATATATTCCTCTTGATCAGGAAGATATTCAATTGGATGAAACTGCTGTAAGTTAAAGTATATTATTATTAATATTTTTGTACATTTGATGACTTGTTATATTCTTTTATACATTTGACTTGTTACACGTCTTTAGAACAACCTTTCCTTATTAATAAAAAATTAGTTTAAGCTTGTTCACAAATTTCAAAGTTGTAATGTCAGTTTTTTTCTTTTATATTTGTAGTTAGTTTTATTAAAATATTGTTTTTAAATATATTTAATTATTTTTAAATAAATAAAATTTTGTCGTTGAACAATGAAAAACATTTTCCACAAATTATTATTTACTCTAAGTAATTAAATATTATTTAATTTCTTAAGCTTAATTAAGCTTAATTAGAAAGTATGAAAAGATTCAATGTTATTGAAATTAATTAATAATGGGGGAGATGAAGTCTGACTGAAAGTTATGTTAACAATTGCTTGCAATAATTCAGTTGCTTGTTGACTGATTTTCAAAAATAAGATTTAATTTTGTTTATAGTGAATGGTTTAACATTTTAGCTAATAATACTGATGATTACAGAAATATAAAAAAATTACAAAATTTATATGGCCATAGTTTTGAAATGTGTGAGCATGTTTACACTTTAATTTCTTATAAGAGAAAGTTGGTATAAATGTTTGTACCAAATATAACAATTATTCCTCAGTGTATTCTTAATGTATAAATTTTTCTTAAAAAAACACAAAAAGGCAGACAGAAGGAAAATGAAGGGGAAGTTACCATTTCCTTCATAGAAAAAACTATATGAGTTTGAGTCTCCTTCTCTCCTCTGCTTTCCTTTAATCCTTTATCCCTTTTTTCTTGGATAGTTACTATGAGAATCATGTCAGCTACTGCCTTGCCTACATCTACATCTACAAGTATCTGGCATACAGATACTTTACTGAGGCTCATTAGATTTTACTTCTGTTACTTAAAATTTACTGATCTTGCTAAATATAATACCTGAAGTCCATTAGTCAGTAAAATTGTAATTGAAAAAAAAAGCATTCATGATCTTTTTTTTAGAATTAAAAAATATTTTGACTGTTAATATGAGTGTAAATCAAATATAAATGGGATTTTTTTTCCTGAGCATCTACAGTTGGTAGGACTGGGTCTGCTCTTCTAGTTTCCTTGGGTGGGGTCATTAGGAATGGGGAGAGTCGGCCATTCCACACTCCCAACCAATTCATCAGTAATGCTCACTATGTCAGAGCAACAGGTGCACCCCTCCACTCCACAGTGCATAAATATAAAATTTCTTGCTTGTGAAGAAGTTCAAGTGATGGAAATTTTCCTGAGATTGACTGCAAAGTTTGAGGACATTGTCAAGGACTCATATTTTTTCCTGACATAAAGAGTTGAAGGAAGGGCAAGAATGAGTGGAGAATCAGGAACATGATCATTATTTTCAGATCAGCATTACAGACAAAAATATTTGTGCAGTTTGAGACATTTTTAAAGCTGATCGACGGGTGAGAGTATCAAAACTTCCAGAACAGGTCAGAATAAGTTATGGGAGCTGTCAAGCAATCATCACAAATTACCTACAGTTCTGTAAAGTGTGTGCCAGATGTGTCCCTCACCTTCAGAAGTTGAGACTTTTGGAGGTCTGTCAGAGGCTTACAGCAAGTTTTGCGAAAGAAGGTGATGCATTATTGAGTCAGATCCTCACCTACAACAAAATGTGAGTCCACTACTACACTCCCCAGTCAAAACAAGCCAGTACGGAATGGTGGAGGAAAGGGGAGGCAGCCCCAGTGAAAGCCAAGACTCGACTGAGCTGGCAAGGTTCTTTCAACTATTTTTTTCGACCAGCGAGGCATTTTGCTCATTGATTATTTGCTTGAGCAACGCACAATCAATGCTGCTTACTACTGTGAGCTGTTGAACAAGGTGGGGGCTGCATATCATTGCAAAAGAACAAGACCAACTAATTCAAGAGGCCATCCTCTTCCACAACAACACCAGGCCCCATACTGCAGCTCTAATGGTCTCAAAACTAGAAGAAATGCACTGGACTCAACTTGATCATCCTCCCTACAGTCTGGACCTATCCCCTTGCAATTTTCATTTGTTTGGGCTGCTTAAAGAACCTCTAGTAGAGCAATGATTTGAAGATGATGAGGGCATGGAGGGATTCGTGCGCAATTGGTTCCTGACACAATCAGCTTCATTCGATGATGCTACGATAAAATACCTTCTATTTTGTTGAGAAAAATGTATTTCTAAAGCAGGACACTATGCAGAAAAATAAATTAGATTTGCCTTTTATTTTTCAATAAATGAATTTTTTTTAAAAATAAAATCACGTTTATATTTCATTTACCCTCGTATGATTGAAAAATTATTGTTTAGAAAAACAGTGAATTTAAAAACTGCGATCACTTTTTTAATGGTTGGACGTTTAATGAGCTTGTCTTACTATATGATTTAAACTGTTGTGGATTAATCTTTTTAATATTAATTGTTCTTAATTATTTTTAATACACATAACAAATGTTAATTTGTTTCTTATTAAAAAAAAAAATATTATGTACTTACAAATTGCATCACAAAATTCATAAAGATTGTGCATTACAAAATATGTAAAAAAAATTGTAAATTTGGTGTTTTAAAAACATAATAGTAAATCAATAAACTGCTAGTAAATAGAATATTCTGTCAAATGCCTTGGGGCTTTTCCACAGCTGTTACACCTGTAGTTTTGTTTTACAAACTATAGAACAACAGGTACTCACCTAATTTTTAAAACTATATGATCAAACAATACTGTAATACTAAAGTTGTTTGAAATTAATTTTGTTGAAATAACTATTGTAGTATATGTTTCATAAGAAGGGAGGTATTGTTAATGAATAATATCATGATTGACGGTTGTTTTTCAGTAAATATTCATAAATTTTTTTTAAGAAAATATTAAATGCCATAAAAATAAATCAACCTGTTTAAATAGACTAATATGTTAAAGTAAATAGGAAGCTATTTAGATTTGGGATTGATGAAATTGACAAATTGTAACTTTGTTAATACCAATGATCATCAGGACAAATTTTGAAAGTGTAGACAAGTGCTGGTTTGTGAATAAATAAAGAATTTTGTTTTTTTTGGCAAATCATACCTAACAAATATATATTTATATATATATATATATATATATATATATATATACGAGGTGCAACAATAAAGTAATGAGACTGATGTGAAAAAAAATGTTTCTTACTGTTTTAGTCATGTTTAGTGTTTGTCTCCTTCAAAGTAGTTCCCCTCTGATTGCACATACTTATTCCAGCGCTTCTGCCATTGATGGTAACATTTCTGAAACTCATCTTCTGTAATATCCTCCAAGACCCTCGTCACAGCTTTTTGGACATCTTGTGTTGTTTGAAAATGGTGTCCCTTGACCGCCATTTTGACTCTTGGAAATAGAAAAAAGTCGCATGGAGCGATAACTGGTGAATAAGATGGCTGTGGTAGTACTGAAATTTGTTTTGAGGTTAAAAATTGTTGTACTGACAGAGCAGTATGGGGTAGCGCATTATCGTGATGCGGAATCCAATTATCAGTAATGTTGGCACAGACATGAAGAACTCGTTTACGAAGTCTTTCTAAAATTTCTTTGTAGAAATATTGGTTAACTGTTTGTCCATGAGGCACCTACTCTTTATGAACAATTCCCTTGGAATCAAAGAAGCACACAAGCATGCATTTCACTTTTGACTTTGACATGCAAGCTTTTTTTGGTCTGGGTGATCCCTTTGAGCACCATTGCGAGCTTTGGCATTTTGTCTCTGGATCGTATTGAAAAAACCAACCTTCATCACCAGTGATAACACGGCTCAACAAATCTGGATTGATTTCCGTTTGCTCTAACAGATCGGCTGCCACATTTTTCCGTGTTTCTCGCTGTTGTTGTGTGAGATTTTTGGGGACCATTTTTGCACAAATCTTTCTCATACCAAGATCTTCAGTTAATATTAGACGAACCATTTCTCGATTGATGTTGAGTTCTTCTGCAATCATTTTCACGGATAATCTTCGATCAGATCGTACGATTTCATGCACCCTGGTCAAGTTAACATCTGTCCGTGAGGTTGATGCTCGTCCGCTGCGGTCTTTATCTTCAACATTCTGCCTTCACTAAAAATTTTATGCCACCGAAAAACTGGAACTCTTGACATAACCTCCTCTCCAAAAGCCTTCTGAAGCTTACCATAAGTTTTCACCCAATTTAACGCAAAAAGAAATGGCATACCGTAGCGGTTTAATTTCTATGACGAGAGACACAAACACGTGTTCACTTATTACAGCACAACTCACAACTGAGCAGTTGCATCCATGTGCCGCTTGGACTAGAAGTAGCTTATAGACCAAGGTCAAAGATGGTGTGCCTACGCAAGCTGCAGGGTTGCCACATCTTGCAAAGAAAAATCAGTCTCATTACTTTATTGTTGCACCTCGTATATATTTCACATTATTTCTCTGTACAGTAGATTATATTTTAAATTCTATAATATATATACCACCTAGTACAGAATATTAATATAAGATGTATCGTACCTTAAATTTTTCATGAAAGTATTTTCACGGTATTCTAAATTTTCAGTCATAGTTGAATTATTTAATTAAATTGCATATTAAAAATATTAAAATAAACTATGTTACATGGTTAATACTTGTTACATTACTGTAATATTAAAATGAGAAATATTGCGTATTAATTTATTATTAGAGTGTTGCTGTCTGTTGCAGGTTTTATGTAAGACTCCCTTAATACTGTCTAATGGTTTATCAAATTGAAATTTTGTTTGTATTTTTATATGTAATATTTTTCTAATATATTTAATCTGTCATCTTAATTTATAATATTTTTAAATTTGTGTTGATATCAGAAACAGAACATTTATTGTTTGTTAAATGGTCTGGTATATCAGATAAACCTGATATATTATTTTTGTAATTTCTATAATGCGCAAGAAATCCATTTTTAAAGGAGTTGTTTGTTTTTCTGTATAAATACCATTATAGTTTTATTACAGATTGTTTACTTTATTATTACTTTTTGTTTTTTTAAATATTTTTTTATGTGGTTATTCGCTTTGTATGCTGGTTTAAACATTTCTTTGTTCTAAATTTTTGTAATATTTTCAGTGATATTATCAGTGATAAATAATTTATGTATAAGTTTTCATTTTTTGTGTCTTATTATGTATTGGTTGTAAGGTAATTATCTTATTATGTTTTGATAGTTGTTTTTTATAGATATTATTAATTAAAGTACTATTATATCTATTTTCAACCACAATATATATTTTATGATTATTTCATTACTTAATTTTACTTTGATATTATGTGTGTACTTGATTGCTGTATTAATCATACTTGTGTGTTAATTTTATGAGACCAAGAGTCTCATCATTTTTTTTTTTTATTATTAGATGTAGGTTTTCTATGTACTGATGTTTCAGTTTGGTTATCCGTGTTTATTTCGATATTGACATCTAAATAATTTAACTTTCTATTATTATCTGTTACAAATGTGAATAAATTCTAACCAGAATGACTCTTACAGATAAGGAACAATTACATAATATTATCACTGCAATATCCAAATAATTAAAAATACAGATTTTAATAATAAACCATTTATCAGTAAAAAAATAATTTACCAATTAAGAGGAAAATTAAATACAATCTTTTAATAGTAAAATCAGATAAAGAATATACCTGTTATTGTAACGGTTAAAAAATATAATATCTTTTAATGAAATAGTATATTGTTGATAATAAATTTGTGGAAATTTATAACCCAATTAACAAATTTCTGAAAGCAACAAAAGTTTAGAAAAAAAATTCAGACCAATTTTTAATTATAATAATAATAATTTCCATCCAGATTATATAATTTTGAACTGATTTCCTCTAAGTTAACTAGACTACCAAAAATTCATAAATTAAACATCCCAATGTGACCTTTGGTCAATTTTAAATCTGCCTCCTGTTATATTATATCGAAAATAATAGATGAAATTCTTAAGAAAAAATGAATTTACATAATATATTTCATTTAAAAAATAGTTATGAATTAGTAAATAAATAAAAAATGTTTAATATAAATACACTAGAATGGTTAGTTATTACATAACCAACATGTGTCCTAGTATACCTAGAACATACCATGAAAAGAATAAAAATAAATTAAAAAGTAACCAAGAGGTTTCAAAATTTATTAAAAGGTTCATTATTGTAACAAATATGTCTTTTTTTTTTGTCTTTTTTTTTGTCTTCAGTCATTTGACTGGTTTGATGCAGCTCTCCAAGATTCCCTATCTAGTGCTAGTCGTTTCATTTCAGTATACCCTCTACATCCTACATCCCCAACAATTTGTTTTACATACTCCAAACGTGGCCTGCCTACACAATTTTTCCCTTCTACCTGTCCTTCCAATATTAAAGCGACTATTCCAGGATGCCTTAGTATGTGGCCTATAAGTCTGTCTCTTCTTTTAACTATATTTTTCCAAATGCTTCTTTCTTCATCTATTTGCCGCAATACCTCTTCATTTGTCACTTTATCCACCCATCTGATTTTTAACATTCTCCTATAGCACCACATTTCAAAAGCTTCTAATCTTTTCTTCTCAGATACTCCGATTGTCCAAGTTTCACTTCCATATAAAGCGACACTCCAAACATACACTTTCAAAAATCTTTTCCTGACATTTAAATTAATTTTTGACGTAAACAAATTATATTTCTTACTGAAGGCTCGTTTAGCTTGTGCTATTCGGCATTTTATATCGCTCCTGCTTCGTCCATCTTTAGTAATTTTACTTCCCAAATAACAAAATTCTTCTACCTCCATAATCTTTTCTCCTCCTATTTTCACATTCAGCGGTCCATCTTTGTTATTTCTACTACATTTCATTACTTTTGTTTTGTTCTTGTTTATTTTCATGCGATAGTTCTTGCGTAGGACTTCATCTATGCCGTTCATTGTTTCTTCTAAATCCTTTTTACTCTCCGCTAGAATTACTATATCATCAGCAAATCGTAGCATCTTTATCTTTTCACCTTGTACTGTTACTCCGAATCTAAATTGTTCTTTAACATCATTAACTGCTAGTTCCATGTAAAGATTAAAAAGTAACGGAGATAGGGAACATCCTTGTCGGACTCCCTTTCTTATTACGGCTTCTTTCTTATGTTCTTCAATTATTACTGTTGCTGTTTGGTTCCTGTACATGTTAGCAATTGTTCTTCTATCTCTGTATTTGAACCCTAATTTTTTTAAAATGCTGAACATTTTATTCCAGTCTACGTTATCGAATGCCTTTTGTAGGTCTATAAACGCCAAGTATGTTGGTTTGTTTTTCTTTAATCTTCCTTCTACTATTAATCTGAAGCCTAAAATTGCTTCCCTTGTCCCTATACTTTTCCTGAAACCAAATTGGTCTTCTCCTAACACTTCTTATAGAATTCTAGTTAAGATGCATGACTAGTTAAACTAATTGTTCTGTATTCTTCACATTTATCTGCCCCTGCTTTCTTTGGTATCATGACTATAACACTTTTTTTAAAGTCTGATGGAAATTCCCCTTTTTTATAAATATTACACACCAGTTTGTATAATCTATCAATCTACTACTGCACAGTAGTTTTAATTTTAATTAAATTTTTAACTATTTTAATTCTAATAATAAATATTATACACAAAAAAATACTTTACCTATGAGATTCCCACTATCAGCAATTATGTCAGAAATATATTTACAGGATTTTGAGAGTAAATTAGTGCTCAGCATCATTCACTCATACACGCAAGGTTTTAATATGGACATACTATGTTGATAATATTGTCAATATATATAACCCGGTAATAAGCAATGAACGTCTAATAATATTAAATAAACTAAATTCCTATAATGAAAATTAACATTTGATAAGATAATAATAGAATGTTAAATTATTTAGAGTTCAATATCAAAATAAACAAGGACAACCAAATAGAAACATCAGTATATAGAGAACATACATGTCTAAAAATATAACAATTCATAAAAAATCAAATCACCATTGGTCTCATAAAATTAATACTTAAACAGGTATTATTAATAGAGCAATCAAGTACACACGTTATAATAAAGAAAAGTTAAATAACGAAATACCACTACACCAATCTACATGGTGGAATGGTAGCATCTCAGCCTTTCATCAGGAGGTCCTGGGTTCAAATGTTGGTCAACCAAGATTTCCTTTCTCATAGGGAAAAATGACCGAAGTAGTCTATTCCCGTTATCTTGAAAAATAAAAATAAAAATATTATTATAACATATATAGCGATTGGAAAATGGATATGATACTATTTTAATTAATAATATTTATAAAAAACAACTATCAGAACTCAGTAACAAGATAATTATCTTGCAACCAGTACATATTTAGACACAAAAAAGTGAAAACATATACATAAAGCATTTATAAACTAATATTGAAAACATTCTAAAACTTACAAAAGAATTACTTAAACCAGCATACAAACTTAATGACCATCTTTGTGGAATTTATAAAATGAAATGTAATGAATGAAAGCTAGATTTCTTGAACATTATAGAAATTATGAAAATATTAAATTATGTTTACCTAATGTAGAGCAGACCATCTAAAAAACAATAAACATTTTATTTCTGATATTAACACAAATATAGAAATATTAGAAACTAATAAGGATGACATAAAATGAAATATATTAGGAAAAAAATTACATTTTTAAATACAAAAATATTTTCAATTTAATAAACCATCAGACAATATTGAGGGAGACAGTCTTATAAAAACTGCAACAGATAGCAGCACTTGTGTATTGAATTAATATGCAATCTTCATTTTAACGTTACAGTAACATAACAAACATTACACCATGTACATAATTTATTTTAATATTTTTAATATCCAATTTAATTAAATAATTCAGTCATGACTTGGGTGGGGGATACTTTCATGATGAATTTGAGGAAAGGTATGTCTTATCTCAATATTCTATACTAGGTGGTGTATATATATCATAGAATTTTTAAAAAAAATTCACATTACATATATATGTAATCATCTTTTTCACTGTCAAAGTACCAAATTATTACAATATGATGACAAACACCCACATGTAATGAAATACTGAAATAAATTATGCTAAGAAACTTTCCAAATGTTTACCAATAGCAGTGCAATGTTGTATACAGTTCATAAAAAGTTCAAGTTTAAAGTACTTATGTTCAAATGTTAAATAGTCATAGAAAAAATGTTAGCCATGAAACAGAAGTAGATTTTTTAAAGTTTCTTAAATTTGTTTATAAACCTGAAAGGTGTATTGGAATCAATAATAATATAAGATTGTATATACTTCTCTATTACAGCTACAACAGTTGTGTGGAAGACGAGATAGACATAAAGGTGGAACCAATTTGCAAATAATTGATGTCAGTGGTGATGCTATAATGCCAGATGCAAGAGAATGGTTGACTAAACAACTTACAGAAGAAAAAAATACAAATATTCAAAGCCATAAAAAGAAAGATGGTCCTACAACTCAGCAGCGTAGAAAACATCAGATAACTTATCTTGCTTTCCAGGTAATTGTTATGCATTTTTTTTTACAAAAAACAAAATGTTTTGTATGTTCATATACAATTTCTTATATTAACTACTGTTAAGTTATTTCAAATGCTTTCAAATTTAATTTAAGTGATAGTAATTAATATACTCCCTTTATGAATCATGAGACCTTGCCAATGGTGAAGGGGCTTGAGTGCTTATTGATACAGAGTAGCTGACCAAAGGTACAACCATATCGGACAGGTACCTGTTGAGAACCAGACTAAGGAATGATTCCTGAAAGAGAGCAGCACAGCTCTTTTAGTAGTTGTTAAGGACATAGGTTAGGAGGACTTAAATGGCCATATCAACATTTCCTGAGTTCTGTACAGCTGAAAGCAATAGAAAACTACAGCTGCTTATTTTCCAAGAAAATGTAACTGGTTTCATGTAACAAAAATGAAGGTGCCTTCCTCTGTAAACTAGTCCGCCATTCAGATCTCCGAGTGAGGACTATTAAGGAAGGCGTTCTCCAGAAAATTAAAAAATAATTTTCTACGAGTCAGAGTATGGAATGTAAGCAGTCTAAAAAGTCTTGGTAGGTTGGAAAATGTAAAGAGGGAAATGGATGTAGATGTAGTAGGAATTAGCAAGGTTCGGTGAGAAGAGAAAAATGACTTTTGGTCATGTGATTTTAGAATAATTAGCTACAAATAAAGGGCAGGCAGGAGTAGGTTTTATAATGAACAAAAAGATAGGGAAGAGAGTAGAGTATTTCGAAATGCATAGCGACAGAATCATTGTAATAAGGATAAAATCAAAACCTAAGCCGACAACAATTGTTATCGTCTGTATGCCTACAAGTGCCCATGATGATGATAAGGTAGAGTGTGATTATGAAGAAATTGACAAAGTAAACACATAAAAGGGAATGAAATTAATAATAGTTGGAGATTGGATTGCAAGCTTTGGAAAAGGCAAGGAGGAAATATTGTGGGTGAATATTAGCTGGGCTAAAGGAGTGAAAGAGGGGCCCGACTTTAGAGTTTTGCATGAAGTATAATTTAGTAATTGTCAACACCCAGTTTAAAAATCATAATAGAAGAATATACTCATGGAAAAGCCAGGTGATACTGCAAGGTAGCAGATAGATTATATCATGGTTAAGCAAAAATTTAGAAGTCTACTCTTTGACTGCAAAGCTTACCCTAGAGCAGACATTGGTAGTGACCACAATTTAGTGATAATGAAATGTAGATTGGGGTTTAAAAACCTGAAGAAAAGGTGTTAGATGAATTGGTGGAATTTAGAGAAGCTTGATGAAGAGGAGGTAAAGAAGATTTTTGAGGAGAACATTACAACGGATCTGACTAAAAAAGATAAGGTAGAAAATGTAGAGGAAGAATGGGAGAATGTTAAAAAGGAAATCCTTAAATCAGCAGAAGCAAACTTAGACGGACAAAGAGAACTGGTAGAAAACCTTGGACATCAAAGGATATATTGCAGCTGTTGGATGAATGTAGAAAATATAAGAATAATAGTAAAGAAGAATGTAAAAGGAACTATCAGCAATTAAGAAATATTATAAACAGGAAGTGCAAATTAGTGAAAGAAGAGTGGATTAAAAAAAGTGTTCAGAATTGGAAAGAGAAATAATCATTGGTAAAATAGACATTCAGGAAAGTTAAAGAAAATTTTGTGGTACATAAATTAAAATGTGTTAAAACAAAGATGGTACGCCGATTTATAATACAAAAGGAAAAGTTGATAGGTGGGTATAATGTATTGAAGAGTTATATAGAGGAAATGAATTAAAAGCTGGTGTTATAGAGGAAGAAGAGGAAGTTTAAGGCCAGTACAATAGCTTGAATTTCACCATCATAGTTTGATGCCATTGTTCCAACTGGTTCCAATATCTGGAATTTTTTAGAGAAATCTCCAGCACCACTTAACCATGTGCGTCACTAGCAGATCCATCAGTATAAACATGAAGCCAGTTTAATAGCCTCCTGTAAACTCATTTAAGTAAATGCTTTTTGCATGATGGTTAAAATTATGTAACCCTGTATAACAATTTCACCTGGTCAGTTGACTGAATTTCCAGGGAATTCCTGAAGGCTCTCTTATTTAAAATTCTGAAATAATAATGCATTGGATCATTCGGCTTTTTGGTATTTTAACTATTTCAAATTTCATAATAGAATTCAACTGTAAACATTTAGAGGGACAAAAAATGAATTTGATAAAATAGTACATCTGACCATTTTGAATAAAAAAATTTACATTCATATAACTAATCCTTCATCCTTATGTATTCATTTATAAAATATACTGACAAAACTTAATTTGTTTTGCAGGCTAAGGAACATGAACTGGAACTGAAGAATCAGTGGGCAAATAACAGAATGTCTCGCAAACAAACACAGGCAAAATACGGATTCTAATTTATGGTATGCAATTTTTTGTATTGATTTTAATATTTTACATTGCTGTACATATTATGTTTTATGTATTTTTATTTAATGTATCAACATAAGTTATTTGTGAAGTAATATTAAAAATTAATGGCTGTTATATTTAGGATGGAATTTAAAATAAAAAAATGTTCCATTTTCTAAAATACCTTTTGGCTTTTCTGTTCCCTCTTATTTTTATGTACATTTTTAGCTGATTAGGTAAGCACTTGTTAATTGACCTGTCTTGAACTCTTTTTGCTGAAATTCCATGGTTTACAATGGGATGGAGTGACTTTTAGCAATTACACACATCCCGTCTCACTGCTTGGCACTTTAGTGCCAAGCACTTTAAGCCGGAAAGTACTGCTTTACTGCTTTGGCACTAAAGTGCCAAAACAATTTCAGCAAAACAATTTGAAGCAGTAAAGCAGTAAATAGCCGGAAAGTACTGCTTTACTGCTTGGCACTAAAGTGTAGATCTTTCGACTGTTGATGAAAATTTGTTCCATCTTTCACTTTCAGCATAAAAGATGTTTGTGTGTTAATGAAATATTTAAATAAGAACTCCTGAGCACCTTATTTATATTTTCTGAAAAAAGAAGAAATCACTTCACCAGTGTAGTTATGATTTAAATAAATAAACTTACATGAAGAATAAATAACACCTTGTAGTTTTGAGAATCTCACATGAATTTCTAGATTTTGAAATCAATTTGGTAGTTTTATCATAATTTTTATAGTCCTTTGATGTTGGCCACCTTACAAGACGAGGCATACCATCCCTCCCAAATCTTGTATAAACTTATACAAGGATCTTACCTTAGTTGTGGTGTGCCACAACTAAGCATCGCCCTACTAGCATCGCCCCCACTAGGAGAAGATACTAGCATCGCCCCCACAGGGGGCGATGCTTCTCCTAGTATCTTCTCCTAGTGGACCTAACTCTTTAGCACGCTAAAGGTCAGAGGACCACCACTTTTTCCCAGGTTTCAGCCTGTGTTTAACAGACAGATCCCGATAAGCAGCGATCATGACAGCTCCAGGCACTCTCTGATCAGCAGATTGACCACTACCTAAGGGTCCGTCCATTGGCCGAGGGTGTCATAGGACCCTATCGCAACCAGTTTTGATGGCCCAGCCAAATTGCACAGCCATCAATTCCACCTCCTCCTTGTGCTCGATGCACAATCCAACCCCTGTAAGCCAGCCGCAGTCTGTCCTGATCCAGGCCCCTTAGGTTATAGCGTCCTGAATCTGGAGCTCTTGGACCGCCGCTGTAAACGATCTCATAGGTTATAAGCCTATGATCACTCACACTGGCCTTGGGCCAGACAGTCCAACTACTTGTATGCCTAAGCAGATCACCCGGCACCAAGGTGATGTAGATGTTACTTTCCCCCAGTTCAGAAGAGAAAGTCGGCGGCTGTTCTGCCTTGTTAAGCAAGTAGAGGATCCTGGCTTCAAAAACGGTGTAAGACCAGTTGGCGTTAGCGTCCAGAGCAACCAGCGCTCTGATGCCCGGGAGACCATCCAGAATTCACCCCAACTTCGCCAACAAGTCATCGATACTCCATCCAAGCTGGAACTATCCCAACATCGAGTATAACGTTGAGCGTACCCCTCGTGACTCACATGACAGTGAATTGTTCATCAGAAAACTGAGGCATCCAGAAGACACCCAACGAGACCGAGCTGACCATGACCATAGAGAGCGGCTATTCCCTACGAGACTGAATAACATCAACCCTGTGAAAGTCGACCACCCTATCCCCGACTGTGTACAGCTCCTGGACCAAGAGGACCTTGAGGTTGTATTCCTCAAGGATCCTCATGGCTGCATTGGTGGCCACCTGGGAATGGTACAGGTTTAACTGCTCCAGGCGCAAGCATTCAATATGGTGACGACTGTCCTCGAAAGCTTCCCCCAATTCAGGCGTCGCCATATGCCGTATTTTGCACAATCTCTTGATGTGTGATAGAAAATGCATTTAGAATATTTTTTAATTGAAAATGCAGCAATTAGAAAACAAACTAGATTTTTTTAATGTACATTTTCATATTGATTTTTCAAAAAAAAATTTAACAGATGAAAATAAAATTTGAAATACTTTAGTAGGAATTTTTTTTTTTTAGTTTGTAAAGTGGTGCCACTTATTGATAAGCTGTCATGACAAAACTATTTTACTATTTTCTAATTGCGTTGCATCTTAGAAAAACTACCCAATGAAAATAAATACACAATGTATTTGAACATTTTTATAAGAAATATGTTTGAATTTCAAATGAAAATTCTGTTTTCCTTTAAATTTACTTACTGGGGATGCATTTTAGTAAAATATTTTAAAAAATAAGAATTGATACAGAAATAATTAATTTATTTTTGTTTGAAACTCTTGAACTTCACTAAGGTTTTTGTTTTTCTGTTTCGGTTTTTATTATAGATATATTTTATACATATATATGATATATATGAAATTATTTTCTGTGGGGAATATCCTTCATATCAGTAGAAGAAGCTGTAAAGAACTGAAGAGGTATAGTTTAATTTATCTAGACTACTAAACATGCCATGGAGACCAGCTCTAATATAAACTTGCTTTATTTAATATTACTTTTATGATAAAGCTGTCATGTAATGCTTGCATTTTTAAACTAACTTCTCATTAAAGCAGTACAAGACAGACATTTTTTTAATTCAATGTTATTAAAATATTTAATATTTTGCATTCTAAACAAGCAAGAAAAAATATGTAGATAATTTTAAAAGTGGGTTAAAAGCATGATTGACAATTTCATGAACAGTTTGTTAAAAGTCTATTCAAGCTTATTTGCTTGTTATAAGGATTTTACATTAGTTTGATATGTTCCTAAAAAGAATAAGAATGTTTTACCAGTTTTGACCATGTTTGAAGGATGACATAGATGAAAAATAGGAAAACCAGAAATAACATTAAAGAAGGTATATTTGTAGTTAAAAAACTTCTGTTGCACTACTGGATATGAAGGTATATTTACAGTTAAAAAACTATGCTGTTACACCACTGGATATAAAATGGTGGCTGGTACTCATTTTTTTAGTATTTAGAATATTGTGAGAATAAAATCATTCATTAAATATGTTGCATGTAATTCAAGCAAAAACACTCCATTAATGTTTTGAAATACTTTCTTGGAAAGATTTTTTAAGAACATTTGTTGCCAGTAACCATACTGGGTATTTTCAAATTTGTGACAATAAAAGTACAAAAACAAATATGCGCCAGATGGGAAGTTTTTATTTGCTTGGAACCTATTGTTTTAGCGTATAGTAATCAGTTCAAATAAAAATAGTAGTTTAATGAGTTATTTTTTTTAATTGATTAACGTAGTGATATGTTTTGTTTGTAATCATAATTTATCAGTTTAAATAATAATGATGCTAGTGTGATTTTAGTAATGCTAATGAGATTAAAATGTTTGAATATTAGTCTGGTAATGATCAAGATATTGGCATAAGATATAATGTTTCAATTTCCTTAAATGTTCCATGTATTAACTACATAAGTTATAATTCTCCCTGTTGACTGGAGAAAGTTGTGTATAATAATGTTATTTTTCACAGGAAGAGATATATTAATTTATCACAGTCTTTTTACATTTGTGATGCGTGTAAAGCACCTATGCCTCTGTGGCCAGAGCTATTAGATGCATTATATGCATCTAGGTGGCACTAGAGAGAGTTGCTTTGTCTGAAGATAATGATGTTCACTACACAGTTGATCTTATGAACAAAGTGAAAGTGTCACTGGGGTTGAGCATCATCTGGAGTTCAGGTAGATCGGCAGGCTAGTAATAAAACAGTGCATTTGGCTCAATTAAGAAGGCAACAGGAAACCATTTCATTCCTCACTCTTCCTTAGTAAGCGTGGCAGTGTATGTTTATTATTCTTGGAATTAACCATGCCATTTTTGGGAGTATCTTTGTGTTATATCAGGTTATGTATAAGCATTATGGTTACAGCATCTATTTACCACCATTTAAACAAATTGTTTTTTTGTTGATAGTTTTAAGTTGTAATTGTGTGTTGATTATTCATAGTAAAGAAAATAATATGTTACTTTCTAAGGAAATTATTTTTTAATAAAAAGAATAATAAAAGTAAAGGGGCTATTATGTACTTTTGACCTTTCCTGACTTTGCTGATAAAGAGATGCAGCTCTGGCTACCAAGAGCTTTGCCTTCAACAGACTACTACTGAAGAAGAAAATTAAATGGAACATTAAAGTATGTTTAATTATGCAACTAAAGAATTATGTAAAAAAATTATTCTACTCTGCAAAATTAATTGGTATGAGTGACCTATATTCAGAAGTCATCATAAACAGAGAATTCATAAAAATCAGTTAATGTAGTCTGATGTTATAAAGCCAAGCAATAACAGACAAAAAAATTAAGCTTAGTATCCTCCCTCTGAATGAAATTGCTTAAATACCTGAATCAAGCAACATACTAATGTAATGGAACCATTAATTAATACAAGAATGTGATTTTGAGTCTTGATAATGACTCAAGCTCATTATCAAGACTTTCGGTAAAATCTTGATTTTATCAATAAAAAGATAAGTGATTAAGCTACAAATTAAAAACAAAACTTTGAAGTTCTATGTTAAAAAAATAGTTTATTTGCAAAAAACGCACCAAAATCTAATACAGGTTCTTCACAATATATACTGTTTTCTTCATTGTTTTTTGTGTCACTTGTTTTCTCTTTTTTATTATCATGAAACATTAGACTAAAACTCCTTGAAAGTGATTTATGACATTCAATTTGTTTATAACTATTTAGAGTGATCTCTTTGTTTCTTTGTATATTGTCTCCTTTAGGATGGACAAATGTTACACTGGGAGTGTTTGAAGGTATATCAATTTCATTCTTTACTCTGCTTATAGCCTGTTTAACTTCATAGAATACATCAAATTCTACAGAAGATTTTTTGTGACGTAAATATTTTTTTGGACTGTTCAAGCTGTCTTTATCAGTGAAAAATATTATATCAAAATCCTCTGAATTTTCCAAATAATCTACCAAATATTCTTTTGCATTGTGTAAATGTTCTTGATCACTGAAAAATATTACATCAAAATCCTGTGAATTTTCTAGGTAATTTTCCAGAAATTCATTTGCATTGTGCAGAGTTTCTTTATCAGTGAAAAATATTATGTCGAGTTGTGCAGTAGGTACTTCATAATATATAGTTTTTAGTTTTGGATTTGGCACAGGATTATTTTCAGTGAAAACTGCAATATTAAAATCTTCAGTAGGTTCTTGAGTAAGGCTTTTTGTTACATTTTGCAATGTATTTTTATCAGTGAAAAATATTATATCAGAATTCATTGGAGATATCTTTTGATTTACTGAATTCTTTTTTTTCTGCATTTTTAACAGTTTTTTTTGTCAGAGAACAATGTTAAAGCTGAAGATAATTGATGTGTTGTAGTCAAGTATAGTTGTGGTACCTACTTTATTTTTTTTATATTTGTTTTTTCGTTATGTTATGTTATGCTATTATGATACACTAGTTATGTTATGTTATGTTATGTTATGCTATCAAACATTGATAATTTACCATGCATCATTCATCTTGGTTATTATGATTATAGAATTTGCTGTATAATTAATTAATCTGTAATTATTGTATATTAAACTGACTGTTGGTGCACGGTGATCACCCTAGAATAGTAATGTATGTAGTGTTGTTTCTGTTGTTAAAAATAGCATTTTTATTGTTTTATATGTACTTAAAATTTGTTTGTGTGTAATGCTTAATCAAATTTTATGTGTAAATGTTATGTTAATATTAACTAACAACTTGAAATTTTTAGTTTCCATAGAAATGATAAAATAATTTTTTATGTGTAGTAAAAAAAAAATTTTTTTTGTTAGATATAACATTGAAAAATTATGCCATCAAAATTATTTAATGATGAACCAAATTGTTATAATGAAGATGTCGTTATGCAAAAGCCTCCTTCGTATCAGATGCAAACAATATCTTCACGTCTTAAAATTGTTGATAAAGATCACTATCATAACAAAAATGTTGAACGTATTCCTTTTACTGTAGGTTCATCCTTTTTGACACATAATGTTAAGCTTTTGCAGCAGGAAACTTTAAAAAAATTAAAAACAATTATGTTATCTTATAAAAATGAAAATGTAATAAATTGTAGAAATATTAATGAATTAAGACGAATAAAATATGATATTGACACGTATCATCTTGAATCGATAAAACTAAATTATTTTACATTAGGAAATAAACATTACATAAACAGTGCCAGTAAGTATAGACTTTTTAACAAACCTAAGAGTGAGCAGAATTATACAAATTTCTGGAAACAAACAGCTTCACCTGAACATCGTGTAAAACAGCTGTTAAATGTAGGTAGTGCAGGAAATGTTGAGCAAGAATTAACTACACTTTTACGTCTTCATAACCAGTTAGAAAATATGATTAAAGACAAATCTAACTGCAATAGTAAGGCTAAAACTACTGTTCATGTTGAAGCCGAAAAACCAATTGAATATGCTACTCGTTTCCAGAATAAAATTAAAAATGATGAGCATTATTCACCTGTAATTCAACAATCTGAAATAAGTGTAGGCGGTCAGAATTCTTACTCGAGCAAAACATCATTCAAAAAAGAAAAAAAAAGAACAAAAAAGCATTATGTTGAACAGATTCAAGATGTACAGAGGGAAATCATTGAAAATGAAGAAGAGTATACTAACAGAATTGCAGATTTAAAAGAAAAACTCAAATTATCAGGTGACCCTACAGTGCTAAATTTATCAGATTTTGATTTACAGGAACCTAATAAAAGGTCTTTTGCTCCTAGTGTATATTCTAGAAGGAAAAGAAGAAGACGTATACGAAGATATGTGGTTCCAGAGTTAGATGATAATATTACTCTAGAAGAGAATGAAAATAAAAATTCAGCCTCCGAGAATGATGAAAGCATATCAATGAAGAGTTTTACAATCAAGAAGATAAGTAGAAATAAGTTTAAAAATGCATGTACTGCTGAAGAAAGGCCTGCATCACAACCTGTTTAATTATTTTGTTGATTTGAAATTATGTGAAATATAGAAATTTGAAATATCTTAAATTGGCATGCCGTTTTGAGGAAAATATTGTTTAGTAATTCTAATACCATATTCTTTTGAATTAATGTGATATAATCACACTCTTCACTGATATAAGAACTTTAAAATAATAATTTAATCTTAATGTTGTATTCAATTAGGGTTTAAAGATGCATATCAAAGCCTTTTATGGAGTTGATCTGAAATATTACTAGTCATTAAGACAGTTGTTTTTTTAAAACAGCTGATATTTTTGCAGTACATTGTATTTAAAAAGGTTTTTGTACCTTTTGTGATAAATAAACTGTATTTTTTTTTTATTTTTTAAATCATGTTTTATTTCACTTTACTGTCGGTATACTATAACTTGCCTTTTTTTATTGCAGGACTGACTCTTTGTACAAGTGTTTTGCATAATCTTACATTAGATGATAAGTAACAGTACTATTAGTACAAGGATTCATGATATTACTGCTTTTAATTTTTTTTTGTATTTTATACTTTTATGATACATCATTGTAGTGGCTATAATGTCAAATAATCTATGTAATACAACCTAACTGCTCTGTATATTTTAGTTATGTTCTTTGTTCTTTCTAGCAGGATTCAATTATATTTCTTCATGGTTGTTTTTTATATATATATATATATTCTTCATTCATAATCTATCTTATCTTTTATATAGCAGACATAGTGTTCCGCTTATTTATTAAAATTTGTAGAACCATTTCGATTCTTTTTACAATTTGTCTATTTTTTGTAACTGATAAAGAATCGATAGAACAATTTATATACGATTTTTCATCCGAAACATGTAATTTGTATTCAATGTATTTTTATTTAAAATATTCTATGAAATTTTGCCTTGATTCTGTGATCCTACATTGATAAAGAAAAGGATATTTGTTTTTAATTTGATGTATTTTTAAAAACTGGAAATTCATAAAATCATTCAAGATTTTATGAATTTACAATTAGCTTGTGTCCTCATGATTTTCATAAATTTTTATATAGGTGTATTTTTCCTTTTAGTAGGATGTTGCAGATGCATGTCTTGCATGAAAACCCATTATGCATGTTTGCACCCATGAAAACCTATTCTTTACCTTCACTCTCTTTATTCATTAATTAATGTGTTTTAAGTATTATATTTATGACTGTCAATTCTTAATTATGCAAAAGTTGATACTGTTACTATAATGCCCTAATTGATGTGTGGAGGATGTATTAAGCCATTATCATCGTTCATATACACTGTAAGGAAGATTCTCCTTCAATAATTTTGTTCTTTTTTTTAGCTGAAATTAAATTACATTATTTTAATTGAACGATGGGATTCTATGGAGCTATATATTGTGTAAAAAAACAGTTGTGAAACTTTCACAGCTTGAACATGGCCTATATTTTATTCCTTGGCTACATACATCTACAGTGACATACGTTTTCAGTAGCAGTTAGTTTCATTAATATTGGCTACCAGACAAGCTGGTTGAGCATTAGCTTTTTTTTCACCATTTTGGCTAGATTAGATTAGTTTTAAGTAGTTGAAATGTCTGTGCTTTTGACATCAGCTATCATTTTAAGGTTGTGCAATCTGACTTACTTTTTAAATACATTAAACACCTTTTGCCGAAACAAAACTACCTTAGCGTTATATCCATCACAGCTGTTTTAACGTCAAAATCTTTAACATCACCTAGTTAAGAGGCACTCAAGCCAGATGCATTTTGAGTGTTATTTTCTTCAATATCTGTGCAACTATTCATTCAGTTATTCTGCCCTTTTTTTTATATTAATTACCATCGTATGTGATAATGTTCATTTTGCAGCTCTTCCATTTATTTTCATACTTGACTACTCTTACTTTCATAATTGATGCTCTTACTCCTAAAAAAAATTGTATTTTTCTTTTAAAGTAATGACATCATTTGATTTTTTTAAAGAACTTATTGATTCTCTTTTTGCTGCCATTATATCAGTAAAAATGTTCCCTAAAAGTTAATCATGCAGCTAATTTATCTGACAAAAGTTAATTAATGATTATGATGAGATGAAAGTTTTAAAATATTACTGCACACTCACAGCATAACACATCACATATAAACAGATGTTTTGTGTTAGCATATGTCATCTTTTACTAAAATATTCAAGTGTTGTAAAAGGAATTCTCCAAACAGATCAAACAATGTATGTAAACAGATATTTTTTAAACTTTAAATCTTCACTGAAGAATTATATTTGTGCTACAAAAATACAGCATTTAGGTGTAAATATATAAATGTTTACTTAAAGGAATATTAAAGTACAAACACTTCAGTCTAAAGAAGAAACAAGTTTTACTATTACAAGAACACATAAATAAATAAATATAAAGTAGTAGATAAATATTTTTTTTTTAGTCTTTTATTTTAATCTCTATATAATAATATAGATCATGTCAGGATGCTAGTCCATAGATAAAGAAAGGAACTGCCCAAAGTTTTCCTGGATAGATTAAAAAAAAGGTTCAATCCATTTCAGATCACTAATAGTGGATAGTTGCTTATAAAATTTATTTATTTTTTACCATAGCTTTACCACATTAAGTAAGTTGAAAAGAGGGATTTATTTTATTCTTTTGATGTTTATTTTTTTAAATGGCCAATTTATATCATTGTTTCAGTAAATTTCCCACATTTTAAGTTTGTAGAAACTTTAATAACTTCCTTGTTTTTTAAGATACATAAAAATATTATATTTTATTTAAAAAGCTTATTTTGGCCTGTACTAATGAAATAACTCAAAAAACTAATTGAAAAATCTAAGTTACAAAGCACAAAATCCTAACTTTTGGAACTAAATATTTGTGACAATTTATTTTTTTGTAAAAGGTTTTTATGAGTTTACTTCCTGAAAATAACCTGAACCCTGGGAATCGTGCCCTTTTTTTAATGCCTCTAAATATTTTAATTTTTAAAAAACTGCCTGTATTAAGACCGAAAGAAATCAAATGGAACATACAAAAATCTCACTTCTGGTTTGTCTGTTAGGATCTTAAAAAATGTAATTATCTCTGTACTAATATTAATTTGGATATAAAAAATTAAAATATCTTTCATTGCTTCCATATACAGAGATAATCCATTCTGAATAAAAATTGTTTTTTTAGTTTGTTAAAGCTTCCGCCAGTCTTGTAATATAAAAGCATTAAAAGATACTACAGATTTGAGATTTCTGATGAAAAGAAAGCAACAATTTTCATTTCCATTTGAGTAAATAAAAAGCAATAAAAATATTTTACATTAGATCTCAAACCTAGAACAACCATCTAATTGTATTCTCAAACTTAACAGCATTTGTGTGTAATGATAATAGTAAAAGTACTTTTAAAATGTTGCAATAATTGAAAATGTTCACTAAATGTATAAAAAAAAAACATCTCATGCCAATATAAGAAATCTGAAAATTACTTACGTTACTGAACTAAATATGCTAGTGCATATTAGCACCTCAGGTTTGAATATCACTCACTTTTTTTGAATATGACTAATATTCAATACTCAACTTGACTTTTGGCTGTACACATACAGAGAACATTATTACTCTCAGAAAAAGGAATTTTGATTGATCTCTTGTACTTCTGGTGCTTTACAATCATAAAAAAGACTAAACAGATACAAATTAATAGTCAACAAATATTAATATACATGTCTCTGTTGTGAAACAATATGTTACTGGTACATCAGACTATTTCAGCTCGGTTGGGAATACTATTAGGTGAGGAACAAATTAATTAATATTTTGAATAATTTTCACAAATCTAGAGCAATCTTTTAATGTCGATTTTTATAAATTAAAAAGGTTTCACAGAAATATAATGTATTTAAATTTCCATAGTGAAAAATACGTACAATCATTACAAAAGAATTGTACTATTAATAGCTTAGATCAAGGTATTACAAAGCACTGAGAGTCTCCACTCAAAAAGTTCATTTTACAGCCATTTTAAACACTTCATCAGTCTCTCTGTTGATGCCAAGATATATTTTTTGTTTGCCATGTTTTTTGTTAAAGAAAAAACACAGTATGTTTTGTGGCATCAAACATACATTTGAAAAGAAGCCACCACATGCAAACAATATACTGGTATGACAGCGGTTTTATCAACTTAAAGAAACAGGATATGTTCCCAAACAGAAATCACCTTGAAGGCTGATGGTATCAGAAGAAAATGTTGAACGAATTACTCAGCAATCAGAAGTTCTAATAAATCCATTGTTCGCCGAATCCTCAAGTTACAACTTTAAAAAATAACCACTCATAAAGTTCTGTGTAGAAGGTTGTACTTGTATGCAAACAAAATTCAGTTTCTCCAAAAAATCTCTGATACAGAAAAACATTTCCAGTTTGGCGCTGAAAATGTTGACAAGTGAAAATTATTATTTTTAGTAATATTATTATGGATGAAGCTACTTTTCACCTTTATTTATTTGTTAACAGACATGCTTTATGAATATGGGGATTTGAAAACCTACATGTAATTTTTGAGAAATCACACTACACATTTAATGTTTGGTATAATTCATTGAAGAATCATGTAAGTCGGCCTTTTTTTTCCTGAAAAGACTATTAATTAAAATGTTAATATTTTTGAATGTTAAATAATTATTGCGTTTCTTAACTGGTTGAACTCAAAAATGTACATCAAATTTATTACTATCAAGATGGTCCAACCTCACGTTTTAATAAATTTTTTAGTCAGGCTTTGAATGGAAAAGTTGCAGATAATAGGCCTTGGAGCCGTGCACCCTGGCTTCCAAGAAGGCCGAACCTAACTGGTTGTCAGGAAAAATATTGTGAATTATTTAAAGGAAAGAATTAAGGAAGTGATTACAATTATAACGAAGTTATGATAAATTGTGTATGAGCAGAGACTGAATATCAGTTGGACATAAATTGTGTATGAGAAGAAACTGGAACATCAATCAGACATAAATCATGTTTAGCCAGAAATTGAATATTGATTGAACTTTGTCAGTGATGAAGGACACTCATATTTTTTTTATTGTATAAAATTTTATTATTTTAATAATTTAAAGTTATATTATTTTTTGAAATATTTTTGATTATATAGATTTCTTCTTCTAATTGGCGTCTTAAACTTCATGATTCTTTTGTGATGACCTCTATGAAATTTTACAGTTACAAATTTTGATTCAAACAAATATGGAAGAACTGACGTATGTTTTTTTGCTTCCTTGAATTTAGACTGACGTACAACCAGTTTTTTTTCAAATCCTCCAAGTACATAATTGTAAAAGTATTAAAAAATCATTGTCATAATAAATTATAGAAATTAACATAATATTAAAAAAAAAGTGGACATCATTTTACAGATTGTTCAAGGTTAAATAAAATCTTAACGTTTATGATCAAGAAGGATGTGTTAGATATTGCTGTTGTTGTTGTAGTTATCGAGATCAGATAGATATGAAAAATATTACTATATAAATAAAATATTGTTACTATGTAGGTATTTGTTATATCACACATATAACTGAATGTTTAAAAATTAAATAAGGAAGAACTATAAATATTAATCCAAGGTCTTACATAATTAATGATCACACTGTTCTTTCTGTACTATTTATCTGATTGTGTTCAGATGTGGAAGATGCTTTTTCAATCAGATTAGTTTAGAGGATTATTAGTTATAATTTGATAACATTGTGTTAGATATTTTTATGCAGTTTTATTCATTGAATCAAGATTATTTTAGGCAAATTTTACATTTCCATGTAGATTAATAGGTTAACTGCTGAATTAAATCATTATGTGTATAGTGTACGCTGAAGAGATGAGGTGATATATCACTGTTGCTACAGTTGATTGTTTTTTTATCTAAATTAAATATTATTAATAAAATTTTTTACTTACATTTAAATTTTAAAATTTACAAAAAAAAAGTTGAGACAAATTTGTTTCATAGCAAATAAAGATAGCTGATGATCGAAAAAGACTTGACTAGACTATGAAACTTGATTTTCATGATGTTATGAATGATTTTGCTCATATCAAAGCAAGATGTAAGCGGTTTGATGTATTAGTTTCACTTGTTTTATCTGTTAATAACTTTTACAGCATGTTTTGAAAAGTTCATTTTCACCTTTGTAATTACGGTAGTAAATTATAAAAAGTTAACATAGTAAGTGTGCAGTAGGATGTATCGATGTATAACTCTTCATGTTGTTTCAAAATTTTGAAAGAAAATGATTACAAACTTTTATAACTTATGAAGGTGATTTATTAGTATAGTTGGAATAGTGTCGATTAAAAATTGAATTCAGGAGGAAGAATGACGGGATAAGTGGGTCTAAGGGACAGCAATTTTGCCAGGGCCCATGGGCACAAAACATGTAAATTCAGCGCTGAATATATGAATAATGAAAATCAGAAAAAGAAGCTAAAGAATTTTATGAAATACATGAAAATAATTCTTTTAGCCCTGCATAATTAAGTTATATATTTATGTAGTGACTTTCGTTACGATTCTGCAGTTAATATTCATCGCTTCAGAATGGAATGACTAAAACTATGGTGTATGTATTAGGCTATGACACGACGGCGCTGAAGCGTTTAAAATAAATTTTAAGGTGTTTGTATTTAAAATTGTATTAAAGAGTATTTTGTTCACAAGGCCTAATACAGATGTCGACTAAATTAACTAAGATTTTTTCTGTTAAATAAAAACTTAAAATATATTACGGTCTGGCGAGATTTAACACTGGATGGCCAAGGTTGCATCTTAGACACAAGGTCGGTTTTATTTATAATTATAAAAATCATGTCTGCACAGTCGAGTATAAGTTTATATATTACCTTTTTACGGTTTTGTTGTATTTTTAAAATAACGTATGACTACCGGATGCGAATACGTTGTTTTATATGCAATTATTTTGATTACAGCGTGTAGTAATTTTGAAGAAACAAACATTTCATTACAAATAATTACATTTTTTTTTTTTTTTTACTTCGGTTAAAGATTTTTTTTACAAAAAAAAAGTTTTTTTTTTCAATTTGACCCGTATCTTTTTGTTATTGTTCGTTGGAGACTAACTCATTTAAGTCATATTTATATTCAACGTAGTTTTTTAAGAATCTTCAAGAAAATAAGTTGAAAAGTAGAGGCCCTTATTCCATTTAAGGCTGCCGTCGTTCACGCTCAGTAACAGTTATTCGTTTTCTGCATTCCTTTAAATAATCTTATCAAACTGTAGATTACTCACCTTACTTTTTTTTATAAAAAATACATCTAACTTGAAAAAATAAAAGAATTATACTTTCTTAATTCTTTAATTGCGATTTTTTTTTGTGATTGGTCCCAAATTAAACATAACACTGGGGAACAAAAAACAGAATTTTTTTTGTCTCATGAAAAAATAAGTGATTCTGATAGTATTTTTTCTCCTGAATTCAAATATGATATCGGTTTTCCCCATCACGCAAGGTTTCCGAGAGACAGGCATTAATAATTTCAAACATTTTAATACTTTCTACATTCTTAAACTACACAATATTCAAACATTTGACTCGCCTAGAAAGTAAGAAATGACAATTTCGCCTGTGGAGCATCCCTTTTGATGGTCCAACAATAATTGGCCAGCATATTAGGATTCATTTTGCCTTGATACCTTTTTCCCATAGTTGAAATCTCCTGGTGAAAATGTTCCCCGTGCTCATCGCTCACTGCATCAAAATTTTCCGAGAAGAAATTTAAGTGCGAGTGCAGGAAGTGTACATATTACAACCCAAATTTGTATAAGATCGCTGACAGTATCACAGTAATTTTCCGCCTTTCGATTTCCCAAAAAACTCTGTAACATTTTTTAATGCTTGCCAAGCTGCTTTCTCCAGTGGATTCAATAGTTCTTCAAACTTTTCATCACGCATTAGTGATCGTATTTGTGAATCCACAAAAATTACTTCTTTAATTTTTTCATCACTAATTGTAGGAAACTTGTTTTAAGTACATGAAACCAGGAGTACTGTCCATGGCCTTAACGAAATTCTTTATTAATCCTGGTTTGATATGTAAAGGAGGTTGATACACATATTTAGGATTACACAACGGGTCATGTTTCACATTTTTCTGTTCAGGAATGAGTGATTCGCGTTTAGGCCATTCTTTTCTAATGAAATGGTTTTATCTGTCCCTACTATCCCATTCACACAAAAACGGCAGTCTTTGTGTAATCAAGCTGCAGACCAAGAATAAGTGCAATTACCTTTAAATCGACCACAAATATTCCATTCATATACTGCATATTGAAGCTTTTCCAATATAAATTTAAAGTTTTCATAACTTTCGTTCATACTAGCAGAGTGAGCCACTGGTACTGGTACTGATGATGGGAATTTATTACCATTACGCAGAAGCTCAGCTTTTAAACTAACTTTAAAGGAATCAATGAACAAGCGCCATTCTGTTGGGTTATATTCATTACAAAGTGTCTCCATAAGAAAAGAAATATCATTACAAAACGCTAAGCCATTTTCTTCAGAAAAATAGTCTTTACATTCAGAATGACGATTACGGTAAGTACACATATCTTTATATTCTCTTGAAGAAGATTCCAACCTTTTAGCCGAGAAGCAAGCATTTCAGGTTGTTTTTTGGATAAGTTTAAATCTCGTATGAAATCTGTAAGATTTTCAGTAAATGAGGCTCATGTGAACTGCTTTGTTCAAAAGTTGTATCACTAAAATTTGTTTCTTTTTTCTTACTTCCATCAGACTGAGCTCTCTTCATCTAATATCACATGTTATGGGGGCTTTGGTATGGGCAATTCTTCGCATTGTGGAACTGGTCTCGTTGCAGATTGCAAGTTAGGGTACACCGATGTATGTTGTGATTTTGACGTAATCCTTTTAATATTAGTTAAACAAAAATAACAGAAGAGTGATCTTTGGGTTCTCTCCAAATCATAGGGATAGCAAGTGTGGCGTGTGCCATTTTTTCTTGCGATGAGATGCCCAGAATACGATAAACAATATATGGGGGGTCAGGCCCTTGTTTGGTCCCCGACTTTACACCCAAAATAAAGTTCATAACATTTTTACTAATGGAGAAAAGTTTTGCCTTTCGGACTCTAGCACTTCACCACATACATAACAAAAAATTTTAGGATGATTTAAACTAACCTTAAGCATTTTGTAACTGACAACTAATTAAAAGAAATAAAGTTGTGAATATATAATAGACAATAATTCAGACACATAAAGCACTCACAATGACGTGTGTACTTGTTCACTACTACCTCACAACTGGCATCGTTCTGATGAATGTGTGCTACAGTAGATCAGTTTGTACTTGTGTATACACGTCTGAACTTGCACAACAGTAGCAACGATACTCTTTGAGTTAGCTCATTTGGTTCCATCATGTTTTCAATGCTCTAGGAGCTTTTACTTGACGATGGAAAAATAGACGAAAAAACGTTTTGAAATATTTAAAATTAAAATGACAAAAACTGTGAGTGTTGGAGAAATTCTGAATAAATATTTGAAAACAGGATAAAAATATTGCATTAAGTATACCGATTGGTACTCTTGAGACAAAAATCATGCTGACCAGTATAATTCAGTTTTTGTTTTCAATTTTATGCTGATTTCAAAATTTCGGAAGGTAAAAGATTTTATTTTTTACTTTTTATTAACTTTAAATATTTTTATTATCTAATAGATGTATAATATAAATAATTCGCTGTGAAAGCTTTGTTTTTAAAAAGTGATATCCAAGGGTTGGTGGTTTTCTAATGAGAATGTCCATACATTACACATACTTCTTAGTGCATCCACCTATACAGTACGTGCATAGAAGGAAATTTCTTTTTGCTTTATAAAAACTTGCCTTTAAATAAGAAATAAAATATCGCGCTAATTTAAAATTTTATCTGTGAAATAAATCAGGTTATTTATTACAACTTTTTTCTTATAATTTTCCTCATCACAAAGTAATAAAACAACTTTCGGATTTAAAATCCGATTCGAGACCTTAGACCCGACAATTTTATCACGTTTGCTTGATGTAGATTATTAAGACAATTAAACAAATGTTTTAATTTCATGAATTTACGATTAATTGTTAGCATTTATTATAATTCTTGTTATAATTAATAGAACTGTTAATCAACAAATCTGCATCTTCTTTTAAACAATAATTACCATTATGCTCTTTAAAATGTTAACTAACGTATTTTTTGCGCTACAGATAATAATAATAATAATAATAAAAGTATAGTATTATCTTGAATATAAGTACTGACAAAATTTAACAGTGTTAATCCTATTATTTTTATTTAATTAATTGTGCTTTTTTTCTTGCTTCCAAGGATATCAGTTTTTCTGTTCATACTTAACTACCTTTTTTAGGAAATTATGTGCATCGACAGTCATTTAGCCCGATGGAACTATGTAGCATATGAAAAATGCCTGACCGGGATTCGAACCCGTGGCCTCCGGATGAAAGTAAATCCGAGACGCTATTAATTATTTAAAAATAAATTAGAAATTTTTAGTTTCATAATATTAGAAACTCACTAGAACTATTATGATTTTTGAAAAGGTGTATACTCGATTTTTCAAATGCCCGTTTTTTATATAAATGGTATTTTTATATACGTGAAAGTGAGCGTTAGTTTGTTGATGACAGTATGAATAAATTGATTAAATATCATTCAGTTTCATGAAGAATTTAACCCAAAATTTCTGTACTTATTCGCTAGACTGCCACCTATTAAATGTCTATCGGCCGGTTATAGTTTTTAATATACCTATTTTTCTTGTTCCAAATCATTTTACTTGTCTGTTTTGAAGGATACACCTTTCACGTTGTAGTGACAAGTAATATGTTAAACTTATATTATTTATTTCCTTTATATTAAAAGGAAAAGGAAATAAATATTTTAACAACCTTGGTCTTTCGTCTTTCACCGAAACGATAACTGAATAGTGAGAATTTTACTCCATCCGCATGATTCCACGTTCATTGTGTTTTTTTGAAGACGACTTAACCGTGGGGATTTTGTATTTGTCTCCGTAATTCACAGCAACAATTTATAAATTTATATAAAAATAGAGTATCACTTACCAGCAATTGTATATTGTATATGATATTGTATTTTTATGTAAATTGTATTATACCAACGGTTCCAGATGTTAAGAAAATTTATAAATTGCTGATTATTATTGTCGAACGTACAACCAGAAAGTACTTAAATCTATACTATTTCAGCTCTGCCCTTATTGTTTTACACGTATCACCTACATTATCTTTGATTAATGTTTACGATAAAATTGGGAAGTAAAGCGTTCCATTTTACGGGCGGACTACTTTCATTTACAAGATGTCGCTAGACGTAGATGTATAATCAGGCTGGAAAAATTACTAGTCCTTAAATAACCCTGAGGTAATTTATGGGTCAGAGCCCATAAGTGTGCCGATTTTTGCACACTTCCCTTTAAAATGGGCTATCAACAAACGTTCAAAAGTATTTGATGCCCAAGAGACATAACTTGACATTTCCGGAATGCGACGTTACGACCTTCCAACTCTGCATCATGCGAAATGATTCTCATAAGCTGAACATATTACTCGCACAAAGCATTTTAATCTTTTAAAAATGTCAATTGTGATCGCATAGAAATGGATATTGCAAGCGTTTATAAATGAGCATTTTGTTTGTCGGAATATTTTTCCCAGATTTGAGATAAAAAACCTCAATGGTAATTCAAGATAAAGAATGTTAAATTTATTAGAAATGTTAGAGCAGGTCTGTTATATCTCTCTTTTCTATCTTCCTTTGATCCCTTAACGAACGTATGGGCGAGGGTGGGCTCGGAGCCAGTACGTTGTTGTGGGTGCCGCTGCAAAACGAGCATTGTGTACGATATGTTTTCATTGTTTCCGGACGGTAGCTGGGAGTTCTGCGTCAGCTACTTTTAGTATCTGGTGTTTTAAGTCGTTCTCAATTTGCTTGACCGTGCTTGCGGGCACCGCAAGCTGTATAGGTGTTGGAAAAATTCGTTCCATCTTTGTAGTCGTTCCGTAGGAGATCGAACAAAGTATCCATCGGCTTTTCTTATATTCTCCTTAAATGTCTTCAATTTTCCACTTAGGCGTCTAAGTGTTGTGTAGAAGGTCCGGCATTCATGTTTTTAAGCAGCTTCTTCCATTCTGGTGACCATATCATTCCAATATGCTGCACGCTCGGTTTTCGGCTTCCTTCTGACCTCCCGTTTTAATTTCTCTGGTACTGTTCATAGTAAACTAGTTTTGCTAGTTTACGCTGATCGACTAAGGCGAGACATTCATCTGATATCCAGGCCTGTGTTCAGTGGCGTATTGGCGGGCAGATATTCTTGGCGCATCTTCGTACGACTTAAGCCATCCGGGTTGGCTCAGCATCCACGTCATCATGTTGTGCTAAAATGGCAAACCGGTTGGCTAATGCTAGTTGGAATCGGTGCTTATTAGCCGGTTCAAGTAGTTTTGACTAGTTTCGCTTCATAGGTGAGGGATGCCGATATTTTCGCACGTTGGAGCCCCAATTGTATCGTTGAACGTACTAGGTAATGATCGCAGCAACAGTTCGCCCCACGCATTACTCGTACATCTGTGATTGTGGATCGAAATCGAGCGTTAATCAGTACTTAGTCGAGGACTGATCTAACTTTGCCATTCGGGGCACGCTATGTGAGTTGGTGCTTCTTTGGGTGACGAAAGAGGCTGTTGTCAATCAGTAAATGATTAGCTGTGGCGAACGGTAGTAGACGTATTCCATTGTCATTGGTATTGCCGAGCCCAAAGTTTTCGAGGGTGGTTTCCCAGCCAGTCCTATCTGCTCCTACATCTAGGTCACCAGCAACAATGATTAGGTTCGTTTTAGGAATTGTGTCGATGGTGTCCTGGAGTTGAGTGTAAAAGACGTCCTTGGCATAATCTTGACACGATTCAGTAGGCGCATACACAGAGATGATATGTGTACGGATTGTTCCAGCTAGTGTTAAAACAGCCAAGCGGCTCGAAAAGGGTTGAAAGGCCAATACACTCGTGGTCGTTTGCCGATCAAGCGCAAAACCAACGCCTTCGGTGTGATCACTTGTAATGTGAAATGTGATAACTTCTTCACAATCTGGCACCCGTACTGTCGTTGTTCCAGAGCCTATACGTCTGACTTGTGAAAGCGCTACGATGGATATTTTATAACGAATTCATCCTCTTGCAGTGATTTCTTTTTGGCCGACATGATGGGCAGTGCGCACATTCCATGCGGCTATTTTGATTTCCTGACAGGTTATGATGATCCGTTCATTCAGTATTCGTTGACCAGTAAAAAAAACATTCACTTTACACCAGCACCCTGACCTCGGTTATCTGACAGTGCCGGCGCATCAGCAATAACCTCGGATGCTGTAGCATTATCTCGTACATTTGACTCGTTTTCAATTGAGTTCTGACTACATTTTACGGCCTGTTAGCAGCAGACTAACCTTCTTCCCCTCCTAGTTTTCATCAGGATCCCGGGTTTAATCTAATAGTAAATCTCTATGCCTATTTAATAGTAATTAAATAGCTTTTAAAAGATATTTTCTTCGAGATGAGCATCTATATATCGATTTCTGAAAGCATAGTATTCGTTCAAAAATCACCCGGTGGGTTTTTGACAAATCTCGACGTTTTACATCAAGGAAAGTCCATTCCAGCAAAAAAAAAAGAAAACTTTTCTCCGGATGCATAATGTACGTTCGTACATATACAGGCGACTCCAAATTGCATAGCAATCTCTCGATAAATGATTCTGTAGCCAAAAATAAAAAAAAGTTCATATAAATATAGGTTAGGAAGCGGTTCGTTACCGAGCTTCGGGTCGCGGAACATTTATACCTGCTTTCTCTTCCTTCAGTGAAATTAAACCTTACTAAAATTCTTGAGGCAAAAATCGATGGATAAATTTGGTGCCTGCTTAAATTTTTTATCTAAGAAATTGAATAAAAGTGGTCCCAGATCTGTCTCATTTAGGTTTTAAGAAAAACGGGGTAAAATACGAAAAGGTTTTGTCGGAAAATACACATGTTAGGTTTAGAATAACATAACTTTTTTAATTTACCGATAAACAAATAAAAATTTGTAATTAACTTTGTAGAGAATTTAATTCTGAGAAAATTGATGTATGTAAATAACGTCTATTAAAATTTAATACAAAAATTGAAAAGTTCAATTTTAATTAGAAACAAAACACAAACTGGATCGGAAAAGCGATAGGATTTTAAACATAAAAATTTCATCTCTGTTTGAACAACATAATGTAAACGAAAACAAATAGAAAACTTATCAATAACAGAAAAAATAGATTAAAAATAAAAAATATAAATATAAAATGTAATATAGGAATTTTAAAAAATATATTTAAAACAGAAAAATGAAGTACTTTTTGTTTTTTTCTAAAAATTACCAATTATTAAAATGGTGTTACTTGATTAAGCTGCAAACACTTTTTCAAAACTGCTCAATGTGACCGCAGTTCTGTTCAATGTATAGTTCAGCGCGAGATTCCATGCTAGCCGGTCACATCTAATAACATCGTAATTATTCCTAACAGTAAGTAACTCCAGCTTCTATTATAGGATGTCTCGATTCTTCTTGTATTCCAATATGGGCGGAATAAATTAATAATTTCATCCAACCCCAAAGGAAAAAACCGCTGGCGTGAAATCAGGAGATCAAGGTGGCCATTTTACTGGTCCGTTTCGACCAATCCATTGCTTGCTAAATGTGCTATTAAATGATTCATCACATCACGACAGTAGTGAGCAGTTGCGCCATCATTGAAAAACTGTATCTGCTAGTGGAATATCTTCCAAGAGTTCCATCAGATTTGTTTGCAAAAAATGCAAGTAAATGTAAATGTAAGTTTGCTCCATTGAGTCTTGGCGGTAAGGAAAAGGGCCTATGAGGTTATCACCAAGACCTCACCACATATTAAACGAAAAAGTGCGTTGGTAATGACTTGTTGCGGTCTCGTGGGGATTTTCTTCTGTCCAAGTGTGAATGTTTCGATAAAACAGGATTCATCACTAATTAGAATATTTATTACTTAGGAAATCGAGGTGATGTTCACATTTTCTAATTAACCATCGACCGAATTTCATCCCTCTATCAAAATTAGGTTGTAGTAACTCTTGTTCGCGTGTTGTATGGATGGGTATAATTATTGCTACCGTACGTTCGCCAAACATTTGATTGCGAAACCTGAACGCTATGTGACAATCTTCTGGTGCTTGAGGTGGGAAAAAATTGTACCACATTCAATATTGTTTTTTCAGTGTTGGCATTTCTCACTCACGACCAGCACCGAATCCTTGTGGTTTAACCGTACCTGTTTCTCGAACTAGCCTCTCCAAAATCTCAAATGTTTTACGATCCGGTATTCTTCGATCTGGATAATATTTTCAGTATTCACGCACAACAGCCAATCCATTTTTATTTACTATACCGTAAATTAACAACATGTCCGTCAACTCTCCAAACGAAAACAAATTTGTGGTATCACACATTTTGAATAACTGACCAAACAAACACCGCTCAAATGAGTAGTAAAATGCTAGACATTAAACTTAAAATTGTTAATCAGCTGTTATTGCCAACCTATGAAAAAATAAAAATTTTTAATATGTTTTAGAAGATTTCAAATTTATTTTTAGTATTTGTGTGTAAACTGTTTTGTTTAAAATCGTATCGCTTTACCGACCCAGTTTGTGTATTTTGTTTCTAATTAAAATTGAATTTCTAAATTTGTGTTTAATTTTAAATGACGTTTACTGCAATTTTCTCAGAATTAAATTCTCTGCAAAGTTAACTAGAAATTGTTATTTGTTTATTCGTAATTTAACAAAGCTATTTTATTCAAAACCTAAAAAGTGTATTTTCTGACAAAACCACTGATCTCTGTATAACAAGATAGAGGATCCTATGTATTGGAATTGGTAAAAACTAGCGCCACCAAACGAGTGGCTAGAACTAAATAAAATGAAACGGCACATGCTCAGAGGTAAATGTAAGAGTAGGGATAAAACCACTTTTAAACCGATGCAGTAGAAGTGTTCTGATTTTGTATTTTGAACACTAATCTATAAACTAAACTATATATCTGATCTCTATATACATTTTCTACAACTGTCCGTAAGTTCCTGCTTGTGTTGCAAAATGACCGTTCTTTTGGTTATATGACTTCAATAAAATAAACATCCCTACCATTACGATTATAGTCGCGCAAGCTATAATGGTTTTATTTAGTTCCCAGCCACTCATTCTGCGGCGCTGGAGTATGCTTCAATATTGAACACTTAATTGTATTTTATGCCATAAGGATCCTCTACCAGTTATATAGAGATCAATGGACAAAACATTTTCGTGTTTTATTCCGTTTTTTCTTAAATTTGAGATAGAGATCTGGGATCACTTTTATTCAATTTCTTAGATAAAAAACTTTATGGAAGCACTAAATTTGCCCGTCAAATTGTATCCCAAGAACTTTAGTACAATTTAATTTCACAGAGGAAAGAAAACAGGTATACATTTTTCGCAAGCCTAACTCGCTAACGAACCATTTTCTTATCTAAGTTTACATGAACTTTTTTTCGTATTTTTGGCTGTAAAATCATTTCTCTAGATATTGCCATATAATTTGGAATCAATGGAGTAACAATGAAATTTACTATTCTTTTTTTTAATTTGTTGATAACAAATGAAGTTATCAACTTGATTTTTGGTGTTGTAATCTTCATGTGAATATCTAAAAACTATTTTCTAGATTTTTTGAAATCCCGAGTTTAAGAGAGTTAAAATGGATTTTGAATCACTTTTGAACCCGGCTATTTTTTTTTATTCCTCAGTAACAAATAAAGATATTAAATCAACTTAATGTTTGATGATGTAATGTTATATCTAAAAACCAGTTTTAAAATTTTTCGAAATTCGAATTTGGAAGAAACGAAGAAAGGTAAAAAAATTCGAACAGTGATTGGAAAATTTTCCCCATTTCCGAATACACTAAAAGAGATATTCAGTAGATTCGAGCTTGCAAATATTCATGTAAATATCTAAAAATCATTTTCGTTTTTTTTTTAATTTCGATTTTTTAAGGGGTGCGGCGGTGTACGGCGTGACGACTCAACCAACACAGCCATTGTTACTGTATGTGCGACGCGACACACTGCACTGTCTTCGGTTACTTGACTAAAACACATAAAATAAAACTAATTAAAAAGAAATTGAGAAACGAAGTACGGTCATATCCTAGTGGTGTTTGTCGTGTAACGCTAAGAATTGGGCAAAATATATTTTTACCCGTACGAAGTACGGGTAACCAGTTATAACTAACAGTTTTAAAATGGAGGCCGACTGTTTTAATACCAACATTCTTAGTTCCCTCAAAGTTTCCGGTCCTGTACTGACCAAACTGTTGTTCTGAAGAAATTACGAGTACAGTACAGATGAAACAGGCTTTAATTTTTATTTATAATTATTATTCTCACAAGCATGATTTAATGAACACAGGAAGATCCAGGGCGAAGAGCCCCCTGGCTAGACAGGAAGGGCAAGTGAAGCGACCCCTGACTGCCATGGGAAACGCAAGTAACCATATAGCGCGGGCGAAGCGCGACAGCTCTGCCAGTTTTATTATACAGATAGATATAATTGTTTTTATTTTTTAGTTTTAAATTATAACTTTATCGCATCACTACCTAAATGATGTATTACATTTCGTTCATATTTATATTACTTAATTATTTTAGGCATTTCACGTAATAATAACAATGAACAATTTGATTTATTTCATAAATAATTAACGTTTTTATTAGTCGCGTGATATTTCTGAATGAATTGTAATACCGTGGAATATATTCTGAAGCCATCAAGTATAAATTATAATGAAGCTAATAACGGATTTAGAAAATAATCAGTTTATAATTTTAGTTATTAACTAGAATAATTAAAATATCATCTATTAATTTATTCATCATATAATAATTTATGAATTACTAACTTATAGTGTATGTTTCGCATTAATAAAAAAAGAACATGCGGAAGATAATAAATAGTATACGGTATCATCAGATTTAATACTTATTTATAGCAAAGGTCGTGGGATTTATTAAATTTTTTTTTTAGTTAACAATTGATAAAAAATGATGAGTTACAATTGTGTAAAAATATTTTAGCTAATATTGACTTAATTTTGTCCTCCATAATTTTGCAATTTAAATCAACCATCTAAAGATAAAGTACCTATAAATTAATTACTTTAATACACTAATTTTGTATTGGCAATGAAATTTATGTCGTAAATATTAATTCACTTTCTCCTCAGTTTCATCCGGTCAGTTAAGAGGATACGTTCTCGCAAGGCCTTAATTATTTATTTTGTATATTAATAATTTAAATAATAGTAAGTATCTTAAATTTATAAAATTAGCGACTTGAGGCTGGTTGTACTTGAATTGTTGAAAAATATATACGTTTTCTTTTTTTAAATTATCAAATTTGTTTTTATCCAAACTTACATATCGCGAAGTATTAGTATTTCTTATGTTTTGTTGAGCTCATTCCGTCACATTCATTAATTAATCTGATAATATTAATAAGCTAATTAACATTGTTCAAACAGAACCTTCGTCAAATAATTTTTGTCTGATTTTATTTTTTACGATTTTTATCTATTGACTGACCAAACCGTAAAAAGTGTTTCGTTTTTTGGTATGGTGTCGGCTTCGATACAAAATCTATATTATAAATTTAATATTAAAGTTATGATTATAAGATATTTTATTACAATATTTTTTTTTAATTATTATTGATACAGATGGCAGGAAAGGAAATTTGGCACAACTCTGCTAGATCCCTCTTGACCTCAAATCTGAAGCGAACAGCTGGCACGCACGCGCGCGCGCGCACACACACACACACACATAAGCTTTGTTTATTAGAACATATTTGCCCAATCTTTCTAAAAATCATAATTTTTTTTTTTAACTACGTAATGTCAAAAAAGCTGCACAGCTGTATTATTATTTAGGCGTTGTTGCTTATAAATGTTAAGGAATTATTTATTTAAATAGAAAATCTTCTAAAATATTTTCAGTATATGGGAATAAGGTTTTATTTATTTTTTTTACAAATAGCCACACTCCTTTTTAAATTATTTAAAGAGCTTGTTTTGTTCGACCTGGGAATTTAAAAATAATTCAGGCTTTTAAGAAATATTTACACTAAATTAAACATTACTGAAGTAGATGTTTTTTCTAAAAGTATATAAAAAAATCTTTTTCGGTCCGCCGAAAGGAGGAGGTAGATTTCACCGGTACTAAGTAGGGGGACAAAAAAGATTTCCACCTTCGTTAAGAAAAACTTAAAATTTACTCAATACAACAATGGTTGCATGTGAAAAAAAAGTTTCGCATGTTAAGCGTACAACAAGCCCCATCTTCTTACAATTCCAGCAACATTTTGGTCATCCTTTGGTTGGTCATATCAAAAATTGTTTCAGACAAAAGTTTTAGGTAATGTTTAGAGGACTAATGACCACTTTAAATAGATTCGATACTGTGCCTATTAAGGGAGGTATAATTTTTTTTGTCTTCGAAACCCCATATTTTCCAACCCCTGGACCAATGGTTGGTGATATCAAAAAACTTAGATATGTTTTAGGCCCTTATCTAAAGAATAGTAGGAACTTTGAATGAATTCAACATTTTACTTAATAAGAAAGATATAACGATATTTTGTTTTTTTCGATAAAGCTCCCCTCCGTTTCCACCCCCATGGTCTGATTTTGCCCATTAACGAACTCGACCGAGATTTTGGGTCGTTATATTTTATGTATGAATTTGAAAGTGATTGGCGCAAAATTACGGCAGTTATCTTGTCCACAAGAAAGTGAAATATATATATAAACCTTTAAACTTACGGTGGTTTTGGGATCTGGGTATGTGAAACGCGAAGATATGTCGAAATTTTCCGGAAGTCGAATCATGGTACCTATTACAATAGGTAGATTTCTTTTGAAATCTACCAATACTACAACTTTCAGAAATGAATATCGCCTTAGGTATTTATTTCATTATCACATTTTTTTTAGGGCGAATTATCATTATCACGTCTATTGATCTGAAGTGGAGCCTCCTTCTCCATTCTCCTCTTTTCTCTTCTAAATTTGTGAGTCGTGATAGCTCCCGTTTCTTTTTCTTGATTCGAAAGTCAGGAAAAAGTGTAACTACTTTTCAGTGAAACAGTAAAAAAAAAAAAAAAATTAGTAAAAGCTCCTACTTCAAAACGTTCTATTTTTTCGGTATGAGATTACTTGGAGCGTTATTTTAGGCCGCTTTTGGGAATAGTTGTGAAAAATATTAAATCGCTCCGTTTTGTTAAAGTTGTTGCTCGACGTTTTTACGTCAGAAGTTTTTTCAATGCTCTTAAAATTATATCATAATCCTATCCTTTTCTTTTAAAATGTTTTGAGTTGGTCCCGTGGAGGCTTTGCGTGTAATGGTCTCATAAACAAAAATATATCCTTTCGCTGTATAAACATTTGCTAAATTTCATTTTTCTATGTTTAACGGTTGAAAGGTTATTTAAGGATTCTCATAGTTTATTAACATTGTACACAAACGCGCACAGTCACAAACACAAAAAAGCAATAAATTGCTTTTTTTATTATCCTCGCAAATAATTTTTTATTTCATCAAAAAACTCATTTGTTTGTTTTCTTCTTTTTAGTAACCTTTACAGATAGGTAGTTTAAATAAGAATTGTTGGAGAGGTTATTTTATCAAATATTCAAGAAATGTTGTAACTTAAGATAAACCCCTTTTGAAAGAGTCATTGAAACGAATTGTGTAAGCGGTTTTATAGTATGCGCAATAAAGATACTTTAAGTTGTTAAACGGTTTAGAAATTACAGTACATGCGCCTAAAAGTACAGCAATTTACGTACTACGTTTGTTGTAAATACATAATGTTTTGTGCGCTTCCTACAATGAACGCAACACTTCTTCCTGCTATTGTAAGATGCGTTAACCTTGCGGAGGGAACTCCCAACGCTGCAAACACTATCTGGCGACCTTCTGCTCCGAAGGATATCCGACTTGATCTCGTTTCCTGTGAGCTAGAGATTCCTCTTTGTTTAATTTTAGCGGCCTCGCAGATGATGCCATTGAAGAGCAATAAGAACTGAATTGCATGTTAGATAACGAATCAAAGTTAGATGTAGCGTATATGAGATTTAAAATATTGTATTTCGATATGAAATTCGGTTTGATAAGATTAAAACACGTACACGTTTTTCACCCGGCACCTAGATACATAATATTAATATTCGTTATCGGCTATTTTCATATTTATATTGTATATACACTGAACTCACGAACACGTGCACACGCGTAATCTGTTTTGCCGTTAACAAAATACAACAGTATACTGAAAATACTAAGATTTTCTTGGCTACCGGCAAATCGTTATAAACGATTTAAGTTAAAGTTTCTGATCGTTCATGCAGTGCTTTTCCTACAGAAATTCGAATATTTTGTAATTTTGCTAGTTGAACTAGATTACACTTAGATTCTTAATTCGATCGATTGTTGGTGCCTGTCTAAAAATTAGGCAAGGTTTTGAATTTTATAGTCCCTAAACTGCTGATGACATTTTGCGTTTTAATTAATAATTTCTGATGTACGGCCGAATTGGATTCTGTCGTAATTTTTTTTAAATTAATTTTAATATTGCTTACAATATTTTAATAGTTAAACGAAGAAAATATACTTAAGATTTCGAATTAGTGAATACTTTCTGCGCTTAAACAGCCAACGTTATTTGAAAAGCTGCATTGTTAGGGACAATTAATTTCTGGTTCCGTTACCGAATTGTTATTTTGGTAATTATATTCTAAAATTAGGTATGTTAGAAGAAAATTATTGTTTTTAATTTTCACCGATTGAATCAAAAACGTCCGAATGACAAGCTCAGTAGTGGTCATTTAATTTATGTAAATTTATATAATCACATAAAATTTCACATTTTTATTGAATCTTACTAAGAATGCAAAACGTTTAGTTCCTATTATGAGGGTTAATAAATTTTAAGCGTATCTATTTCCATAATCGATTACTTACCTTGGTTTGCAATTGCCTATAAGCTGTTCTTTTTGGGTAAGTAGTCTTGTATCTTTTTGTATAAATTCATTTCTACTCGTATAATACCTGTACAAGAAACTTTCTTTTAAGTGTTACCGCAGAGGAATCATTAAAATAGAGTTTTCGTAAAAATTATTATAAAACAAAGGAAAGAAATCGTTTATAGCTGCAAAAAGAGAAAAGTAGATTCCAGTAATACGGAAGCTTTACTTTTAAACTCTACTGCATGTTGCGATAATCTGAAAAAAGGCAAAAACAATCTGGCTAATAAAAGATTCTATATACAATGTTTTTTTTGTATATAGATTTAATCTTTTATCTAGTTTTTTTTTTTTTTATTTATGAATAATTTTCAGATAATTTATAAAAAAAAAATATGATTTGTCAAAAAAATGCTTTGAAGTAATACATTTTATTTTTAAAAACTCATTTCATCTTTATTTTTAAAGCATATATAATTCTATATATATGCACTTTCAACCGACTTCAATAAACGGTGAAGCTTCTCCTTTTCACCCTTATTATTAGTTGTTTATGAATGTTCAAAAGCCTTACTCTTCGACAAACGAAGCGATTTCGATGATCATTTTTTTTTTATTTTGTTGAATAAATTGTAGAGATCCCGTTGTAAGTTTTTACCGTACAACTCAAATAAAAGGCTTTTTAAACTAAAAGTTACATTGACGTTTTGAATCTTCTTTCCTCGCCACCTCTATTTAATACTGAATTATTATGTTATAATATCATAATTTTATTTTGATATTCAACAATTTTCATGTGAAAAATTTTTTCGGAAAACTTAGGGTAAAAAATAATGCACTTTTCCGCGTTTGCGTGTAATAGCAATGTCTTTACGTTTCTTAATATTACTTTTATTTTTTTTATTGAAAGACAAAAAAATAATACTTATTTCAACATTCCAATGAGTCTTAATTCATTCTAGATAATAATTTGTAAGTAGTTTCTCAGTATTAATCTTTAAAGGTTTTTCAAGATGCAGATTTCTCATCCATATATTTCTTGGGAGCGGATTTTCTTTTAAACGAGCAGCGAATTTTGTATGTCTATCCAAATTTTAAATAAATTGAAAAATGTAAAATAAAGTACACTTAAAAATATATTTTTAAAAAATTAACTTAAAAAAATATACTTTTTAATTCTTTAAACTGCGAATTTTTTTAAGCGACGTCAAATTAAGATTTAAATAGTTATTAGTCCTTGTTTTATTCTGATTTAACGCGGACTTCTAACGACATATATTAAATAAAAATCTGAAGAAGTATCATGTTTTTAATGTAAGTGCAGTTTTTGGAAGACGAAATAATAATAATTTTTTTTTTTTTTTTAAATAGTTAAAATTTGATAGTTGCTTCTCGTTCTATCTAAAGACAAAACATTCTTCGTCTTATTGAAATTATAATTTTTAGCCTTAGAAAGGTTGTTTCCGCTCTCAGAGATACAAAACTGACCGGCTAAAATAATCTTGCACTGTTTTATAGATAATCCATATTAATAAATTCTGGACAACGAAATCATTAAATATCTTACGCTAAATTTCGTTTTAGTTATAAATGCCTACTTTCTCAATCTTCGCATGTAGAATAGTTTCTGTTATTTTTAGGTATTTTGTTTATAGGGCTCCGTGTTACTTTAAAGTAAGAAGACTCCGTTTTGAGTTACAACCATCATTACTGGAGATGTTGATAACCAGAAAGAATATTAATCTCTTGAAGTACATTTTTGGTATATCCCGATCTTCAAAAGAGCGGTTACTACTATTTTATCAGATAATGAAACATTTCCGGTTTCTATCAGAACTGATGGAAAACGCTTAAAGCGCATACAATTAATGACAATTCTGTTTAATTCTTTTTTTTAAATCATTAAACGGAACTCCACTCCTTTACTAATTAAAAATACGTTTTCTGCCTGTTTTTTTTTCTTATCCTATATTCTTTAAAACTTACATAGCATTAAGAGTTAAGATTTGTATATTTTCAACATCTTCTGTCAACCTATTTATTTTTTTTGAAGTTGACCTCTCCGTTTTTATTTTGGTAAAACGTCTTGCTTAATTTGCGTTTTATGGAAATGCAGAAAAATGTTAATTCCCACTTCATTTTCAAGAATGCTTTTCTAAGCGGTTTATGACAGGAAAGTTTGAAAACAATATTGCTTCAAATAATGAAATTTCTGACCATTTTTGTGATTATAGGTTATGTTTGCCTCGTATAAACGAATTATTATTAAATAATTACTCGTACTAGTTGTCAGTTTAAAAGAAGTATTCTTTGTGTAGACTAAATATTTTACTTTGTGAATCTTATATTACTCGTACATTAAAGTAAGCTCTTCTTTCAACGACAAATACATCTGCATGTCTTTGTATCTTAAAAGGTATAATTTGCTGGATATATTGATTTTAACCTTAATTTTTTTAGTTGTACGGGTATCAACTGCTACGGTCGTATATCATTCTTTTACATTCCCAGTCCACTCATTTTTTCTAGATCTTTCTTTGTATTTTTTCTTTTCAACTTTTCGTATTTGTATTCTTCATTTTTAATAAGCATCCGAAACAAGAACAATAGTTAGTTACATTATTATTGATATAATCTTTTCTCCCTAATATTTGTATTCCTGTTACGGATGCATGTATTTCTTAAATTGTATATTTACTACAAAGATATGTAATTATTTAACTTTTTATGAAATCTAGTTACACGTTTACATTTATTAATTAGTATTGCTTTAAAGCTGATATAGCCAAAATAATTAGCATCTTAAATAGCTAAAATAGAATTACTTACGATAAAAGTAGAATCTATTAAAGCATACGATACAGAGGAAGCCTGCATAATATTTAAACCTTATTAAAGTACATCCATTTGAGAACAGTATACGAGAAATTTTAAAAGTAAGCACCACGTATGCTCAACAGGTGTATCACGAACTGTTTTAATACAGGATATTACCTGAGGAAGAGTTTCATATAGGAAGTTTTCCGTAGTAAATAAAAATAATTATTATTTATCGCGTTTTTTATACTAATAACAAAACGGAATTAAATAATAAATTATATTTTTGATATTTTATTTCTTAAGCTGTGGACTCTCTATTTTTTATGTACGTAACTAACGGCTACAAAGGATGAAATATTAAGAAGTTGATAAAAAATAATAAAAAGGAACAATACCGTAAAATAGCTAGTTTTTTTGCGATTACAATACTTACTTCCTTGTACGAAGTAAGGAAGTAAGTATTGTAATTGCGAAAAATTTCAGTTTTCCAAATTTCAACGGAAATATCCATTTTGACTATACCTGAATCCATTTTGACTAGTTTCGGCGTGACGTCTGTACGTACGTATATATCTCGCATAACTCAAAAAACATTAACCGTAGGATGTTGAAATTTTTTATTTAAGACTGTTGTAAAATCTAATTGTGCACCTCCACTTTTGATTGCTATCGACTGGATCAAAAGCATCCAAAAAAAGCTCAAAATCCACAAACATTGGATTTTTTACTTTTTCTTAACTGCAGTAATTAGCCCTCACTGACAGCTTTTCAACGATATATCATAAGTGATGCTTATTTTCATTGGTTCCACAGTTATAGCCAGATAAAGGTTTAATTAATTAAATATTTGGATCTTACAAGGGGAAGGCACAACGGTTTGAATCCGACTTGATTTACATTTTTTTAATTTAAATATATTGATTTATTAATAATTATTAATCTCTGGTTGTAAAAGAAGTTTTACAATAAATAATAATTCAATATTAATAATAATAATAATAATAAAAAATGAAAAATTAGAAGTTTTTAGTGAAATAAAATTGTATGTACTTTTAAAAATGTGTTTATGTAATTTAATAGGCTACAAGGAAGTCATGTGGTGTCCACATCAGATTTTATTTTAATTTCAAAACCATATAAATAATTTATATTTAACATTTTTGAGATTATCTTTTAAAGTGAGGTTTTGAAATCATATTACTGAATGAAAATTTTATTTTAATCATTAATATGACAATTAATCGTATTTGATACGGTTCGATATGAAATGACTTTAAAAAAATTACCGTGTCCATAAAATTCTGTCTCTGACACTAAGTACATTCGGTAAATTAATAATTACATATATGTTTTTAAGTTTTAGAAATAGTGTTAAAATTAATATAAACTGTTATTTTTTACCTTCAGTTTGCACTAAATATACGGTAATTGTTATTTTGAAGCGAAGCTTCTTAACGCAGACTTCGGGATGGGGAGTCAACTGAGAAAAAACGAGCGTCACGAAAAAGCGTGACGCGCAGACTGATTCCCCCACTATGCCTACCGCATGCTATGTATAGATACTAACAGGCCCGTTCAGTAACGCTTCTCTCTCTCTCTCTCTCTCTCTCTCTCTCTCTCTCTCTCTCTCTCTCTCTCTCTCTCTCTCTCTCTCTCTCTCTCTCTCTCTCTCTCTCTCTCTCTCTCTCTCTGTCTCTCTTTCTCTCTCTCTCTCTCTTTCTCTCTTTCTCTCTCTCTCTCTTTCTCTCTTTCTCTCTTTCTCTCTTTCTCTCTTTCTTTCTTTCTTTCTTTCTTTCTTTCTTTCTTTCTCTCTCTCTCTCTCTCTCTCTCTCTCTCTCACTCACTCACTCACTCACTCACTCACTCACTCACTCACTCACTCTCTCATTTGCTCTTGCACATGGCTTGTGCGTATACGCGCCGTTCTCTCTTTTCTACAATATGTGTATTTCATTGTTAATTCATATTTTTGTTATCAATAAAAGATTTTATCATTTATGTATATTGTGTATACGTTATTTAATAATTCATATAATACTGCGTAAGAATCTACGATTCCGTCGTGTGTCCAAGCACCAACGCACTCGTTTTTTAGAACGAAATTTTAAGTTTGAAAATGCCAATGACATGAATAACATTTAGTTGATTACCTGTAGTGTATGTAAAATCTAAAGGCGGGTCCTCCCTACAGGCTGCCTTTACTTGCCTCCTCTACCCCACTCCGATAGCCCGCATGCGGAACGCGTGCTGCCGGTTATGACAAAAGTTAAACCTCAAAATGATACAAACTTGTATTTATTATTATTTGTAGTCTTTTATAATTGTCTAATTCTACCATATTCATCTATTTTTGCTATTATTTATTTATTTAAATTTGTCGTTTAATTTTTAATTCCATCTGTTATTTATTTATTTAAGCTACTATATCAATTATTTTGTATGAAATCATTTTATGTTTTAAGCTTATAAAATATAGTACTAATTAACGTTTTAATTAATTAATATAATTTTACGTTTATTATAGTTTGAACGTAATCTCTGTAGTACTCATAATTTTTTTTTGGAATAGATTTAATAAAGATTATAATTATATTACTTTTACTCCCGTTTCTTTAACACCTTATTTATATATGTATTTTTTTGTACAGTTTAATGTTTTTATTTTGTAGTTTTGTAGGCCTACAGAGATCAAAAGAATATTATTTATTGGTGCGTACGTGCTATTTAGAAATAATTTTTGAAAATAACTACGCCACGTCAAAAAAAATTCTAACATTATAGCCTATAATAAGTAGGCAACTCATTTCATATACTTTTAGTATTACGTCATTGTTACTGTTTATTCATAGCAAAACCTTAGTTTTACATACTTGAAAAACATATACTTTCAATAAAGAAATAGATAAATTATTTCATGTACATCTTGAACAAGTAATAATTTTATTTGTAATAACAAGTTATCGGAACATATTTCGTTACTTTAATAGTGACGTCATAATTAGATACGGTGCAAGTCATTGTAAATTAATTTATATGACTTTTGGAATATACTATTTTGGCTGCTGGTGTGAGAAGTCGCTGATGGTAAGAGCAATGGAGGGGATGCCATAGCGTACTACAGACCCGCCTTCAGATATTATAAACAGTATAGCTAACTTTAGACTACACTGGATTTGAATCGGTCTTTTAAAACTGATTTCTTAAAATATAACAAATTATTCTAATGAAATTTTATATATAACAGTAAATTCGTATATTAAATATCTCTAAAAACACTACTAAAGTAAAAGTATTTTAGACTACATAAGTACTAGTAGTATTAGAAATATAAAAACTTTTTTTCTATTAATGTTTATTTAATTAAAATCGCCAAATGGAAAGAAATGTTTAAGAACCGTTTAAAAAAATAAATATTTTAAACTACACACCCTTTATTTACCAATAAGATAAGACAAAAATTTATAAAAGAAAAACGGGCAACATAAAGAATGTTTGGATGAGTGTTTATTTAGTAAAAAGTACATTCAATTTCAATTTTCTTTTTTCAAATCTTCATCCTTTTCAAAATATTCTCATTTAGTAGTCTTTATTGTAAAATGTTTTAGTAAATTTTTAGTTCACTATAAAATATCTTACAGTATTTGTTTCATAATTTTGGTTTATGTTTTTCCAGGAAGAAAATTTTTACATACAGAATCTATCAATTATTAAAATAAACAGTGTTAGATTTACTCCTAATAAAATATTATTTTAGTCAGAAGAAAGCCAAAGTTTAAAAATGAGTATTATATAATATCACTAAAATATAAAGGTGTAATAAGATAAAAGATGTTTCGTACGAATCGAAATGAAAAAAAAAAAAACCAATTAAAGAGAAGGTCATTAAATTTAATAATTTACAATTAAAATGTAATCAGAAATCGTTCTAAACAAAGATATTGCAGATATATACAGTAAATGAAATTGTGAAAAGAGTAACACAAAAAATAAATTATGTTAATCATGGGGGAGAATAAAAAAAACAACTGTTTGAAGGTAGAAAAATTTTTTTTTCAAAAGAGAATTACTTAAACTAAAATTAAGGTTCTCGTATTTAAAAAGTAAAAAATTAAATAACCGATTTATTTCGCTCACATCATCACCTTAACACATCGTTGATTCTGTTTTCCGGTTAGTATTTACTCCGCAATGCCGGCGCAAACGACCAGATGTGACGAACCGAATGACAATAATACGGTGGGTGTAAAATTATCAGAAGACATATAGCCAGAACTCATTTATAAACATGGCGTTAAAACTCATATCATAACGCAAACGGCGAAGGGTTTAAAAATATCCTGCTATATCATCTTCATGGTGATTACATGACAATGACGATTTGTATGGCATTTATTTAATGCATCGCAACTGTTTTTCTTTACATACACTATTAGTGTTTTTTTTTTTTGTTTTATATATATATAATTTTAATTTTAACTTTACATTCGTCTTTTTCATCACGGATTTTTTTAGCGAGGATTTTTTAATGCATCACATTTTTCCCTCATTTTTGTGGAATTCCTTTAAACCCCTTTATGTTTTTCTCTTTTGTCTTTGCACACCACCGGACTAATTTTCTTATATTCTTTTTACTTCACAGCTAGTTCCTTTCGATTTTCACCCAAAGTTTTATATCCTTTTTAGATCAATATCGTACTTTCTTTGCTAAAAACAAATTCGTAGGTAAAATAATTACGAATTCATCACATGGCATTAAAAATAGGTTGAAATTATTTGGTTTACGATAAACAGGCGTGTACAAACTTCTTTTAAATCCGTCACTGGCTAAAATTTAAATTAAAAAAATGTTTATTATTATTTTATTGCATTTCAGTGTTACAGTAAAATGATTCATCAGCAGTTTTTTGTTTTAGTGTGTTTACCTTACTGGTCGGCGGTCGGTCTTTCATGACAATTGACACGGGTTGGAATCGTCAGAATCATATAAGTTTGACAAAATCGATAAAATTCTTTAAAATGCTACTGTCTGATTTTATTAATATCATTCATATTTTCTAAATGTTAAATTACATTACGTACATACAGAATCTGTTTATTGCAGTGGTTCCCAAACTTTTCCCAGTCGCGGCGTCCTTTTTCAATTAAAATTTTTCCATGACGCCCTACCCTAAGTACCACTCGTAAGAGATAAAAATAAATAAAACTCGTGTATCTTCATTATTTTTTTACTTTATTAACATTAAATTAATAATCATAAATGCCTTGGTTCGATTAATTATGAAGCTTTTACAGTATTTCGCGGCGCCCCTATGAAGAGGCTCCCCGGGGACGCGGCCTCTTCTTCAGTGATTCCCAAACTGGGAGCCGCGGCGCATAGTTTGGGAATCACTGATTTAATGAATGATAAATTCTATATAATTTAATTATGAACGCTAAGAAGAAATATAAATTTACCCGGTTCACAAAAATTTTCAGTCAGATGAAATTACATTTATTCAAATTATATAAAACTTAAACACTTGAAAGATTAGTGAAAATAATTTTTTTATCGTACTATATTTGTTTTTATAAAAAAGTAATAATTTCATCTAATTTTTCGAACTGACTTCAAGATAAGAAAAGGTTCTCGCTTCGATATGTGTGTTTTTTTTACGTATTGATTCTTTCGTATTTTTATCATAGTCACCGATGTCGATTACTCTTCTTTTTTTCTTTTTTAGAAGAACGGCTAAGTTGAATCGTATGGACAGATAGCTGCAGGATTGTAAACTTCGATGGTTTGGGGATGTAGATACATACACTTCTCATCGAAGAAATGAAGTGTATGTATGCAAATTAATATGGAAAGCTTTTCTGATTTGAGAGAGAGAGAGGAATTGGAGAAGTGTGCAAGCACAGTTTAGAAGGAATAGTAAAGAAGAAATTTAGATGTAAACTTCGATCTCACATAATATGGGAGAAGGTGAAAATAAAGAAAAGGAAGCTAATTTTGTCGTCCTGTTGTAAGTTTCTAACTATAAAAGATTTTGAAACTGAAAATTGTGTACTTCGTCATCATCTATACACTCTGTCGGTATAGCATAACTCTATTTACCCTGTTACCTTATATATAACCTTATGCCTTATACAGAAATTATATTCTATATAATTTCAAGTAAGACTCGAGAAAAATTTATTATTGTTAAATTTGCATTTTTGTGTTATAAATTAAAAAGTACGATTAAAGACGCTTTTAAAAAAAAAATAAAAGCCGGTAAAAAGTTGTACAATCTGGCTGCTCAGGGCTTCACTATCGACAGACTACTTATTTTTGAGGAAATTAAGTTATTAAAATATGTAATTATACAAGTTAAGAATGATGTAAAAAAGAATTAATCTTTGAATTACGGGCCCTGTAGCAACCGTATCTCCCCATCCCATTAACCAATTGTAACCAAAATTAAATAACATTAATGGGTCATTAAATGGCATCATTATAGGTTGTGTTCAGAAGTCAGCGTACAAAATTCCAACAGATAATAGAAAACAACAAAATATATCCCTTTCTGTCGTGAAATAATACATTTTGTTTGTTGCTTAACTCAACAGAGACTTAAAGAGTATTTATTTTTCAATAATCTCTTTAAAATTTTAAACTGATAGAAAAAAAGGTATGATAAAGCTAATTGCAAAATTTTAGACTTAGTCTCTGCATAAAAACAAACATATTCAATTTTTTTTAATCTTATTAACTGTTCGACGGAAAGTTATACAGTTACGGCTACACTGGCCTTCGCCCAAAATAAGTTACTATTTTACGAAAAAAATTAAGTGGAACATCGATGTACGTAAGTATACGCTTGTATACTTACGTACATTGATGTTGCTTAAAGAATTATGTACGTATAAAAAAATAAATCTACTCTAAGTAAGATGTTGAAATAAAAAACTCTTGGTTACCGTACATCTTCCCTTTCCCTTAACCGATTGTAACCAAAATTAAATTACATCATTGGCCCGTATTCAGAAGACGTCATGCAAAATTTAATAAAAATCTGTTTATCCAGTCTAAAGATGACAAACAAAAGTGTCGAAAAAAAATAACCTTTTTACCAACCCCACTTCTAAATTAAATTATCTACATACATAACCAAAATAATATACTATTATAATCTTATCATCTAATTAATACAAGAATGTTACTTTGAGTCCAGGAACGATATAGAACAATTTTTTTTTTTTAAATACCATAAGAGAATATCTTAGTAACTTGAGGGACATTAAATTATGTAAAAAAATGTAAGCAATCTGTGAGTAAAATTTTAAGTTACAGAATCCATAAGATCTGTATCTCCCTGACTCTTTGCCAATTTGATAAAAAATAAATAGTGTTAATGCTTCGTACGCAGTACTCCTCGGCCAAATTTGTTCGTCCAGTCTGGAGATACCTAGAAAAAACTGACAACAAAGTTGTAATGCTTTCTTGGCATTGGTTATTTATTCTTAAGAGATACAAAAATAATTTACCCGTAAAATTAAGAGATACAAAAATAATTTACCCGTAAAATTACGTAAGATTTATTTTTTGAGGTGGGGGTAATTTATGATTAAGTTTTATTGTAAAATTATCATTATATGTTTAAATAAAACACAAAAGTTTGAAAATTTTTTAAAAATCGTTATTTTTTCTGGGCTTTTTCTAGCCACTACTATGCCTAGGAAAACGTTATAAACATCAGTTAAAAATATGTAGTAAATAAAAAGATACGCTATTCGATTTTTGTGAAAGCTGGAATTTTGGAAAAATTTTTTAAAAAGTAGTAACATAAGAATGCATGCATGTACATTTTTTTGTTACGAAAGAACGGACATTAACAGCTATGGTTATTAGCCAGATAGAAATCGGTAGTGTATGAAAAGATGTCATGCCTGACCGGGTCGGATTCTGGACGGTCTCCCGGGCATCAGAGTGCTGGTTGCTCTGGACGCTAACGCCTGGGGTTCACCACTCACTGACCCCAGAGGCGCTGGTCTCGCACAGTTCGATGAAGCCAGGAACCTCTACTTGCTTAACAAGGCAGAACAACTTGCTTTACAGGGGTTGGAATGGCGCATAGAGCACAGGGAGGAGGTGGAATTGATGGCTGAACAATTCGGCCGGACCATCAAGACCGGCTGCAATAGGGTCCTACGGCCAATGGACTACGGCCTCGGCCAATGGACGGACCCTTAGGTAGTGGCCAGTCCGTTGATCGGAGAGTGCCTGGAGCCGACATGACCTCTACTTCCGGAGAGCCGTCTGTTAAACGCAGGCGGAAACCCGGGAAAAAGTGGTGGTCCTCTGACCTTTGGCGTGCTGTGCGCAAGAGTTAGGTCAGCTAGGAGAAGATACCAGCATCGCCCCCTAACGGGAATTATCGTTGATGACGTGCGCGCTGAGGGTCTGCGGATCTACCGGCACGCCCGTAATGAGTACGTTCCTGCCGTCAAGGAAGCCAAACTCAAGTTTTGGCAAGACTCCATGCGCGAGTTGCAGTGCAACCCCTGGCAGCTTGCGAAGTCATGTTACAGGCCAAAGCCATTGCACGTACTGTCCAGTGTTCGATGCGGGTTTGGTGGTCGTGACCACACTTTAATATCTACCAGGCTTTCCCGGATACAATGTGTCCAGATGCTCCGGAGGGTGAAGCAGAAGTCAGCGTTAGGGCGGATGAGACACAATTGCCTGACGTACGGCCCGTAGATATAGACCGAGTGGTTTCTCGAATGGCACTAAGAAAGGCACCGGAATTGACCAGCTTGACCCGGATATTTTTTATCATCTGCTGCCTGTCATAAAAGAGCCGCTTGGCAGACTGTTCTCGGGGTGCCTAAGCTGTAACAGTAACGATGGATAGCTCAAACAGAAGTGAAGTAAAATTGTTCCGATTGTTGCAAGATATTTCAGACTGAAGGAGGGAATTCAAGTTAAACTTTTAAATTTCGATGAAGTGTCAGGTGAAACTGCTCAAATTTTGACTTATTATCTTTTGCAGTATATGAAAAAATACAACCTTGAAGAAAGGTTGGCTTGCTATACTGCTGATAACACTAACAGTAATTTTGGTGGTGTGAAGAGAAAAGGGAATGAAATTGTGTTCAGAAAATTTCGAAGTGATTTAGATATACCTATTTTAGGAATTAGTTGTTCAACCCACATTGTACACAATTCAGTTCAAACAGTATGTGATTCTCTACCCCTGGACATAGAAGTTATTGTTATAAAAATTTATCATTTTCACATATACGAGTAACAGTAATGAAACTTAAGAGTTCTGTGAATTTGTGGAAACAGATTGCAAAATAGTATTATCTCATAGGAGCACAAATTTCCTTAGTTTGTTACCTGCAATAGAAAAAATTCTTTCCATTTTTGATGGCCTAAAATCACGTTGTGACAAATGCCCAAAATTATTATTTGATTTTTTTTAAAATCTATAAAGTGAACTGTTTTTGAAATTTTTATACGATACTCTGCAATTATTTAATAATGTAGTTCTGAAATTGGAATCTAGTTCTATCACAACAACAGAAGCACTTCAGACATATCCTGAATTATTTTTTCAACTTCAGGAAAGAAAATCCCACAAATTTATAGCCTTTTCTCTGGCAAAGAATTGCTATGCACTCTAAAAGAAAATAATGATGTTTACGAACAATTTTTTTTTTCAAGCGTAAACAATTTTTTTTAATTATATAACCAATACTTAGAGTTGTGGAGAACCAGTTTTGGCTAAGTTAGTAAGTTTCAGTGAATAAATTTACGAACTGAAACTCCCAGATCTGATTTAGAAGAGAGTACAAGTTGTTGATGGAATTATAAAAGATTTCATAAATATTGATGAATGTACATTGTTGAACCAGGTAATTCAAAACCAAAGGATAGGTTGTGGTTCAAGTTCTGAAAAAATACCAGATACTATTGAAGAGAAGTGAAAAGCAATTTTTAAGGTGTTTCAAAAGACTGATATTTCATGTTGCAATATTTCTAAAACGGTTAAGTTTGCGATGTCTTTGAATGGGATATCTGCTCCAGTTTAGAGAGTTTTTTCAATTACGGGGAACATTTGGTCTGCGGAAAGGAGTAGACTGTTAAACATGTATCTACTGTTAAACATTTGCTAAATATTAAAATTAATTCTGAACTTTCTTGTTGTGAATTTTATGATGTAATTAAAACAAACAAACCATTTCTTAAAAAAATCATGTCTAGTGAAAAATACAACTGAATAAATGAAGTTTAACGTTTCGGTAAACTGTTAAGACTTTTAAATAATTTCAAAAATATGTCCTGGATTGGACCCAAAAAAATATGATAAGCCTACTAACACCGGTTTTTAAATAGTGATATTTATCACCACTGAAAATCTGTAATAATTGATGGCAGCTAAATTGATTCTAAAATCTGGAAGCTATTTTCGCAACGATTGGTCTTAAACTATGACTATCGACGTTAGCCGTCAACGAGAGCATTTAGGTAATCGGTTATAATGCCAATTACTCCCCTGATTGATGGATTGAATATTTAAGAAATTATCACTGATATATCTATAATCCTACATTTGAGAAAAAGCTGTAAATCCATGTTTATACGATTACAAATTTTAAATAGTCCTTTCATAAAGACCAATTTAAAAAGTTATGCAGCATTTAAATCATTAAAATTCTTGATGATTTTATATCGATTTCATTGTTACAGCAATGAGCGTTCGTTTACCTTTAAGGCGATGACACTGGTTAACCCGTCGATTCAATGTACTTTTATCCTTTTATCAGAATGAGAAAATCGCCCGTGGTTTAGAGAAACAAGCAAGCTCTTGAACTTGTTATTTTCTACTATGTAGATCGAGGTACAGAAGCGTTAAAAGGTAAGAGAGTAATGTACTCGACTACGTTACGTCTTCTTTATCTATTAGACGTAATGTAAAGGACATCTGTAAGTGAGAGTATTTTATTGTTAACACGGGGGAGTAGTTGAAGGCGATCGTGTTATTAGCTCAATATAATATGTGTTATGAATTCTACGATATGTAAGAACCACTATGTAATTATAAATACCTTTTTTTATTGTTGTTATTATTATTATTATGCCATATCAACGATATATCATCCTTTCTTTGTTCTAAAGGAAAAGTAGCGGGGAGAGATTTAACACAGCAATTCAACTGGTAGTCTCTCAACCATGAACATGACTAAGGCTACAAATCTATGACTCAAACCAGACATAATAAACGGACCGTACCAATAATTAAGAAACATACACTCCAATCCAGGCATCCGTTTCAGGTTACAGAAGAATTATTAGTATTTCTTATAAAAAATTACGACATATTTATTTTTTTTTTACCACTACTTATTTATTTAATTTTACTTTTTTTAAAATTATTTCACATATCGGGAAATCGTTGGTGTCGGTCAAAGAATGAATCCTCAGAATTTTCCTTACGATATTTTGAGCTCTCATGAAATATTGTATAAATCGTTACATTTCTACCGATTAAACAAAAACTTTTCTGTTCGCATAAAATATTTTCACGATCCGTTTTTCATTATGTGGAAATCTTTCTTCTAGAAAGTTTTTTCAGAACTAATTCCTTCTTCAATGGACTTATTGATGACACTGTTTTTATTAATTTACTATAGAGCAGAGGCAGCATTAACAACAAAATTAGTGACTCGAATGATGAAAAAATTATGTAGTTTGGTCCGAAAATATATTCTGGAAAGTAAAATTTCACAAAACTTGATAGCGTGTGATAGGTTCAATTTTAAAATGATTGTCACCTTTTATCATTTTGATGAATGACCCTTCTGTTACGTATAACGATCTGGAGCAGTACGTAGGCGATAATTTTAATTTTTTTCAGATAGTTTTCAGATTATATACAATGTAACTTTTCATAAATACGAGTTTACCTACTTATATGCTCAAAAGCATATGCGTATTATGTATTTTTTATATGCAAATGCGTATACGAGTGTGCGCTTGCGGTATAAACAGATGTCTATGCATCAATATTACCCCGATGACTCCAAAGCAGTTTGTTAATTTTATTATTTTTGGCTGAAATCCAAATTAGAGTTCTACTAGCGGTCTTGTCCAGTATCAGGTAAAAAGGATAGTTTTAGTATCTGAAACTACCTTCGGGTAGTTTCCCTATTTGATAATGTATGTTTGTGAATCCATGTCGGTAATATTAGTATTAGATGCTTATTATTGTAAGAATCGCTATGCATTTTTCAGGAGTGACTAGTATCTCATTTAGCTTTTTACTTAATTTACTACGGTAGATGAAATTAAAGTTAGAAAAAGTGTTACCTTCTTCAACAAGCAGAATGTAATGTTATACATCGGCATGTTACGCATACCTAACAATATTTAATCCTAAACTGTTACCGTCACTTTGTTCACCACAATACTGATTGTACAGTGAACACATAAAGAAAGGAGTTCAAGTGTTTAAATGTGTCGTAATCATAAAAAAAAGACAAAGAGTAGGCGAAATAAACAGTATAAAGCAACGAATTAGATGCCTTACAAGTGACATTTTCTCTCTGTTTACCACATTGACTAGCTGCATAGTGAATATCATTTTGGCTTTTATAATATGACATGTAAATACTTAAAAGTCCGGTCAATAAAAAAATTATATTCTTATAGAAAGGAATGCTAATTGATGTCGTTAGCCCCAGGTAAATGTGCGTGCATTATATCCATAAAAAAACTGAAACAAATAATTGAAAACAACAAAATAATCTGGCTACCGTGGGCTTTGCTCTCGGCAGATAATTATGTAGGAACCCACCGGGTTGGTCTAGTGTGAACGCGTCTTCCCAAATCAGCTGATTTGGAAGTCGAGAGTTCCAGCGTTGAAGTCCTAGTAAAGCCAGCTATTTTTACACGGACTTGAATACTAGATCGTGGATACCGGTGTTCTTTGGTGGTTGGGTTTCAATTAACCACACATCTCAGATATGGTCGAATTGAGAATGTACAAGACTACACTTCATTCATACTCATACATATCATCCTCATTCATCCTCTGAAGTATTATCTAAACGGTAGTTACCGGAAGCTAAACAGGAAAAAAAAGAAAAAAGAAAAGAAAAAAAAGAGAGAGATAATTACGTAGGACCGCCGAGTTAGTCTAGTGGTTGAACTCGTCATCGCAAAGAAGTTCCAAGGTTCAAATCCTAGTAAAGGCAGTTATTTTTATACGGATTTGAATATTAGATTGTGGATACCGGTGTTCTTTGGCGGTTGGGTTTCAATTAACCACACATCTCAGGAATGGTCGACCTGAGACTGTACAACACTACAATTCATACATATCATCCTCTGAAGTAATACCTTACGGTGGTTCCGGAGGCTAAACAGAAAAAGAAGAGAGAGAGAGATAATTAAGTAGGAGAAAAAATTAAGTGAAAGATTAAAATATATAAGTATACAACTAAAGAATTATACAAAAAAAAAACTCATAAAAAATTAGAATAACAAAAATAAGCAAACAAAACATAGCCGATCATCTTAGAGAGTATTTTATTGTAAACTGGAGTTTAAATAAATATACAGTAATACATAATGTCTGACTTGACCGGTTATAAATCGAATGCTAATAGTTAGTCGGTTGCTTTTAAAGTTTATAATTCACCGAGAAAATAGCATGAGATATAGAAATAATGAGATAATAGAAGCAGAATTCATCAGATATACATCTATATAGGATAGTATTTAAATGATTTGTTTTAATTTCAGGTTAGAAATTATAGTGCGCGCTACGAAAGATAAGGTTTCTTTTAAATCGTTAAACTTTTTTTGGGATGCCCTCCACATCTTCCCTTATAGGCAACCCACTTCCTCCAAGATCAAATGAGGGAAAGGGGACGGATCTATCAGTGTTTGGAAGAAGGTGCAACAGAACAGAACGGAAGATCCTTAGTGTAATGCACTCTATCTAGCCGGAAACAGGAAGGGGAATAATCTAAATTAAACAACCTTAAATCGTTATTGAATTATATCCTAAACTAATTTAACACCAAGTGTTTCATATAATAACTTTATTTTTTCTATCATTTGTTTTTTTTATTATTTCTTTTTAAGTACTTTAACCGATTCGTCTTATATAATTTAAAAAATATCCTTTTGAAAAAAATTCGTGAAAAAATAAAAAACAAACAAAATATGATTAAAACCAATTCTTAACTCCCACATAATTTCACGGCTTTTAGTCTATTTTTTTAAAAATCCTGTGTTCAAAAACACCTACATTCGAGCTTCGGTTGACCTTTGTTTAAAGTCGCTATACATCTTGCGATAGGTGACACTGTATCTCGCCTTTCATTTACAACTAACTCATGCCTCCGATTATTTACGAAGGCACTCTTAATCCCATTATACCAACATAAACATCCTTAAGTCCGTGCAGTGTCTTGTAAATAAACATTATATTATGCTGGAATCTCCTCTCTCTAAGAGTCTTTAAACCAAACAATTCGCATTGTTCTTCATATGCTTGACCTCTATTACATAAACCACGTAGGCGCAAGTTCAATAGGAATTTTCTTTGAACTTTTTCTATCTGTTTGATGGTATTACATTTATTATATAATTCCAGACCACCGAAAAATATTCTAAAACTGGTACAATGGTGTGGTACAGCGTCAAAATGGTATCGGTTAATCAATAAAAATAATAATAATTAATAAATAATTATTAAGAATAATATTTTTTTTTTTAACTAATTTAAACAAAAGTTAATATTTCCCTGGCATACACAATATAGTTGTAATCATTTTTTATTTTCCAATTATTACATCCTAAGAAACAGTAAATATAGTAAATTTTGTAATAAAATATAGACTAAATTTTGACGGATTGATTGCTTAATTTACACTTCCTGGCAAAGTTAAGGCGCGAAGGCCCTTTTCGCCGTTCAATTAGGCTGATATAATAATACATCAATAAAAAATATGTTAGTCAGTACGGTAGTTAAACCGTAAAATTATTATTATATTTTTTATTCTACTAAAAAAAATTCAGCGTAAGTATAGGTAATAGCTAAAAATAATACGCTTTTTTAAGATGCTTTTCTTAATTTATTTTTTTACCGGGTAAACAAACATACAAATTTGCATAATAAGTATAATGACGAACAATACAAAATCAGATTAAATAACCTAGACTGTATTAATAATTACTTACGAAGCGATATCTAAATGAATAATTTTAAATTGCGTGTTCAAGATCAAGTTTAATTTACTGTGAATAGGTATTTTATATACATAATATGATATAAAAACAATGCGATGTACTGAACTATAGATTTTCTCTGCTGTATAACTTAATATTTATGAAATACATTCTGACATTGAGATGTGAGAATGAACGGCGTTTGTGTATAAATTTATTATACAGTAATGGGTATTCTGAAGGATTTGATGCTGAAAAAGGTAGGTTATAACCTAGAACGTCGCATATGCCTAATTTTAAATTAAGTTGCATATTATTGCAACTTTATAATACGGTAATAGATATTTAAAATTATTTACTACATTAGTTACGCTACTTAGTATTTATTTTTCCCATAAAAATTAATTCATAAACGACAAAAACTTTTTGTTAAATGTATTTATACTTGCGTCACCTGGTAAAATTAATTATTCCCCGGGGTATCTCTTTATTCGACATCCTTACCCTAAATTTTATTAAGGTAATTATAATTATTACAGTAATAATTTACTTTATTATATGCTTAATGTGATTTACTTACTATATTTACCTACTAATAACCGTAATTTCCTTCTTTTTATTTCCTTATATATCCTGTACTAAGCAATTAAGTAAAAATAATGCTATTTTGGTGTATCTTTAATGGATGAAACAAAGCTTTGTCCTCTTTGGAACATTTTTTTTTAGGAATTTATATTTAAACATTTTTTCATAATTATTGTTTGCGACTGGATCGATCCTTAAAAAATCCTTTGCTAATAATTTAAATAAATACTATTCGTAGTTACCGTCGGAAAGTACTGAATAAGTAGAACACAACTTTTTGTTTTTAGTTAAATGCCATCTTAAACAATTTTTTTTTTTTTTAATTTTTGTGTAAAATTAGTGCCTGTTGACTCATAATTACAGAAGTTGAGAGATAAAATTATAATTCATCTACAACGAACCTTTGTTCACAGAATGCCAATATTCAAAATTATCTCCGTTATACTTAACACATTTCCTTTTCATTTTCTTCAAATTTTTCTTCCTTTTCATTTTTCTGCAAGTCTGCAGAACAACTTCTATAGTGTAATAACACCTTTCACCTCTTTTGTATTGCTGAACCGGTGCACCGAAGGGAAACTTTAATTGCATCAGAGGTGAAAGTTTGAGATGCAAGATTAGGGCTGTAAGGATGGTAGGGAACCACTAACCAACCCATTTGTGCAAAAAATTGGGTTATGTCTGAAGACGTGTGAGCCCTATTATCATGGTGCGGCTTAATGGGAAGACGGTTTTTCTCCGGCCTTTTCTTTCTAATGGCTCTTGAATTTTTTTTAATAACCCATTGCGACGCTCATCGTTCATTGTTGAGTCCTGCTCAAGGAAAATTAAAAAAAAAAGAAGAACGATTCCTCCCTGGTTCCAGAAAACAATGATACGATTCGTGAAGCGAGTCTTGGGAAGCAGAATAACATCTCAACAGCCACAGCCGTGATTAAAATCTCTAGTTTTAATTCTCTAGTCTTCGACCAGCGAGACCATCGATATTTCAGATAGCGATCCTTAGAAATCTAGACATCAACAGATTTTGCTGATCACCTTAATAAGCAACAATATTAAATTAACTACTACTAGAAATTCTATGTTTTTTGTTATTTTTTGTAGCTTTTTTTTCATTATCACCATGGATGTCGCGCTCAATAGCCGCGGCATAAGAACAAGGACTAGTGTTGGAGATGCGGTTCGATCCTTAGTCGTTCCTTTACCGAATAAAAGGAAATTTTCACTGCGTAAGTCAAAGGAAGTGCCCCGTTTATTCCGAGACTCGAGTGGAATAGCATTCTTCATAATAGATTGTACCCTTTGCCTCTGTTTTCTGTCCAGGATTTCCCTTTAAACCCGGCACTTTTTCTAGTTGGCGGGATCGTTCGATTGTCAGAGCCCGCAAGTAGCCAGATTATTTTTGTCTTTAGGAAAATCTGCAATTCTATAGCCCGCCGGTAACGGTTTGATAAAGGTAATTCAGTAGTGGCAGCAACGGGAATTCGCGACTCTTTACGGATACGCAAGACTGACACAGTTTGCCATATTATAGGAGTTGCCTGTGAATCTGCGATTGCAGTATCCATCTCGCTTCCAGAGCGTCATCCAGATCGAATGAAATTTTATTTCTGATTAGTTTACGACGAGATTGTTTCCTGGGATCCCTGTTCGGTGCCAAGGGTCCATGTTTTCTAGAAGGCAGTGAACAAGAACTATTCGTTTCGTTCTCAAAATTTGGGTCAACCGGTAGCTGATCCGTAATTAGCATTTCCAATACTGACGTAGGTTAACCCGAAAATTAGATTAAAAACCGGCAAAAATAGAAATAAAATAAATATACAAAAATAATTTTGTAATAAATACCCTTCTGAATAGTTACGTAATTATCCACATTCTCGACATAATGTTTAAAAAACAGTTTACATAAAAATGAATAATTTTTTTCTATTACAACTTGTAATTAGATAACTTAATGAAACTATTGTTTTTGGTACCATAATTTGAGTGAATTTTAAAATAAAATAATAACTTGTGGAACAATTTGAAATAAATGTATTATTTTCCTAAGTCATCCAACATTTTTTTTATTTTACTTGTTCATAATTAAATTTTCGTTCTTGTTTATATAAGAAAAAAATTTATGCTATTAATTTCTAATGTTGACGTATTTTATGTACTTGAAAAAATATATTCATTTTCTATAATGTGAACAGGGTAATCAGATTTTTGCTTATTATTTGCTGCCAAACTTTGAGAAAACGGTTTTTTAATTTCTGTTTTATCATCCCTACGTCGAATTTTTTACCATATTCTCCTAAAAAATACATCTGCTCTACTGTGAATATTAGAAATAGATTTTTTGCTATCGATTATTTTACATGATTTTTTAATCGTTAGTTTTAAAAGATATTTTATAATTAGTTATTATTTTTTTATGTAAAGGTCTCGGCAGAAGTATTTAACGACGTATAAAAGTAGTAAGGGGAATAATTTTATTATTTTATAATCAAGATTAATTTTTAGAATATATTTAATAATATTTTATAACAGCAATAATTTTATTATTTATAGTCAAAAATATATTTCTAACTTTAATTAAACGTAAAGTTCTAGCGTTGCATTTTCTTGTAAAACTATATTTTGTTGAAAATATAAAATAGAAGTTAAGAAAATTTCGTTATCTATGTTCTACGAGCAACATCGGTTAATGACAGCTGAGAGAAAGTTTAAGAATATTTTTTTAAATATTTATGAATTTTCTATAACCGCTTTTCGATTACATTATTCCGCCAACAGAAATCAGGAGTTTACTTTTTATTCTCTTTTTGTAATAAAAATAACCTATTTATTGTTTAGATGCAGATATTGAAATAACTTAGTAAAGATTCGTGTTAAGAGAACTTTTATACGTAAAGTTAACACAACTTAACTCATTTGCTTTTATAAGAAATAAATGCAACGCTCAGTCGGCTTGATGAATTAATGATACGATGGGTATCTTTATCTAATTCCCTATGATACTACCTCTCTCATTCTACATAATAATTTTATAAACAAAGATGTATTTATAAGGAATTAAGAATCAAACAAAAACAGACATTTACATCAATTATTTTATTTCTTATTGTCTGTAGACTAATAATATTTATCTATTAAAATTCATACATGTAATAAGTGTACATTATTACAAACCTTAAAAACTGAAATCGTTAAGATAATTTCAATTGAAATTTTTTGAACAAGATGAAAATCTTTATTACAAGGAAAATTACTTTTTAAATTGCTGTAATAAACCTTGGTGATAAAGTATAATGAGGTAATTTCTTATACATTCTTTCGTCTTAATAATATATGAAAAAAAGAATTACCTTTAATAAAGGACCTTAATTTTTATTATTATCTTAAAAATAATTGTTTGGCTAATATATATTTATAAATAAATAAATAATAGCAATTATTACTTTATTAAATTTTTTCAGTTTAGGTAAAAACTAGGATTTAACTGATCTAAAAGCCACATTTTCGATTAATTAATAAAATAATTTAAAAAAGCACTTGAACGTATGTCCAGTTCCTGAGACTGCTATTCTTAAGTGTGTTATATACTTTCTATGTTGTTACTGTTTCGTTAAGGTGAATGTTAATTAAATCAAATATTAATATTATAAACCTACAGATTCTGCTCCCTCTATCTATCGCGTCGTAGGCTTCACCCGTTTCATTTACTACTTGCAAATTTTGTTATCTCTTATAAAGTGACTATTTTTTAAATCACTAATAGAAAAAAAAACAGAATATTTGAATGAATTTTTTTCTTTTAAATTTAAATCATCGATATATCTGTACTATAAAAAACATTGAAAGACCACTTCACTTCTCGTTTTCCGTAGTGGTGGTTGTGACATATTCAGTAGTTACTTTTGTGACTCACGTCAGATCGCATAGAATCGTTATGGTTATGGTATTTAACATGCTCCCACACATTTGTATATACACAAATTCTGATTTTGATGATAGATACTAAAATAAAATATTCATTTCTTACAAATTTTTCGTTTACACTTTTTCACAAATAACAAAGGTTTTCATAGCAATTCAACCCTGCAGCTTGGCATTGTGTTAATCTGATATTTGTACTGAATAAATATAAAAATGTACATTTTTTATCTTGTTAAAATTAAAAGAGATAACCATTACATTGTATTAACAAAGGATCGAAACTGTCTAATCTTATTTTATTGAAGGAAACCGAAGGACCGTGTATAGCTAAGGCATAGTCATAACCTCAGTGGAGATCTGACTGTATGACTTACAGTCAGTTTATGTAGTTCAGACGCCAAATAACTCCAAGGATGAGCGAATGATTTCCTGCGGAACGGAACGCAAGGATAGCGGGAGTTTATTATCTCCCTACTAATCTCAGAGCCTGGACAAATGTCCCTTGCTGCTGTCTTTCGTTTATCGGGCGGGTCATTATTTATTTAGTGGCGGTTATAGATTTCTGTGTTTTATTTATGGACGGAATTGGTATTTGCGTTCCTTTGTCCTTTAGACCAATGAGAAATAGCTGACTGGGGCTGATCGTGGGAGACTAGGCGCATATGAGCTTCATACACCCGGCTTGATTCCCCGTAAGTCCCCTGAAGTCCAGTTCCCTGAAGTCCTTTTGGTGCTAGCGCCTTTCGGCCTAACAGGAATACGCCTTCCGGTGGCCGAAATGTTTGAAGGAAGTAATACGCTCCTCTTCCAGAGGGAGTCGCATGTGCTGGCTTGGGCCAAAATTGTAAGAATTAGGTAAAGAGGATGGTGGGTGATAGGTAACAAAGTGAAGTTTGTAGTCTTCCTTCACTCGGGCTGACTTTACTGGTGCGCTTCTGCTGGGCTCCGCCGTGCCAGATTCCTCTTCGTGTTGGCGGGCCGATTTTCATTCTTCTTTTCTTCTGTTCTTCTCGCCTGCCTTTCCGTAAATCGGCTGCAAATAATTTACAAACCGTAAAACCTTGAATAGTCTCGAGGCCCGGAAAAGGCAGCGCGGGGGAAAGAGCAGGCCTCTTCTCTCTTCTACCGGGTGGCTATGGGCTTTTCTTCCACAATATTCTCTGTCCGCCGACGATCTTGTTCTTCTTTTTCTACTTCTTCTTCTTGGATTAGGAAATGGGATGGTTGGGTGTCTTAAAATTTTGTATCAAAAAATTTCTCGTTCGTGAGTGTCGGGGGAAAGGCGATTGAATCGTTTTATTTGATCAAATAAAGATTTCTTTTGAGAAAAATTTAATCTTAAGATCATCCGGGCACACGTGTGTCCGGGAAGGGTTTGGGGGGACCGCGTGGCCGCCGTCGTTGATCTGGTTTACCTGTAACAGAACTGAAACAGACAAAACAAGAAAGCATGTTCTTCTACATTGCAAGATTTGTTCCAGCGCAAAAAAAAATTCCTTAAGCAAGTCTGAGCCTTGCATCAAGTGGCTCTTTGGTATTTGGAGATGAGAATTATTGCACCACATATTTAACCAGTCTATTCTAAATCATTGATAACTAATGTGCTGCCTTCATCCTGGGTAAAGATATTATGATCTCCCGAGGGATTGCTGGCGGGACGATGCAAATGGTCCGGCGGGAACCTGAGGTTCTCCTTTGGAGGAATTGATGCACAGAGGGATTGTGAGACGAAACAGCTGTATATATTTTTATTACTTTTTAAATTTTAATAGTAAAAAATTTTATATAAATTTTTGCATAAAAAGTCAACTTTTAATAATCAGCTTGTTAATTTTAGAAAACTGAAAAACGGCATTAATAACTCTTATCGATTGTAAACCTTTTGAAACAAAATTTCATCAATCTTAAAATTTATCCTATATCTCATTGGACAGATAAAGTAACGAATTATTCAGTTTTATTGTACAGTGTAAATTACATATTTTTAAAAATTATTTGAATATTTTTGTCATTACCTTTTTAATTAATAACCTAATCGCATTTTACTTTCTTAAAAAAAAATCTTCAGTAAATTATTAATACTAATAATGTAAAAGATATTTAAAATATATTTTTTTTATATAATTTATTATTTATTTTTTTAATTAAAATATATACATATAGATTTATTTATGGGCGTTTCTCTTTTACAAAACGAAACGGATTTAAGTTGAAACAAGTAATAAAATAGCCTTTTTTCATTTTCTTCGAAACATTAATTCTTAAGAACAAATTTATTTACATTAGGTAACAAGTTTTTACGTTCCACTGAAAGTAATTCCTGTTGGTCTGTACTACATTCATCATAGACTACATTCATATATGACTAATAAAATTTCGTTGTATTTAGAAAAATTAAATAATGGATATGAAATAGATAGAGAGGGCAGTCATCGAATTTTTGACGAAAGAGACATATATATGTGCATATATTCATGGTCGGTTCAGATATGTGTATGGGGAGCTGCTTTGGATGTGAGCATTATTCGAAGTTAGGTCAATAAGTGCGAGGCAGAAAATATTTCCATTGATCACAAACCATATAGTGGAAGGCTGATGAAAATTGTGAATGTGTTAATGACATGTTCATGCAGATCACTTCAGGAATTTCATCATTGCACACTGATATTAGAAAACAGTTACAATTAGAAGTCTGACCATTCACCTGTTATACTTACCGTTAGTATAGTGGTGATAAAGAAAAAGAAATCGTGTCCTCAATAACAACAGAACCAACAGTTGGGACTTGTATTAAAGTTGGGTGGAAGACAAATTGATTGTGCATGTACAATTGAAGTGTTCCATTGATATTGATAATGCAACACAATATTTGACCTCCGTCTTGCAGGAAACTGCCTGAGATAGCTAGTCTCTATGGAGAGCTACCAAGAATTTTCTATGGTCACTACCCTCATTTCCTCCTTTGAAGAGATTGGATGTGTCAGAGCGATGAAGAGAAGGCTAACCAATTTGCTGCTTACTGTAAGTTCTTAGAGCTAGTCGACAAATGAGGGGCTGGTGAGGAAGAAATTCTTTAATTCTTGAGCAGCCTGATTACTCTGAGTCTTCCTGTTAGGCAGATGGTTATTGTCCAGAAACTAGGTAAACTGGCACAAGAGCTATCTTCATATAGACCAATAAGTCTGTTACCTATTTTGCCTAAAATGTTCCAGAGACTTTTTCTTCAGAAGCTTTGACCTACTCTTGAATGTGGATATGTTATTCCTGATCATCAGTTTGGCTTCCAAGGTGGTCACTCTACTGGTGAGCAAACACATGGATTGTTAATGTTATCAGTAAGTGCCTTCAGGAGAAGAGATACTGTTTGGCAGCCTTCTTAAATTTTTAGCAGGCCTTTGACAAGGTTTAGCTGCCTGACCTATTGCACAAGTTGATAAAGAGCCTACCTTAACTGTATTATTTGGTTCTGCATAATTACCTGGAAGGATGTTTTTCACAGGTGAAGTATAATAAGGAGTTGTCTATATTTTTTGATACTAAGTTGGGCGTTCCACAAGGAAACCAATTCCCAAGGATTGGTTTTAGGACGTGTTTTATATTCCACCTTCACAGCAAACCTTCCGACTATGGATTATGTCACTGACGCATTATTTGCTGATGACACAGCTATCCTGGCTATCAGTATTGACCCAACTCTAGATTCAAGTAAACTATAATTTGAATTGAACTAAATCAACGGATGGCTGTCAAGATGGAAGATTAGGTTAATCAAGCAAAGTTGAGTCATGTGACATTTGAAATAAGGAGAGGAGACTGCCCACTTTTCCACTTGATGGATTTCTCATACCAGATGCTCAAAGTGTATGGTACCCTGATCATCGTCTAATGTTTCCACATTAGACGACGAATATCCAGAGAAAATAGCTGGATATTAAGTTTGAGGAAATGTCTCAAACATTGTCTCAAATGAAAGAGGTCTCACAGCTTTCACTATCTAGCAAACAATTAATGTACACAACAATCCTGAAACCAATTTGGACCCATAGAATCCAGCTATGGGGTACAGCAAGCAATGGCAACATTGTGATTATACAGCAGTTTCAAAACAAATTACTCAGGAATTTCACAGAGGCGCCTTGGTTCATAAGAAACAGTGAAATCCACGAATATCAGAGTTTACCATGTGTTTGAAATACACATGAAAACCATATATGAGAAGAAATACAGTGATTCTATACAAAATATAAATTATGGCTTAAAACCAAATGATCTACTTAGCTATTAACCTTCTAGACAACAGTGAAAACATTAGAAGACTAAAACAACACTACTGATGAACATTGATGAATTTGTATGATTTGAGGTGGGACTGCAACTTAGTGTTATCCATCATACCATATTTCACTTCATTCAATTTTAGTTATTCTTTCATTATTAACTATAGTTTTATTTTAATTTTTTTCTCTTATTTATGAATTCTTATGATTGTTTTTGTTTTGTATTGAACTACCAATGGCACTGTTCTCTGGCCTAACTTTATGTGTGTACTTAAATTAAGTGTTCTGTATAAAAATATTAGTATGTAATTAATTTTTAAGTAGCTTCAATGAAATCCTCTCTACATGTTATTATATATCATCATACTTACTTATGGTTTCTGCAATAATATAACTGTAAATTTTCTTTGTGGCAAAAAAAAATGTTTATTTCATTTATGAGAAGGTAAATATTTTTGTAATTTTTTTTTTAAATTATAAAAATTTTTATATCTAAAACATTTGTATGTTATATTTTTTACAATTTTTTAATCACATTTTATAATGTTCTGAAGAGGCAAAGCTTTCTGCAAAAGTGCTTTAATTTTAAAATAAATTAAAAATTCCTTAAAAATGTGCACCCAATTATGAACTACCTATCATGTTATAAATTTATTATAAAATATAAGTGTGTATGTATTTTTTTAATGAAAAATAAATAGATATATTCTTACAATAAATACATTTTTTAATAAATTTTACTCTTTAGAATTATGGAAAATAAACTGGACTTTTATCTTCAGGTTCTTTTCACTTGTGTTGTATTTGCATAAATATACATACAATTGTACACACAGTTACTTCTTAGTTGTAGATATAAAGAGTGTTTCAGAAAGTTTCTGCCAATTACTTTAGAGAGGTGTATTCAATAATGAAAAACATGTGTATAATGAAGGTCTAGAGATGCTTTGTTTTCGAGATACGCTAGCAAAAAATTTCATAGGTTTCTACTTGTCAAGAATACTCTACTAATATTTCAAACATAAATTTATTCAGCAAAAGTACTGGTTGTATATTATGCAATATTACGTGAAAAATTGAAAAAAAAAATGTAAAATGTAAAACACAAATTAGATTTTTATGTAAGATTTAAGATTTTTATAATATATTTTATGTACTAAAAGTGTTTAAACATTGCTATTTATGAAAATAGACCACTGGTGCAAGTCTACATAACAGACCTATTTTTTTGCTTTATTAATTAATTTATCTGGAGCCTTTGAATCTTATACATGGAAATTGAATTTTTGTAGTGTATGAAAAATGCCATACCTGACTGGGATTTGAAGCCAGGATCCCCCCAGATGAAAGGCAGAGAGACTCTACCAGTCTGACCTTTGTCTAGAAGTTTTGGATTCAAGTCCTACTCAGGTTGATTGATGTTTTCCATAAGCTAAATGCTCACGTCCCATTCCCACACAACTCTACCTGTAGTAAAATTATTAACTGACAAAAAAATGAAAATTGAATGACTAAATTATTGAGTTGACACATTTAGCATTGAATTACGTCGAATTCTGTCAACATAAGTAACAAAAATCTATTGTGATAACTATTATAAAAATTAAGAATTTAAGAATTAAGTATACGATAATTCTTGATGTCTCATTTTATACCTAACTCTTTATAAAACTTAATTTTTAATAATTAACTTGAAAAGAGTTTTTATTTTATAAATTTGCTGCTGGTTTAAATTTTATTTTATAACTATTAGAAAATTATTACATCAAAGAGTAGGTGTGATTGTGAAGATTATGAGGACAATGATGATTCTGTTGCATTGTTTTGAGAAAAGAAGAGGGAGTTTTGTTCAAGGACACAGAAAGTTATAAAACAGTTTGCAGAAACGCTAATCAAGATATGTTAAAGGATAGAGAAGTTGGGAGTTGTGTAGTGTGTGAGGAACAGTATAAGTAGTTCCTGTGTAGTGTGCAAGATAGCAACCACTATAACAGTTTCATTGCCGTTGTGTTTATTTTAAACAGTACTTTTTTTCTACCTGCCTTACTGATATCCACAAATAATTTTTTTTTTTAAATGATAACAACTGCCATACAGTAATGACTGCCACACAATAGACATCAAATCAGTATCAAAACATATATAGTGCAATAATGGGAAAAACATTAATCAGAGTAAGTAATTTTTTACAATATGTAGAATGTAATAAACAAATATTTTTCCCTAGTTATTTTATGATTAATTTTTAGTATAATAAAATAATTAATATAGTTTAATATAATAATTAATTTTTTTCTATTATAATAATATATATTATTATTACATCAAAAATTATGAATAATAAACCTCTTAAAGATATTGTAACAGAATTACCAATGAAGAAACATCATTAGTCATTACTTAAAAGTCTTCAAACTTAATATTTAATTACAATTTAAATTAAAAATTAAATTTCAGTGTAGGCAGTCTATGATCAAATTCTATGATAAAATGTATATAACAAGTCTGTGATAATTTTTTACTGAAATATAAATATAATTGTTAAAATAGTAATAATTAAAACATTAAAATTATTTTTAATGAAATTGTTATTAAAAAATCAAGACTAGGTTTCATGCCAGAAAGACATTTTTCCAGCAGTGAATTTTGATTTATGTACTCTGTTTAAGAGGTTCATCTATGAACATTTTATTATTTTTTTAAAATTAACAACTTAATAAAATTAAATTTAGTGAATCTAACTTAATTATATTTTAAAATTAAAACAGTATTCTTTTTTTTTAATGAAAGAACAGGCGTCTACAGCTTAATTATTATTTTTTAACTGTAATATTATAAACCCTATTATATGATTAAATGTGCAACATCAAACTGAATAATAAACATACTACATCATAATATTAATATTAAAAAGTTGAATTTCTGTTGATCTCTCCATCAAAAATGGTATTAAGTTAAACACTTTTCAACCCTCAAAACATTGAATATGGATATGAATCTATGTTTGTGCTGGATAGTTTGCTTATATATATATATATATATATATATATATATATATATATATATATATATATGCATTTAATATTATTATGTAAATACAAACTACTAAAAGTAATAAACTATTTGAATATTAAAAAATATATATACTCGTATATGGAATTATAAAAAAAGTAATTTTAGGGATTAGTAAATGATCTCTGTGGCAGAGTGGTTGTGTCTCAGCCTTTCATCCAGAGTTCCAGGTTCAAGTCCTGGTCGGGCATGGCATTTTTGCATATATTACAAAATTTCTTTTGGGCTAAATGACCAAAGCAGTCAGAGACTGTAATCCTATGAAATATTTTTAAAAAATAAATAAAACATAAACAAAAATAAACATATTTTAATAAAATAAATAAACATAGATATTTTTTTTTAAATATCTATGTCCTATAAAAATGAAATTTATTAGTTCATAAATATTTGTTATGAAAGACATAAAAAAATATTCTTTAGCTTACTAATAATATTAGCATCTAACAATATTAGTATCACTGGAAGTATCTACAAAAATCACTAATACGTAAAATATAGAATACTCTTAAATACAGAAAGATTTCTTTTTAATTTTTTGTGCATTTTAAAATCAAATTTATCATGATTAATTAATTTATCATTTTAGAGATCTTGTAATTAGTGAATTAAATTATTGCCATAAATGATTATTTTTGAGATTAAATAACTGAATCTTACAATCCAGTGGTTCTGGAATAAATATATCATTTCAAGGCTCACCTTGAAATGATATATTTATTCCAAAATTGAAAAATAAAATGTCAAAGGTCATATTTAAAAAAGCTTATCAAGTTGCAGAAGATAAGTAACATTTGGTGCAGTTTGACTACATGCTGTTGGTATTTATTAGTGACTAGATTGGTATTTATTAAGGACAACAGCAATGAATACCACTTAGTATATTTTTTAAAATAAAATAAAGTCTGTGTGTGTGTGAGAGGTGGGTGAAATGTTTTATCTTTATAATTCAATCATGTTTTTATAATAATTTTAGCTAATTAACCTTCATCTTAATTATTTTGAATCTCAAGTTTATGATTTTGTAACTAAGAACAATTTTATATTTTTGTTGGTATTATCTAGCTTTTCTGATTTAAAGAAAAATTCCATAAATGTTATTTTTCTCCTATAAGTAATCTGAAATTCTATAAGGAAAACGTGTACATTTTTACAATATTTCCACAAAGAAATTAATTGCTTTTGCCTAAAGCAGTATTTTCACAAATTACCTTAATTAAAATGCTATATTATACTATAGAATAAAATACAGTAGTTTTATTTATTACCTACAGTTAGATATCTAAATCAATAAAGTTATGTTTAAATATGAAATTATGAAAGGTTTCATCGCATTGCTAGTAGTGAAAGCCAAAACAGAGTGAGCCAACTGTTATTAGCCATTTACTGAATAAAAAAGGTAAATTACAGGATTTTTAGCAAGAAAACAGATTATCAGAATTACAGATTCTGATATATTTTATAACTTGATTAATAAAATACTTTTTCAGGGACATTATTTCTGAAAAAAACGTTGATCCTTGTAATAAAAAAGGTCTCTTGCAAGAGATATATGTCCCAAGGTTCAAAATTTTACTGATGTATACAGAAAAAAAAGATTACATTGTATATATATTTTTACTATAATTATCGCACAATGAGTAATAATAAGTACATCAATTACATAAATTTGATTTTATAATTGCAATAAAAAAATTGTTCATTAATGAGAGTAAAACAGTACAGGCAATCAGATTGATGAACAGTCAATCCCTCCAAGATGTGTCGTGTAAAACTCAATAAGACCTATAGTTCAGTAGCAGGTATACTGAACTATAGGTCATATTGAGTTTTATGTTGATATGCGACAGAATATTCAGCACAGAAACATGGAAAAAGAAAACTACTTCATTCTTCACTTTTCTTAGTAAACTTGGTAGGGGATGCGTGTTTTTAGGGAATGACTGTGCCATTTTAGCAATGACTTTTGTCATATCAAGTAACTGAGAGTCGAGTAAGGAAACTCATACCAAGAGGTTGTGTTTGTCTGCACTCTGCGTTCTAGTGGCTTATTTGGTTGAATTTTTGTGGTTATTAAACTGGAAAAGTAGTGTGGTTTATTGAGATAAGGTTATGGAAGAAGTATTTAAAGTTTCATAATGTTTTTATTATGGATTGTACCATAATTTTGATTTTTCTGTGTGCATTAGTTTTTCACATATAACCAGTGTATAAGTTATTCAGGTTAGAGAAGAAATATTTCTAAGTATTATTCTAAGATAATAGACAGGGAATTACAAGTCAGTGACATCACTACTAATAGCAGTAAATAAGGACTTTAAACATTTTTCAACAATTTTCACTGAGGTAAGCGAGAATTATTCTAAGTACTCACACGCTTTATAGGGGACAACCTTTTCTGCTATTTCTCCACCCGTATCCTTCTGATCCCAAAACCCCCTGGGATCTTTGCGTCCTGGGTCCTTCCGGTCCCCCTGAACCCCCTCCCAACAATTTTTTTGATCTCTTTTTTGGGTGTTATATTTTCAACCCCCCCAAAAAAAATTTGGATCACTCCCAAAATTTTTGAACCTATTTTCAAGCAGATACATTTTATCTACTCCCTCCAAAAAACCGATCCCCCTTCTTTTTGAACTCCCAGTGGGGTGTCAAAATACAAGGAATTTAACACAGAAGGAGCTAAAAATGTAAGATGCGTCGCAGGTCACTTCCCATGGAGGAAGGGACCGACCAAATTACTTCCAGAATTCATGAAGTCCAACGGAAGGTTACAGACGTTAAAGGAAAGAAACGCATCTGGCTGTTGTCTTCCAAAGAGGAGGAGCCAGTGTTAGGCTTGAAGGAGCTAACGACTCGATTAGGATTAGCTGCTTTGACGTTGAAGCAACATCATGGTTCAGGACTGGCAAAATAGATTTCCAGTCATGATAAGGAATTGACTGCAATATACAATGGACTAAAGCAGCTGTCGGAGGTGTCCTCGCCACAAGCCACCTAGACGGACCCGCGAAAGGAATCAGATGTTGAGGAAAACGTGTATTGAAGAGATCAGTATCACCGGTGTTTGTTCTGCCTGGAGGACCGGTTGTTACCGCTATTAGAAAGATGTTAGTGTATTTATCTAAGAACAGTGATGAACCAGCGGCGGTGGTGATTTCAAGATCAGCTGAGACATCCGACCGTTCAAGATAAAGGTGCGCCTCAACTCGAAGGTCGACCGCTCCGGCTGAAGACAGCAGAGTAGTCGTATAAGATCTCAGGGTAAGTCCTACGCGGACTTACTAAAGATTATGAAAACATTCGTTTTCTCGGAAGGTCCTTTTTTAAGGAAGGGACGCAAGGTTTTCTGGGCTCTTCCTTTTTTAAGAAAGAGTTCCATGTCAGGATTAAGGGTTCGCAGAATGCGGAAAAGTTTGCTGCAGCTCTCCGAGATAAGACGGCAGAGCTGCAGGTAGACATGCGCACCAGAGGGGACATGAGAGCGGTTGTCCATGTGAGGGACGTGAAATTGGACACGTCAGAGCTAGAGATAAACGAGGTAATTGCTGGAGTTGTCGGAAGTCATGAGGACTTCAGAATATCGTCAGTAAGGAGAGGGTATGGCGATACACAGAATGTGACGGTCATCACGACACACAGAGCAGCAAACTCATAGAGAAGAGGATAGCAGTCGGATGGGTTCACTACCGAGCTTATATTAGAGAAGAATCCAATTGCTGTTACAGATTTTGGAGCTCCAGGCACTGGAACGCTGAGTGTCGGGGTCCCAACAGAACGGAGCTGTACTACAACTGTAGTGGCAAAGGCCACCAGATTAGGGAATGCCGAGAAAGAAAAATGTTTGAATTGCAATAGTGTTTATCACCGCACTGGAGACATGATTTGTGGCTCAACCAGAAATGATTCAGTTGGCCCTATCTAATGCCAATAGAAGTATTCTTTCCCATGACTTAGTGGGAGAACTGGTGAGGAGTCTCGACGTGGACATCCTCATAACAACCTAACCTAACCGATATAGAGTTGCCAAAAGAGAATGGTGCTTAGATGCTGCGGGTGACGTCGCTATCCTGAATATTAGTGTATAGTGGGACTGGCAGCCATTCCACAGAGAAGTAGGACTGATAGCAGTGGAATTATCTGATGCACTGCTGATTGGAGCCTATGTCAGCCCCAACTGCGAATTTCATGAGTTTGAGGCATCTATGGATAGACTCAATGATACCATTGCCAGGTCGCCCAGGAAGATCATCCTGATGGGCGACTTGAATTGTAAGTGCCGCAGGGGTCTGTACTGGGGCCGTTGCTTTGGCTCCTGGTCTATGACGGCGTCCTGCGGCTTCCTTTGCCGGCTACAACTGAAACAGTGGCATACGCTGAGGACCAGGCTGTTCTGGTCAGCGGCAGGTCTGAGGCTGAGCTGGAATAAAAGGGAAACACGGCCTTAAATGCGATCAGGGAGTGGATGCGGGAACACGGACTGGAGCTGTCCCCCACAGAAATGTGCATACATTACACTAACGGACAGAAGAGCGGTGGGTAGAATAAACCTCATGCTAGGTGGATAGATGCTACAAAAAAAAGACATGATAAAGTACCTGGGGGTACAGATCGACAAATTATGTAAATTTAGTCAACACGTAGTAGACAGTTGTACAAGGGCCGTAACAACTTTGAAATCACTGAATGCGTTGATCACTACTTAGTCGACCCCAAGGGCTTCCAAACGCCGATTAGTCATGTCAATGATAGCTTCAGCGTTGTTATATGCCGCCCCGGTTTAGGGTGGAGCAATGAGGATCATGAGGAACCGGGTATGTCTACAGAGGGTCCACAGACGTACGTTGTTGTGTGTTACGGCGGGTTCTAGAACTACGTCGTACAGTGCGGTGTGCTTGTTAGCATCAGCTTTGCCAATTGACCTGCAAGTTAGAGTGCGAGAGCTTTGTTACGGTGGTATGGAGAAGAGTGAGACCGAGGCTAATGTAATGGAGACATGGCGTGAAAGATGGATGACTGGAAATTATGCACCCTGGACAAAGAGATTAATTAGAGACTTAGACATGTGGACGAAAAGGAAACATGGTGATACAAATTTTTATACGTCACAAATGCTCTTCGGCCATGGAACGTTTGAACATTACGTCAATCGATTTGGCAGACGGGACTCTCCGTGCTGCATGTTTTGCGACAGAGAGGACACAGCGGAGCACACCATATTTATGTGTGCGCAATGACACCATTGGCAGACTCAAGCAGGCGTCGACAGATTAAAACCCAAAAACCTTTTTTCTTTTTTATTGAGTCGGAGAAATGCCATTTACGCACGCCCCATAACTGGGGTAGTGTTGGACTCGCATAGGTTCTGCTAGATGTTGTTAAGAGCGTATTTATACTGCACCCTACCGACTAAAACTCCTATCTCACCACTTCTCCCCACCGGGGCCGGGCCACAATGAAGCACTCTCAGCCCCGGGTGGGGGGGGGGGTGCAGACTCAAGGGTTCGAGAGTCCTCGTGCATCATCACCGTAGCCCATTCACGCAAGCGCGAAGGAACTACGGCTCCGCAGGAGGCTGTCCATCCCCCCTCGCACTCCGGTCGAATTCTTCACCTAGCAGCTGGAATATTTAGGACTTTTTCAGGCTATTCTGTCCTCGCATCTGACTCCTTACTTCTAATAATACGGGTGACCATACGAGAGATGGACTCCCATGTTTCCTCGTTGTAAAGCATCTTCTCTATTATATTCTCTGGTGTGAGAGGACCCAGATGTCTGTAATTATGCCTCAAGGGTTTCCAACGTAAACAGTGGAACACAACGTGTTCCATGTCATCCAGGTCTCCGCAATATGGACACGCGTTATCATCCACTCTCTTGAAATTGTGGAGATATTGGTAGAAACAGCCGTGGCCCGGCAGGAACTGTGTGAGCTTATAACCGAGCTCACCAAATCCCCTCAGGACCCGTGGCTTAACCTCATTGATCAAGTGTTTAATCCACGCACCGGTGGACGCTTCACTCCAACGGACCTGCCATCGCTATAACAAAAGGTCGTATGCCTCGCTTTTCTTCATACTTGAATAAGTTGCACACCTCATTTTAGCAAGTACCTCGGTGTTCCTGCTATAACAAAGACTGCCTCAGCCAAGACAGTCCTGTATGCGGAACACGCTCTCAGGGCCATACGCCTAAACTCTCCAATGTGTGTATTTTTCTTCGAATCATGGTTTTTTCCACACAGGGATCCCATAAAGAATTATAGAGTTAACTACATGTTCGTATATTTTACGCCTGGAAGATTTCGGGCCTCCCACATTTGTGAGTAACCTACTCAAAGCCCGGATACCTAAGCTATGAAGGTGTTACGCGCTAAGGTTGCTGAAGGGAGATGCCGTGAACTTTAGCGTAGGGAAGGACGGACAACTCCATTTGTGAGGACCGATATGCTTAGGTGTGCCGGTTCCAATGAGCCGATGGGGCTCCGGGGCTAGCGTAGATCAGGGGTAAAATTAAGACCAAGATCCGGCCTTCGTGCGGGGCCCGGAAATGACATAGTCGGGCCCGGTCACCTCGTGCGGCGGTTAGAACCAGGCAATTGTCAAGACCGAGATCCGGTTTCTGGAGGGGGCCCGGGAACGACATAGTCGGACCTGGTTACCCCCTCCCGGGAATTAATGGCAGGGAAAATAAAGATCAAAAGATCCGACTGGGGAGGGCCGAACTGCCGTGCCGGATTTACTGTGGGTGGGCGGGGAGGCTACGTTAGAGTAAAAGGACACTTTCTCGGGCTGAGATTTACTTGATTGTATGTTCGGTCCAGGGAAGTAGGGTGGAAATAAAAGAATAATTAACAAGTAGTTTAATTTGTGTGCAGCTGTACAACAAAATAAGTATTTTAAATAAACAATTATAAGCTATGATGAATATGTACATAAAAATGTACTCATATTAAACAAACCTACCAACTTTTTAAACAGCCAGCCAAATATCTTGAAGCACTCTCTGAGCCATTAAGATGGTCTCAAGAATGATTGAAAAGATATGATGTGATTTTTGATAAGATTTAAAAATTCTATATTTAAATTTGGTTCGATTTGCCATTTAGAAAGTTGATAGTTGTAAATAATTTTCATCTCCTACTGTCACTGACAAAAGTAAATCAAAATGAAGTGTATGAGGCACGGTTCAAAAGTAAGGGCCGACTGGTAACAAAATGAGAACAGTTGAAAAATTAAAAATTTATTAATGGTTTCAAAAATTTACATATTTACTTTATTTTTCTACATATTTTTCTAAATACTTTGATATTGTGAAACAAGGTCTTTCAAACCCGATGAATAAAATTCCCCACCTCTGATTGTAACCACTTTTGCACTGAGATTTTCAATTCTTAACTTTTCTTGAATCGTTGAGACGCAAGCCATTTTTTGAGGTGTAGGAAGAGATGGTAGTCATCCTCAATCCGAAATCAGGACTGTAAAGGAAATGATAAAAAAATCTCCTATCCAAATTTTTATTACCGTGCTCACTTAACACACTATTTCGCAAAGGCATACAGTAATAAAATTTTGACAATGTGACGATTACATGCCCAACCCACTAAAACCTACTGCACATGCGCAAATCATCAGTGTTACCAATCGCTATTGATAACTCATCGGCCTTTACTTTTGAGCAGCGCAAATCGTATGTAAATATTTGATATGAAATATTAGTATTGTTAAATATCTGCAATGAATGACCTACGTGTTTAAGTTGCATCTAACATTTATGCTTTTAGGAAATTTCCTAATTAGAAATGATAGTTAAATCGACAAGTCTGGATTATGTTGTTGGATACACAGTTTAAAAGAAAAATTTTAAATGAGATCAGCGTGAAGAGTAAGAAATGTAAAAATGAAAAAGATCTACGTTTCATAAAGTGATTTGTTCAATAATTAAACAACATTGCAATAATATCTACAATATTGATATTTGTTTCTAGCTTGTTTATTCGTGTATATCTTAGCTTCATTTTTAATTATATGTTTGTACATTGCATTAAACTTCTTAAATAAATAATAAACATTAAAAACTTCATTCATATATGGAATAATTTATACAAACATGCCCGCCATGTTAGTCTAGTGGTTAAACTCGTCATCGCAAAATCAGCTGATTTTTGAAGTCCAGAATTCTAACGCTCAAGTCTGTGTATGACAGTTGCTAAAAATGAATTTGAATCCTAGACTGTGGATACTCACTTTGGTGGTTGGGTTTAACCAACACATATTAATTAACCACACATATTAGGAATGGTTGACTGGTGTCTGTTCCAGACTACATGTTTATCAGTATGTTTACATTTATGTTGCTCTATATCTGCAGCTACATCAGGCCTGTCAAACCGGTAGCGGTAATTGCATTTTCCTATACACGCATCCAGAGCTGGCAGTAGCTGGAAAACTGGCTGGAGAAAACAAATATATATATATATATATATATATATATATATATATATATTATATATATATATAATCTTATTGCGGTAATAAGATAAGTTGACTTCTTAAACTTTACGCAAGTTAAATTTCCAGGATGACTGGATTTTATTCAGTTCTCAACTTCACTTTTTCTGTGAAACTTTTCACTTTAAACAGATTTAGATGTTTTTTTTAATACTGTTTGGCATCAGTATCTATTGATGAGTCAGCCATTTCCAGTATCTTGTGTTATATGTTAAAATGTATTTCTTACTTATTTAAAACCAGAATTTATATATTTCATTCCAATTTAAGAATTTTCTTTATTACAAAACAATATAAAAAGTTGACAGTTATTTTCAATGTGTAAAAGTCCCACCAACTGCAATAGTAATCTACCAACATGGCATTAGTAGCTGTTCAGTTTGTTGTACATAGCTGTTTATGTAAATTACATTTAATTTAATTGAATGAGTTAATTGTGAAAATAATACAGTCACTTTTTTAACATATGAAATTTTTTGGAGCTCACTGAAGTATGGTTATGGGAAAACATAACCTTCTTTTGCATTATTCATTCAGCTTGAATTCAGTAGGTTCGAAACTTTTTGAGTATCTTTAGATAATACATAAAAACTTTTTAAAACATTTTATCATTACTCATGTTTTGTATTTCTTCACAGTTATTGTAGAACCATTAGGTTTTAAAATGATACAGTTAACCATAACATATATATATATATCTAACTGTCTTGTATATTTTTATTTATATATACATATCTTTTTTGTAGCCATCAGTTGTATTATTACAGTTTAGTGACTTTGAATATGAGGTTGCATTTTTAAATAGAAGTTGCATTTCAATCAATCACCTTATTTATATAATAATATTACAGTATTATACTTTATTACCTTATGTTATCAATTGTTTAGAGCTTCCTGATGGTGGTTGCTGGGCTCGTATGGGTAGAAATTACAGATGGAGACCCAGAATGGAGACAAGGAGGCCCTTGGATAGACAGGGGAGAACAGGGTGGAGCAGTGCCATCATGGGGTTCTAAATTTGAAGGAGGTCCATCCTCGTATGGACAACCTGCAGGATGTAACCGTTGTACTGTATTGCAGAATGGTCCTCCTGGACCTGCTGGGCCATCTGGATCAGGAGGTAATATTTATTTATTAATTTTACTTGTAGTAATTTCCATCTATTAATTTTTCATTCAACAACAAATGTGGCATATCAAGTAAATTTGTTTTTTGAAAAATCAAAAAATTATTTTTCATCAATACAAGTGTAAATTTAGAGTACCAGCAACAATTTTCTCAAAATATATGTAACTAATCTTTGTGGACATTTATTCTAGCAGAATGAAGAAAAAATAAGCATTTGATACAGATGCCATCTACAAGATTCTATGAAAACAGATTACAAAATTTTCCTTAAAACCATCCTTAAGAGGATGAAATACATAAGATTACAAAGAAATTGAAATTGACACCTGTATAATTAATGTTTTGTTCAATTTCTATGGAAAGGGATATTGAAATGCCTGAAATGAAAAGAGAATACCTATCATGTATCATTGGTAAATAAATGCCTGAAATGAAAAGAGAGTACCTATCCTGTATCATTGATAAATATCGATTGTATGATCACAATCAGTTGTTTTCATTAACAGTATACTATAAATACTGTAGTAAATAAAAAGAGCAAAGAAAAATTTTACTATTTTAAACATTAGTTATTTAAAATAATATTAATGCTTTTAAAATGATGTTATTTCTTCTTCAATTATAACTCTATGATCAATATATATTTTTCAGGAGGGGGAGGTTTTGGTGGTAGTGGGGGAGCAGAGAAACATCCACCAGATTATAGAGGAAATGGTTATGATAATTTTAGTCCTGAATGGAAGTTGAGAGAAGTTCTACAGCAGCAAGGCTCTGGAGCTGCACCCCTTGGCCAAGTTGCTGCAGGAGGATGGAAAAAGGAAGTATCAAATTCTGGTGGCAGTTGGTCTGGCACAATACGTCCTATAGATCCAAACTGGGGTCCAGCAAGAGGACCTGAACCACCTTCATCTCCAGGAAGTTCATGGGGTATAGGAGGAGAAATAAAGGTGATTAACTAAAAATGAATAAACTAAGTGCTCATTTCTTTCATTTGTAGATTATTTTCATAATACTAAAATGGTGGTTCTCAAATTTGCAGATTATTAATTTATAATTTTATTTGTTTATTAAACATGAATATAAATGCTCAGGATTGTAATTTTTTACTTCATACAGAAATTACATGAATAGCAATATACCATTACCAAAAGTAATAGTTTACTATGGAAACAAAAGTTATAATTACTATATAAACACAATTAGGATATTAAGAATAACATGCAAACAATTACAAAAACCATAATCAATAAATTTTTCCAATACATCTGTCAAAAGAGTAAACAGATTATTTTAATATTAGTTATGTTACTTTATTATTCTGTCATCATAAATTGGTTTCTGGATGTATAAACTATAAATGTCCATAGAAACTTTATAAACCCTAAAGTAAATATATAGTTTCTAAGTTGAAGATTTTTTTTTTTTTTTGTTTAAACAGAATGTACCTACACAAGGAGAATACACAAAGAATATGATAGCTTAGTCATGAAAATCAAAAGTTTATTAAATGTAAAATCAATATTCAAAGTATATTTATTTAATTATAACATGCTGTATTTTAATGCCAATTTCAAATTATTTCTCTAGTTCCTCTGTTCAAGCTGATTAATATACATTTATTTTAAATTACCTTCTTATATTAATTTCATTTTTATTAATTTATTTAAAAAATTATCAAATTAATTTTAATGATATTTGTTAATATTTTTATGAATTAAAACTTTTGACTATTTTTCATGCATAACATATTATTAAAACCAATCAATAGATAATTTTTGAATTTGCTTTCTAGTCACTGATGTGATGAATTTTAATGTGTTGGTTTTCTGATTGAAGAAAATGGCATATGCAGGCAGCCCTTATTATATTTTTTTCTTATTGTTATACATCCAAATATCACTGATGGAATTGAAAAGAATCATTTGATGATAATATTATAATATATGTTACTATTCTGGAGTTGCAGAGGACACAAACAAATGTACCAACCATTATAGTCTTCTCCTGAAATGCCTAGTGATAATATAATACTCAAAAGTTTTTCTAAAATTGTTTCAGAGGTTAATGATAATTTGAGACATTCTGAATAACCCCAGAATGAACCCATTTGCATAACCCCTATGCACAAAACCCACATTTTTTTAGTTAAAAGCAAAATCTCTCTACCACACTGTTTAATATGTTTTTTTTTAATATGAAAAAAATGAATTCTATTAATTATTAAATTAACAGAAATTCTTCAAATCTTTTATTTTTAATAATCTTGAGTAAAAGAAATTACAGTATATATGGTGTTTGCTCCTGTAACTAATATTTACAAAGTTCACACTCAGGTTTTTTGCTATAAAAAAATAGTGCTTTTATTGAAAAAATTTGAATTAAAGATATTTGCTGGTAAAACATTGAATAAAAAAAATAATGAAATATAGTAAAAACATTATAATAATAAAATATAAAATCTAGAATGAAATAATGTTGAATTTGCAGAATGTATTAGAAATATAGCACAAGAAAAAAACATTTATATAAAATTATCATATAATTTGTTTTACAAAATGATTATCAGGAAATTAGTACTATTATAAAATTTGTAAATAATAATAAATATTTTATGGTGGACATAAACATAAACAGTATATAAAAACACTGGGTATATATTAACACACAAAGTATTCAAATGTGGATGATATTATTTGTTAAAATCCAATGATAGCATATTGGATCTTAACACTGGATTGGGCATTGTCCCACAGAGGAATTCCAGGTCCATCTTCTCACCTCAACACCACCATGCTACATGTCATGATCTCTTAGTGAACACAGTTTTCACTAGAATTACACTAAAAACACAAAGTAAGGTGATAAATGCTGCTAATATTTTAAAAAGTAATGTAAGTACGTAATAGTAATTATATGTAAATTAGACATGAACAATAATATTTATGCACAAAAGTTTGGACAACACAAATGAGATTTATAAGATTTGTTGCAGGATGTACCAGACAGATAGAAGGAAAAATGTTGCTGCTGTAAGGCTAGATTTAGACATTTATTATTCACTAAGTGATAAAGTTGGTGGGTATAGAAGACAGTGGCTCAAACATAATATAAGAATGAGTGATGAACAAATTACAAAGATTGTCAAAAGTATTCCCCAAGAAGTGAAATTTTTGATAATCAAAGAAACTATAGTATTTAATTCATTTCTTAATGCATGGCTTAACAGATTTTTTTGGAAATCATACTTGTGATCTACTAGTTTAGTTTAGTTTACTTTACTAGACCTAATACTTGTGGAAAAGAAGAAAATGTCACTATGAATCCTTTTTTAAAACCAAAAAGTAAAACTAAGTCTGATTCTATTGAAAAATTTCCATCTTGAGTGAAAACCATATCTGTCTTTTCTATTTTTGAATTCTGCATTTTTATTTTATAAAAAATACTGATTTAATGAATTTTTGGGCATAGAATAAAATACGAAGTATTTATTTATCAAAATATGTTTAAGTATTATTTGTTTAAAATATATTTCAAAAGATCTATGTTTGATAATATTTTAATTATACATTTTTTATCAGTATTTCTTCAGTTACAGAATATGAAAAATACTTTTTGACCTATTTTTTTATACTTATACAGTAGTGTGCAAATTAATCCAAACATAGATGTTATTTAATAAAAAATAACTTTACATAAAAAACAACTTTATTTAGAGAAAAATTATATCTATACAATTGGTGAATATCTAGTAATTAAGATTAAAAAAAAATTACAATGAAATTGTAAAATGTACAGTGATTCTCGCAGAAAAAATGATACTGTTTTCAAAAAAGGTGAGAGGCTACATTTCTATTATCAAAATCTGTTATTAAGAATTTTGTTAAAAAAAATACATGTTACATATATATAGACAGTAGATATGCAATAATAGATAATGAAAAATGTTTAGACATTCCATATAATAAGTAAAAAATAGAAAAATTTGTTACATATCTCTTACTGACCGATTTCATTTATTAAAGAAACTCATATAATTAGCAGGGATAGTATAAAGTCATTACCACAATTATAATTAGATTTGACAATTATAAATTTGCTGTCACAAATTTATCATCTATTAGCATGTTGACTTAGTGAATCAACATCTTTCCTTCAATTACATTTGTTTTGGAATTTTCACGTTATATTTCACTACGACTTGTATTGACTTTATTTTAAGTATTCAACATTATTACAAATTTTTAACTTTTCAACATGATGTAAATTCGGTTTTTCATTGAATTTGTTTTAATGCAATATTTTTATTAAAGGATATAAAAAGAAAAAATCAAAAATCAATTAAATTACTTTCTTTCATATTCTCATCTTTTTTTAGCAACAGATTTATTGATTATTTATTTACCTAGCCTTACTTCATAATTACCATATTTTTTGTATTTAAAAATAATAAAAATACAATTTAGCATGGTTTCTTTGATGTTCTTAATGTGTTATGATAAAAAAATGTGGTATGTAATACATATCACATTTACAGATATTATACTTTTACGATTATTTGTTGTTTAATAAATGGAATCAGGCTGGTAAGAGTTTTGAAATAAATTTTGCTATTGTTTGCTTATTGTGTGGAACTTTTAGACATTTTTTATTATCTATTAATGTATATCTATGTCTAATATATCTAAGATGTATTTTTTAAACAAAATTCTAAATTAATAACAGATTTTGATAATATAAATGTCTACAATCTCACCTTTTTTTATGTCTGTATCATTTTGTTATCTGCGAGACTTACCACATAGTTTACAATTTCATTGTAATTTTTTTTTTTTTAATATCACTGCATTTTGTTAGATTATTTTTTTATGAATTACTGATTGTTATCTTATGGATTTATTATTAAGATTTATCGCCTTTCTAGAACAAATTCACATTTTTTTGAATTTCTCAGCCAATATTAATTTTTTTTTTTTTTTTTTTTATGGACACATACACTTCATACCATATTTTTACTTTTGTAATAAAACTACTATAATGACCTTCACGAATCTTAGATCCGTGATGTAATATTGCACTTATTACTTTGTAAGTGTAACCCTCGATTTTTATCTTATCCGTGAACACACTTTTTATATTATTATTAAATGAACTTTTTTTTATTTCTCCATCAATTCAGACTCAGTTTTATTGCATATTATTAAAAATCTGTTTAAGAAGGACTTTCAAATTTAAAGGTCTTTCAATCAGTTCACACAGTTCCTTTCGGCTACACTCAGCTCCGGACGCTCACACAGCTCCTGTGTGAGCATCCGGAGCCGAGAGAATCGTCAAGAGCTGACGGTTCACTCGGCTCCGTTCACACTATATAAGCCAGCTCCGCACTACATTCATTCATGTTAATGGTATGTAACTTCGGTTACTACCAATTCTGGAAAGTGCAGGCCAAAGAAGAACGAAGAGGTCTTCAGGAGAAGAAGAGGGAGAAGATGAAGAAGAAGGAAGACCAACCACTCGCCTCAACATCACGGACTGGAGTCCGGAACAGAGCCCAGCAGAGATGCGTCCTGAAGGGCAGCCATACCAGAAGCGGATGAAGAGCTTCTACACAACCTCTCCTATTTCAAAACTTACAACCAGACAAAATAACCCAGCAATTGCGACTCCTCCGGAAAAGGGGACGCATTGCTCCCTCCTTATAACTAGTGCCCCGTTGTGGCGTATTCCTGCTAGCCTATTAAAGAGTTAGCACAGAAAGGACTTCAGTGGACGGTCTGAGGGGAATTACGTCGGGAGGACAGGCTTTATAAGCCTAGCCTTCCGCAGTCGGCCCATGAAATGGGTTCGATAACGCTGGTTCAACAACGGATTGGAATGCAATTAAATCCGTCTTAAATTCACTAAAATAATAATAGACAAAAATTGAAAAATTAGATCCGAGATTAAAAATTAACCCTTTAAAAAAACAAGCCCGATTAGAAAGATCCAGCAGCAAGGGACTCTGTCCAGGTTCTGCGATAAAGTAGGGAGTAATAGACTCCTGCCAACTTTGCATTCCATTCCATTCCATTCATTCAGTCTTCTTCCAATAGCCTTCACGGACTCAACGAAACATTACATATACAGTTCAATCATATTACATATAAACTTACAAAAAAATAATACTAATTTTACAATAAAAATTTTACCAATCGAATTTATTTCTGTTTTATGTAACAAATCTTTGTTGCCACATTTGCAACACTTTCTTACTGTTCGTGTTTTTTGTGTTTTATAATCAGCTATAATCTCTTGTAAACTAATGCTTTTATTATTTCTTAATAAAATGATGGGAATTAAAAAAATTGTTTCATCTTCAGTACTTTCATTTACATAAGAACATTTACTATTAAAAAAAAACTGTAGGATATTTTCTTTTATAAATTTTATTGTTTCAAGTGCATTATCAAGTTTTTGTACGCTACCTACAACTAATCAAGTACTTCTACCTAGCGGCGCGATTCGTAAAGCCACCTTTTTGAGGAAGCAGTGTATTATTCGAGTCTCACGGTTCATCAAATGGAATAAAAAAACATTGTTAACAAACTTCGAGGTATTTTTTGAAAGTATTCTTTATTACAAATTTAACTGAACTATATAATATTTTCATGCTTATTTTTTAAATTATTTTTCCCATTTTCATTTCACTCTAAGGTTAGGTCATGTTTAGAATTGTAAACATAGTTCGTTGACTTCACCCTGCCGTCCAGTTCTGCGGACTGTTATCGGCGAAGTTCGAACGATCTTTTTGACGTGTTCCTTTATTCTTAATCACTTTATGTACATAATTTGGCATTGATTCAACAGGAATACTAAACATTTTTTTTTTTTTATTTCTTCATGAAACCGTACTAATATATTGTTTTAATGAGTTCAATCTTTGTGGTACATTTTAGGAGTCATTTTTTGATTCCTGCTCAAAGACTTTCAGTTGAGTATGGGGAGTTGTCTAGCCACAGGAGCACTTTAATGTTTTGTACTTTGAAAAATTTTGTCCACTCTTTTGGTAGTATGGCATGGGGCCATATCTTGTTGGAACACACCATTGCTCTATAGGAATTTGTTTTAAAGTTGTGCGACACCTTTTCCTTCAGAATCTTGGTATATCCATCACTTTTCAACATACCATCTACTGGAAGTAATGATCAAGAGTCTTCAGTGTGAAATAAGACCAAAACATTTTTACTGGGGATGTTTTACTGATTGTTGGACAGGATCCAGTGATGTATTTTCAATTAATGATTTTCTAACAAATAGAATCCTTTGCCCCTTAACATAAAAATGTGACTCGTTGAAAAAAATAACACTTTTCAGTTTACTTTAGACCAGTTTTTATGTGTTTGGCCCAAGTGTGTTTTGCACATTACTGTTAAGAGCTGCTTTTTAGCTAATCAACAAGCTTTCTGTCCAGCTACAGGAAATTTGCATCTAACAGTTGTCACATGTAAATCTATTTCACTGGTTGCTAATGCTTGATTAAAGTCCACAGCAGATAATTTTGAATCAAGTTAATTTTTCTCACTTATAACATCCTGTTTTGAAGTAGTTTTTCTTTTCTGACTACATTTGCCTTTCCTTTAAGGTGAAAAGGAACCAGTTTCTTTAAATTATTACTTAGACAGTGAATAGTATTCGCTGTCCCTAGTCAACACCAGACTCAGAAGCAATTTGTCGTTGTGTATACTGGTATGCTCAGAATGAGAACAATTTTCAAATGCTTTCTTGGAGTTATGTCTATTATTATTCATTCAAGAGACAGAACAAAAAATACAAAAATATGATTTTGATACAAAGAATGAAATAGACTTTCACAAAACACTATTTACAACATGAAAATTTCTAAATAGCTAAAGAACGAACAATAACCTCAACTTAAATAACGAACAATAAGACAACTTAAATAATGGGTATGATCAAGCAGTATAACCACAACATAGAAATAACCAAAAAATTCCCCTTGTTAGATTAATTTGCACACTACTGTAAGTTGATATGTTGATAGTTGTTTATCTCTGTGAAATGTTTTTATTATAATTCAAGATTTTATTATAAGCTCATTAAGTAAAATTTGATGTATAGCACTACTCTCAACCTCGATTTTTATGTCTTCTACTTAATTTTTATTTTTAATCTGATTAAGTTAGTAACCGCCCTGCTTACTCACTAACTCACAAAACTATATGTTTTGAGAATCTGGTAATCGAACTAGTTATTAGCCAAAGCAACTACACTAAGTTGTGGCTATAAAGTTTATAATTGTAGTATAATAAAACTTCAATTTGCTAACTTAAGTTTTTTCTACCAGTAAATACTAGTTGCTTTTACTTGCTTATTCATTTGAGTAAGTGTATTTTCATACATTACAGGTTAGTTCACAAGGCTGGGCGGACCGAGGTCATGCTCCAAGAAAAATAGATGAACCATTTAGAGTTACAAGTGGAGGTGGAGGTGGTGTTGGGGGAAACTGGGTTCGTGGTGCTAGTGGCTGGAATAAGGGTGGTGGAGGTGGTCCAACAGGACCATCATCTGCATCCTACCAAGGAGGTGGCCATGGAGGGTATCATGAATTTGATGCTAATAAAGTATCAGGACAATCTTTAACTGTCCAAAGTGGTTTCCGACCTTGGGATGCATCACGCCAGCCTGGATTTTCTGGTTGGGATAATTCAGGTCGAGGTCCAGGAGATCAAGATCAAGCTGGTCTTCCAGGTTGGGGAAGTGGTTTGGGCCATTCTAGAAATTGGGAATATGGCCGACCTGTAGAACCTCAACCAGAAGAACCTTTTGCACCCAGAGAACCTAATATTAATAGTCCTCCCACTGATCCTAGATGGAGCACCAGGGGACCATCTTGGGGATTTCGTGATCCTCCATTTGGCTCAGAAACAAGAGAACCCGGTTGGAATTCTCAAAATCCCAACTGGAATAAGGTTTCCAGTGATTCACTGACAGTAAGTAGTGGATATGGTCCAGATCCACCAAGTCCTCAAAAAGAAACTCCATGGGGCTCTAAAGGTGGATATCCTGTGCAGGGATCACAATGGCCATCGAGAGGACCTCCTCCTCATCAGTATCCATCATTTGCAACAAAGGATCCATCTTATGGCGGTTCTGGTAGGAGACCAGGCGTTGGCTGTCGTGACTTAGGCTGTGGTAGTCCTGCTGCTTATCCTCCACGAGGCCCTCCACAATGGGGTCCACCAGCAGCTCATCAACCTCCCTCAGGAGGTGGAGGAGGTGGAGGAGGAGGTGGCTGGGGTTATAGAGATAGAGAGCCTCCAAGACAACCAAGCTGGAGACCATCTGGTGGAGGTGGTGGAAGCGGAGGAGGTGGACGAGATCCATATTGGGCTGATAGACAACCGTAAGTTCTTTTAAATAAGGATTGAATTTTATTTTATAAGGATAAATTTTCTTTTCTATTATAATAGATAATTTATTCTACAAAAGGCTACTTTGTTTTGTTTTTTATACTGTTATAATTATGAATTTTATCTCCTGCTAAGAAAAGTAGCTGACTTGAGTTATTTGAATGTTACCCTCTTTGTATAACGTTTTTTTTAATTTTTTACCAAAAAAAAGTTATTTGATTACATACCAAATGATTACCAAAAATTGGATGAGAAAATTAATATATACTGATCTTCAATAAGCATACTACTTAAAGTTGAATCGCTGTCAAAAATTAGGTAAGAGTTATTTTAGATTTCAATACAAAAACTGCTGTTAACACAGCAGTGTATTATGAATAAATCTTTACTTCATGCTAAACTCATATTACACATGAATTTCAATCCTTCTCATTCTTTCACTTTCTCAGTGCTTATTGAAGGGGTAAGTATAGTAACTGTTTCAAAAATAAGGTATCAGGTGTTTTGCAAATCTCATATTAGGGTCGAGCTAATTCATCTAGACCAATATGTATATATGTATGTGCATACACATGTATTTTGCACTACTTTTGGTTTTATATTTCAGGATTGACCAAACCATATTTCTTCAAATGAGACTCATATTTCTATGGACATTGATCATATTAATTTGTTTTTTTAAATTCATTCAAAGGGTGAGGAATATCATGAAAAACCAATTTCAATTTTCTTCAAAGGTCCAATAGAAGAAACTTTACTTTGTCTTATTTGTTACCTACACTGCATATATAAATAATCTAAAATTTTTTTTTTTTTAAATTAACCTGCACACCTTTTAAAATGAAATGTTTTTTTTTGCTCTATCTCCCTTTGATTTTAATATTTAATTTTTTTTAATATTTTATACATCTACATAAGTTAATAATACCAGCCTTAATTACTGGCTACCAAAAAGTTTACAATTTTCCAAAATTATAAATGCCAAACCTTAAACAGAGAAAAGGTTTTTTTTTTTAATTTTTTTCGTTCTTGTTTTTGTCTTTATTAGAGGCCTTAGATTTAGAGAAAACTTAATCTGTATTCAAATATTTTTAGAAAGTTATTTTAAAGATTTATTGCAGACTAAAAGATATAATATTCTATTACCTGTTATTTGGCTTTAACTTTTTTTAATTTTTATTATTAAACCTTTTTTTTTTATTTCTCTTTAGCATTTTAAGGGTAATTAAAATTTAAGTTGTTTTGGCTGCTATTATATAACCCAGACTCAAAATAAGAAGCAGACTTTTTAATTAACATCTTAAAAATTATGCTTATTTCTTCAATATTTTTAAACAATTCTTTTTATAACTTTTTTTAAGGTTCACTTCTCTATCAAAACTTTTAATAAATTGTTCCCACGAAGTATAGGCTAAAATCAAAATTTTTTTTGTTTTGAAATTTCGATGCTTAAAAATTATTTTGGTAATCATTAAAATCAATGAAAAAAGCTCCTTTGATAAGGGGCCCCAAAATTTGTTTTTTACTTATATTAAACATTTATGAAAATAGAAGTAATAGTTTTAAAGATTAAATAGCAAAGACATTCTGGCAAAGCTCTTAAGGTAAAGTCAGAAAAAAAGCTGTATTGTATGACTTGACCAACATAGCCTGGAAAGTCATGCAAACTTTAAAGCTTTTTTTTTATTAAAATTATTAATTTTTTTTTTCAACTAAGATAGTCATAATTTCTATATTGAGTACAATTATCTATCTTTCTTAGTCTCATCATAATTAACACTTTCAGCGCCATGTGTGTAGTTATTATACACAGTAAGACTTATGTGGACCATGTGTATACATATTATACAAATGAGACCCAGTTCACCAGACCAGCTAATAATCTTAAAAAATTTATCCTGGGCCCAAGCAAATTTTTTTCAAAAACAAGCAATATTGATGTAAGTTAAGTAGTTTGATGTACTTAAAATTACATTTTAATCAATTTAAGTCCAGTTTTAATGCGTGTATAAAATATATACATGTGGTCTGTGGAGAAAAATTGGTAAATGGTCTACAAATATAGCAGGGTACTTGTAAATTTAAGAAAATAAGTATACCGGGTTCTACAATACAATTATGTTTAATATTCTTCCCTAATGTAAAATTACAAAAACTGATACAACTAATTAATGATACAACGAATGACAAAGGCCAACTATCCTAAAGTTTTAAGTTTTTTTATTCTATTATTTTCACTGTTTATAGTCTAAAGTTCACTGCTTCTCAAGAAAAACAAATTATTAGGATTACAAATTATTAAATAACAAGCAATATTATAGGCCTATCAATGTACCATGACGTATCAACAAAACATAACATACAGTATTTTACTTCATACTATTATTTTTACTGTTTATGATTGGTAGTCGACTGATTCTCTGAAAATACAAATTATAAGTTACCCTAAAGTGCTTTAGAAGTTACTTTATTAGTTATTGTTTCTACTATAATTGGCAGTAGACTGCTGCTATAAAAAAATACAAATTATTAAGAAATGCTGTAGGCCTAACTATTCTTAAGTATAAGTGTTACTTTAGTCTATTATTTCTGGTATTTACAATGTGAAGTTCATCACATGTTGACGTGTTTTGTATATTACATTTTCAAAACTTGCTGTACTACTCCTTTTTTTCACCATACTTTTTTGTATTACTGTTTTAATTTTTTTTAATTTAAATTGTAGATTTTTTCATACTTTTCACATAAAGTCATTCATCTTTTAAGCATTTTATGCTTAATTAATCTATTTAAACTTAAAGTTGTTAATTTCAAAAAATTTAATTTTTTTCAGAGTTGTAATAATTGTATTAATAAAACAATGAATTATATTAACCATATCAGGATTTTATATTCTGTTTCATAATAAAATAAATGAGTAATGTTTACTTTTACTTTTTAAACAATAACTGATTGAAAATACTTGTAAAATGAGAAATTAACAGTAATATTACGTTATATTATGATATAAAGTGAAATGGAATTAACTGGATTTCATACAATGAATGTATAAATTCCCAATTAAGTGATTTCTGATTCAGAACTCATTATGTATAGAAGAAAATGTGCGTAGAGTATGGGTGTTGTAGCTATAGTACTCTATTATACAGTAATTAAAAAAATATATATATATATATAATCTTCATGCCCTTTTCAAATAAATTTCTTATCAGATTTTTCTGCATTAACTTGGTTACTTTGAACAAATACTAATTTCTAAAAGAAATGAGTAAAGTTTTGCTTCTTTGTTCAAAACCATGCATCACAGAAAGTTTGTGGTTTTTGTACTTTTCTTCAAACAATAGATTATTACAAACTTATAATAAAAATACATAAATTGATCTATTTCTTTTCTTTCATTTTCCTCTTCTTATTTATCTTTTGTGTCTGACTAAACAACATGATCTTTTACTGTTACATATTTTTCATTTGTAATAATGTATTCAAATATCAATTGACTTATCTTTAATACTTTGGCAATAAGTATATGCAGTCACATTGAGTTAGGAAATTTACCAAAGTGTACTATTTTTGGGCATGTAGGCATATTTCTTGGGAAAAGAATTTCAATTTTGGCAAATAACCTTAAACCTGTTTTATTAAAGTTTGTAAATATTATTTACTCAGTTTGTGGGTAAAGTATAACAAAATTAGTCTGGTGTAATATTCGTTTATTTTTTTCTATAGTTTATGCCCTCTTCTGCAGATACTAACCCTGCATGTTAATGTTGCCTTCTTTACCACAGTAAAGCCAATACAAACTTAAGGGCAACATATACTACAAGAATATCTATGCAGGAGTTGTCAGATCTGCCTGTTCATATATTATTGTTGCCATTTCATATCCATTGTAACAATGGATATCCATTGCCATTTTCATCTACAACAATAACAAATTCTTCATTAAACAGTATATATGTGGTTAGTTTTCTAATATGACCAGATCATTTTGTAAATTAATATTATTTGCTTACATGGTTAGTGAAGTTATCCCAGAATAAGTGTTTAAACCCTAATAAAAAAAATTAGTCATCTTAGTATTTTATTAAATACAAATCATTTGTATTTATGTAAGATTCCTCCTACGCTGTAAAATATGAAAGATCTAACACTAACAATCTACCAAATGATGACTCCTGTTTTTTATGTTTACTGTATCCTCTTATAAACTATATATAAATTCCTTCCTACTTTTGTGATAATGATATTAAAATTTGTAATTAATGATATTAATAGTGTTTTAAAATCTAACTTAAATTTGTGTAATTTTTAGACCTCCTGGAGCTCCAAGTGGTTTCCGGCCTGGTTCTGTTCCTGGCCAACATTCAGGGTATCCACCACCAAGTGGACCTCCTCAAGGCCAGGGTTATCCTCCACAGAGTGGTGCACCTTGTGGTGGCCCTCCACCAATGATAACCTGTGGAGGAGCTCAGGGTGGTCAAGGTTATGGTGGACCTCCAATAGGTCAAGGTGGTCAGGGTTATGGCGGTCCTCCTATTGGCCAAGGTGGACAAAGTTATGGTGGACCTTCTGCAGGTCAAGGTTATGCACCTCAAGGAGGGCCACCTCAAAGTCAAGGTTATCCACCATCAAGTGGAGGTTATGATAGTCCTCCTCATGGAGCTAGTGGTTATCAGCCTGGAGGTCAAGGTGCTGGTGGTTATCAACCTGGAGGTCAAGGTGCTGGTGGTTATCAACCTGGAGGTCAAGGAGCTAGTGGTTATCAGCCTGGAGGTCAAGGTGCTAGTGGTTATCAGCCTGGAGGTCAAGGTGCTGGTGGTGGTCCAGGAGCAAGCGGGTATCCTCCAAATTCACAGCAGTTTGATAATAACCCACCTAGAAGATATAATGGTCACAGTGGTGTTGGTGCTACTCTAGACTTCCCTGGTTTAAATGCTTATGTACATGATACAAGCCATCATGGATCTTATTCACACTGTAATAATGGAACAGCCACATCTTCTCCCTCAGAACACTCACATTCATCAACTTCTGCGCCAACTTCAACAATGTCACCGTGAACTGATTCTGTGCCACTTAGTTTTTGTCCAAGAAAATATGTAAAAAAATGACTTTTAATGTGTGAATGTAATGAAGAAGAGAATGAATGTTTTTAACAGGGATAAAACACACACATACACATATAACATAACATAAAATAAGTACATATAAATATATATGTGAAATATTTGTGAAGTGATCATGAAAACAATAATGTGCCCTAAGAAATTACAGTACAAAACATAACATAAAACTATTGAAGTAATATGTAAATTATTTTATAATTGTATTACTGCTAATTTTCATGAGTGATGTGTAATTATTTATTTAATGTATGAATGTATGCATAATAAAATATTTAATATCATTATAAGTTAGTTATGATCATTAAATTATACATTACAAATAAAACTTATTTACAAAATTATTAAAATAGAAACTGAATAAAAATCAGAGGTTTTTGTGTCGTCCTTTTAAAATTACACTAAGTGCATCAAAACTATTATTTTCAGTAAAATTAGAATATAGCTAACCATTTAAGAAAATTCCCCTAAAAAAATTTCAACCTGTCATAAATACTTTCTCTTGACTTATTAATGCGAACATTATTGATAAATAACATTGTTCGAGTGTTGGCATGTTATTAATTATTAAATGAAGAAATTTTTATTGACATCAGAAAACACATGGAAAGAACTACTTTGTTTACCCAGTTAATTCAATCAAGGCTTTGTCTTGTTTTATTTTACCTGATTAAATAAACAAATTATAGTTGTCCTACTCAAGGAATATATTAGATCAGCAACTGTACACTTTAAATTTTCTATGTAAAATACTTTTACATATACTTTTGTTACTTAATATGTCCCTAAATCTGCATCTGTAATTTTTAAACTCAGTCCCCACAAAATCTATAGTTATATTTATTTGTTATTTTTTTATTCAGTAAAAAATCTAAATGTGGAGATCTAATAAATTCCTGCAATAACTCAATAATGAAACTCATTTATTATTAAAAACAACTATCATTTCAGTTTTCAACATTTTCCTTAATTATTATAAAAATTACAATTAAATTATGCAGATTTCTTATAATTTTTGTGTAATATGCAATAAAGAAATGCATTCAATATTCCATGAAAGAAGTTTAAAATGAAATTTCATTTTTTAATAAGAAAATAAAGCTTTCTGTATACAGTTATCTAAACAACTAGAATCACACTCATTCCAACTAACAAGTAACTTCATTATACCCCTTCTTTAATCCAATTTTTATCATGGTGTAAACTCCTTTAATCACCAAACATCATCATTCAGACAGGAATTGTGTGCAGCCTTGCACAACACTGACGACCTATGTGAGTTCATTAAAATATGACTTTTATATTTCTTGCAATATTTCACTCTTACTGTACCTTTTCACACTTCAGTACTACTTATTGAGTTCTAAGTGCAGTGAGTTAAAATAAGGGTAAAAAAGGTACATAAGTATAAAAACCAATAAGCTGTCTAGCTCTGGACTCCAGATTGATAAATTTTATTTAATTTATGAAACAAAATTCAATCTTGCAAAAAAATACTTTCAAGCATCTTCTAAGATAAATTTATATCTTTTTTTATTAATTAAATTTCATATTTTCATCACTGGTGTGTCTTGAATTAGCTATATTAAAAAATTTTCATTAAAAAACACTGATTACATCCTTTTAAGAATTAATGTTTAGTTATTGTGATTTTCTGTTTTTTATGCTATTAAATTACATATATACATTTTTTTAAAATTAAAAGTATATAAAATTTATTTCATTAATAACTTCTGATATTTTTCCATATTTTTTTCTTTTTGTTGTTATTATTGAATTATTATTTATTGTAAAAACGTTTTTACAATCGTAGGTTAATAATTATTAATAAATCAATATATTTAAATTAAAAAAAAATAATATAAAGTCTGTTTGAACCGATGTGCCTTGTAAGATCCAAATATTTCATTAATTAAAATTTTAATTAAATTTTATTTGGCTATAACTCTAGAACCAATGAAACTTAAGTACCACTTATGATATATTATTGAAAAGCTCTTACTGAAGGCTTATTACTGCATGTAAAAATAAGTCCAAAATCCAGATTTTTATGGATTTTGTTTTTTTTTTTGGATACTTTTGGTTCAGTCGATTGCAGTCAAAAGAAGGGGAGTTGCACAACTAGTTGTTACAACAGTCATAAATCCAAAATTTCAACATCTATGGCTAATTGTTTTTATGTTATGCAAGATACATACGTACATACAGAAGTCAAGCTGAAACTAGTCAAAATGGATATTTGCGTTAAAAAATGAAAACCAAAATTTTTTACAGTCACAATACTTTCTTTATTTCGTACATAGAAGTAAAAATGTAAAACTAATTTTCCTTTTTTCTTGCATTTAAACATGGTTTCTATACAGAATGATTACAAATGAAATAGTTTTAAAGTCTCACATAAAAGATTTCTGTGAGGACATGCAAAAATCTGAAAAGATTTCTGTGCAAGCAAAGAAGGTGCTATCTTTCACTGCCTCATGGTTGGTAACAAATGTACATTCTACATTAGTGGAAAGGTCAATAGAAACAACATACAAATGTAGGGAAGAGAAAGCCCTATAGAAAACATATACACAAAACTCATTTTCTGCTATTTCCTGTGAAAAGATGTTGTAGATGACTTAAAATAAGGTACCACTATGCTCTTTCTAATGTTGAGCAGGATATGCTTTTACATGTTTGGGATGAAGCGAGAAATACAGTGCTGATATTTTTCGTATGATTCATAGTGCATATATGTAACACTAATTTCAAGAAATTTGCTGTAAAACCATATAAGTAATGAACTCATTTTGAAAAATAGATTTTTTAAAAACCATCAAAAGTGTCGCCTATTTCATTTGAAATAACCCTATATCAATAAGTCTTATATTCCTAAGACGTAAGAATGTGGATATTAAACATTTTGTTAACTGTAACCATCTGTTTATATAAATGGATAGTGCGCTGTAATAAAATGGATTGTTTCTCAATCGATTAACATGGAGCAGCCTCACACTACTCCCTTATATCAACTAAGCACCTTTCATTACATGACACTCATGCAAGTGATAAGTGGGTTTGTCCCACACTTTAATAGAATCTCTGGAATAATGGAAGCAACAGCTGCTAAAACAGGTTGATCAGTAAGTAGAGGAGGCATACACAAGATTCTTTTTTAAAAGCCCGAAATAAAAAATCTCATAGGGTTAGATCAGATGACATTGGAGGTCATCACAAACAAGCTCTGTAATTCAGTCCATGCCAACCAATCCAGTGGTTGAGGAAAACATAATTTAAATCCCACACAGATTTATGCCAGGGAGGAGGTGCACCATCTTCTTGTTAAATATTCTCAGTTTCATCTTGCAATTAAGGAAAAGAGCATGTAGAGATTACATGCCTTTAACATGTCCACATAAGCAACTCCTAGTATGCTTGTTTCAGAGAAAAAGAATGGGTGGTAATCTTGCTCAGGATATTCCACAGAAAATATTTAATTCTGGGGAGTTCCTTTCGCAATGAAAGAGTTCATGGGGGTATCCTGACTCCCAGATATGGAAATTATGCGTTTCAATAACTTTTCCACTAAGATGAAACATTGATATACAGAATGAATGTAGAATATGATCAAGAAAGTCATCATCTTTATACTGCAACATTTTGATTGAGAAGTTGGCATGCACGGTGGTGTCAAAAGCTTCAAAACCTGAAACAGCTATAAACAGTAGACGAGGTCTGTAACTAAAGTAATGAGGCTAGTTTTTTTTTGGCAGCCAAAGTGGCAACACTGTAGAGTTACTAATAAACATATGGTTATATGAACAGCTGATTTATATTAGGTATTAATATTTTTAATCTATTGTTGCCATGTGAGACGTTAACAAAATTTTTGTGAAATTAGTTTTTGTTGTGCATTACAAAAATTAGTGATACTAATTATGAGCAATGTTCTGCAATCAAGTTTTGTCTTAAACTCAGTAAGAATGCTACTGAAACTTTTCCAAAATTGAAAAGAGCGTATGAAGATGACATTCTGTCACGAGCTCAAGTTTTTAGGTGGTTTAAAGCATTTACAGATAGCCAGGAATCAGTTGCAGATGATCCACGCTCTGGAAGACCGTTAACATCGAAAAGTGACGACAATGTTGAGCGACTCAGAGGTTTGATATGACACGACCAACGATTAACTGTCAGAATGATTGCAGAACAACTGAATTTGAACCGTACCACAGTCCATCAAATTTTGACAATGAATTGGATATGAAAAAAGTTTGTGTAAGATTGGTCCCAAAAAACCTCACTGTTGAACAAAAAAACAGGATAGAAGTGTGCTGCGATCTTCTAGGGTGAATTGAAACCAACTTTCTAAAAATGTTATTACTGGTGATGAATCTTGGATATTTGAGTACAACCCAGAAAAAAACGCCAAGCAAGAGGAGTGGCACACTTCAAACTCATCATGTCCCAAAAAACAAAAATGAGCAAATCAAAACCATGCTAATTTATTTCTTCGATAGCAATGGCATTGTCCATAAAACGTTTTTGCCTACAGGACAGACTGTAAATCAATATTTTTACCAAAAAATTCTTGAAATACTGTGGAAGGAGTTGCCTGCGTGAGACCAGCCATCAAAGACAACTGGATGCTGCATCATGACAATGCACCATGTCACACTGCACTCTCAATGAATTTTTTGCAAAGAAAAACATTCATGTAGTTTCTCAACCACCTTATTCACCTGACTTAAGTCCCTGCAACTTTTTCCTGTTCCTGACTTTAAAAAACACCACAAAAGACACAATTTTGGAACAGTAGAAAACATAAAAAAAACTTAATTGTCCATCTGAAGGATATTCCAGTTTCTGAGTTCCAACATTGCTATGAAGAATAGGAAAACTGTTTGAAGCGTTGTGTGGCTTTCCAAGGGAACTATTTTGAAGGTGAGAGTCTATGTATAATTGGATTGTAAATAAAAAGTTTTTCTGAACCAGTCTCATTACTTTATTTACAGACCTCGCAGGTGCACATGTAAGCATTTCCTTTAAACAATCCACACTCACCACCAGCATGACAGACTAGTTGAAAATTAGTGCAATCTGTTTTTCTTGAAAGAATCAGCATTGGATTATTTGGGAATGCGGCGCATTGGAGGAGGTGAAACTAATCTGTAAACACTCAGATTAGTATGTACTGTTTTATTAATGTTTATTGATATCAGTACTCAATGTTTATTATAAGAATTTGATCATCTGTCGAGGTTAGGTCATATTTCATTCTGTTTATACACATTATTCACAATTATAAGGGAAATAAAGTTTCTATATATTTTCAAACAAATCTGCATGAATTCGAAAATGATATTTGTATTTTTATCTTTCCCTTAAACTCATTTGTACCTCTTCCATCAATAATCATTCTATATATATATATATATATATATATATATATATATATAGTATGTGTAAAATATATCCAACATTTTTTACTCCAGTAACCAGATGTAGTGCAGGATAGGAATCATTGTTTTATTTTTGTTTTTTTGTTTTTTTTTAGGGCGAAAAACTGTTAAAAGTTATCATCGCCCGGAAAATAAATAAATAAAAGTAAAAGAGAAAGTAATTAAAACTTAAAACTACTATCACAGTAAGCAAAATCCGGAATGGGTGTAAAAGGCCCATTCTCGGATAACAAAAACACTAACATGTAACTTAAAACTACGTTAAAAACTATCATATTAAAACTAAATAAAACTTAAAACTAAAAAAAGTGATAAAACTTAAAACTAATATCACAAAAATCCTACAAATGACTCACAGTCAGTCTTTAAAATATTAAAAAAAAAAAACTCATAAAATTTAACAAATTCCGATAAGGAGTGTAAAAGGCTCCTAATCGGATAAAAAAAACAAACATTCAGGAAAAAAATAAACTTATTTAAAAACTAAAAGTATTAAAAAATATAAGCAGCAGTATTAATTTTTTTGCATTAACCCTATACTACGCAAAAACAGAAACATCCGGTCTAAAACCTCTTTATCATTACACAAGATACCACGGATGTTTCTGGGTAGTTTAAACTTACGACGCAATGCCGCATAACATATGCAGTCCACGAGTATGTGGCGCACAGTCACGCGGCAGTTGCATCTTCCGCATAGAGGTGGTTGTCCTCTTGTAAACAGGTACTCGTGTGTCCTATCCGCAATCGACAGAGAACTACTTCCTCACGCCGGGGTTTTCTGTATGAGGAGTCCCATGGTAACACAGAATCTTTAATCTGACGGAGTTTATTATCAACGGTAGCCGTCCAATCACCTTGCCACCTTGCTGTTAATAATTGTTTTACATAGTTAATGAAATCAGAAGTAGCAACTCGGGTGGTGAAAGGAGGCTGGTTACATGCTTCTTTGGCAGCAGAATCTGCATGTTCATTACCTGGAATCCCTACGTGGCTAGGGACCCAGCAAAAACTTAATTCTGTGCTGCGATTATTCAACTCAGCGATTGCGTTGTAAATTTCAATGACGATAGGATGTTTGGAATAAAAGTTTTTTAAGGCTTGGAGAGCACTACACGAGCCACTGCAAATAAGAATTTTTCTATATTTAGGGTTAATGATGTTTAGAGCCTTATTTATAGCGTATAGTTCAGCGGTAAACACACTCGTAATACCGGGTAGACCAAACATATAAGTTCTCTCATTGACAACAAATGCACACCCAACTGTATCGTTTTGTTTCGATCCATCAGTGTATACAACCACGTCTGGTTTCATCTTGGAGAGAACACACTGAAACATTTGCTGAAAGACAATAGATGGTGTTGATTGTTTATTGTATGTAGTCAGGTCAAAATTAAAATTTATAAGGTTTATTCTCCACGGAGGATATGAGCAAGGATACATAGGAAAGAATGACGGTGTGTCAACATTGATATGCTGCAGCAGACGCCAGGTATGGATACCTACCGGTGCAGTACGACGTAGATGGTCCTCATACTTTCCTAGATTAGGATTTCTAAAGACTGACTCAAGAGCCGAGTGATTTGGTTGTCCTCTGAGACGAGCAAAATACGATAATAAAAGCTGTTCTCGTCTATCCCAAAGTGATGGTTCACCACAGTCTACAAGTAAGCTTGCGACAGGACTAGATCTAAACGCGCCTGTGGCAAGCCGAAGGAAAGCATGATGTACACTATCCAGCATTTTAAGCACGGTTTGACGAGCTGAAGAGTAGGCGACACAACCATAATCTAAACGGGAGCGAACAAAGGAATAGTAAAAACGTATCATACATGATCTATCGGCTCCCCAGTTGGTGTTAGTAAGGACTCACATCATATCTAGAATTTTGGAACATTTTGTTTTCAATTCTTTTAAATGTTTGACCCAAGTAAGACGGCTATCAAAAAATAAACCTAAAAACTTGACGTAAGTAGAGATAGTAATAGTCTCACCATTCAGAAAAATTTGCGGAATAGAAGGGTTTCGTAGCCGAGAAAAAACTACACATTTTGTTTTTTCGGATGAAAATGTGAAACCAGTAATCCTGGACCAAGCTTCAAGGTGAGATATAGTGTTCTGCAGTAGTCTCTCTGCTGTAGGTGCTGAACGGCTTGCAATGTAGATAGCAAAGTCGTCAGCAAATAGAGAGCATGAGACAGGAGCCTGAACACAATTGGTAATATCGTTTATGGCTACAGAAAATAAGGTGGCATTTAATACACTACCTTGGGGCACTCCATTCTCCAAGATGACACTATCTGAGAGCGAATCATCCACACGAACACGAGCCGTTCGGTGATTTAAGAATCCCCGGATAAAAGCAAGCATATTGCCCTTGATTCCCCATTCTTTGAGAGTGTTAAGAATACCATGTCGCCAGGCTGTGTCATACAGGAATCATTGTTAATCTGACCTTGATTCACATTGGTCACATAAAATTTACTCTTTTGTTGCTTAGCAGCAGTATAAGTAAAACAGATTAGTAGTGCCTGTCATGTTTTCATTGCCCTTCAGAATGAACAATAAGGTTGAACAGAATGTGTATTAAATCTTGTCACAAACTTGGTGACACATAAGCAGAAACAATAAGAAAGAATCAACAGCTTTTGGTGATACAGCTATGGGTGTTACACATATTAGAATAGTACTGCTGTTTCCAAGATGGCTGAAAGTGATGAACACTTAAGCAGACCTTCCATGAACAATCATGCAGCAATGTAGTCATGCTGATAGTCTTGACTAGCAAGCATGGTTCATCACAAGTATGCTTCTTACAAATAAACTGTCAATAAAGAGTACTATATAACTGTTCCTTTATCTGCTAAGAGATGCTGTTCAATGGAACAGAACCTAGCTTTGGGAAAATTCATCGTGAAAATGCACCAGCCCATCAATCATCACAGCTTATTCAGAAATTCTTGCCAAAATACAATATCAAACTTCAGCAGGCTCCTTACTCACCAGACAAGAATTCCTGTGAATTTTGTCTCTTTTCTAAGAATAAAATTCTGCTTAAATAGATTTGAAGCCAGGGAAGATCTAAAAGGAAATGTAACAAGATTTATGGTGCTTACAATGCTTTCAACAATGAAAACATCACTGGGATAATTATATAACATCAGAAGGGGTCAACTTTGAAGCGGATGAGTCACTGAATTAAATAGATTAAATACTTTTGTTTCTATAATCCAAGGACGGTGGGTACTCTTTGATCACATCTCAAATAGTGTGTTTTAGTGTATGTCAACTAACTAATGGGTAAATAAAATTACTGTTAAGTTGGTTCACAATAATGCTATTTTGTTTAAATTTAGACTTACCACAAGTTATAAGAATTATTTCAAATTTGCTACATGCAGAATTATGTATTGGTTTCTACTGATAATTCATGTACTTTTATTTTCAAAGGAATGACATGAAAAAAATTAATGTTATTTTTAATGATAAAAAAATGAAAAACTCTTATAAAAGTTTAAATATTCCACCTTCTGTCAAGTGATTTTATATCTCTGGATTGGTAAATACCCATTTGACTTTAGCCTCTAACTTTTATAACAACTCCATCACTGATGTTAAACGATATTAACAATTTCAGAGCTTGAACAGGAATGAAAATTTAGATCATTCTGAGAACACTTATGACCCTCTTTATATAACTCAGAATTCCAGTGAACCCATCTTAACCATCAAAACAAACTAAATGATTTGGTCATAACTTAAACTTATCAAAACAGCACGTTTAACTTTTCGGCTCTAGATTGCAAAAGTGATATCTGCTGATGGATACACAAATATTGGCCTCTTCAGAAAAAGAAATGCTACTTTCTCTTGTTTTTACAAAATAAAATCTTTTCTTTTGTATATGCTTTAATAAATAATTTATGATTGAACCGTACTTGTTTATGTATCATAAATTTACATAATAGCACTTTTATTGACTCATTTATTAAATACAGCCTAAAGTTACTTCAAAATAGAAACAAGCAGCTATTTACAACAGTTGCTTAGACAGTTTCAATTAAAGAAACATACATCATGGTTGCCATACTAAATACAATAAAGTACAAGCAGTTTAATTTGCAAGTTTACGGTAACTTGAAGTCATAGCTATATTAATGGTCCTTCAAGGTGAGTTTACAAATTATTTTTTATTTTTATGTTTATGGGATAAGGCAACAGAACAACATTTCGTAAAGAAAGACCGGTTCAAAATAGAATTGCTGATCATAATTTCTAATACACCCCTCTTGTAACCTTAGAAGATTCTTCTTCTTTTGTTTCATATTACATTAGGACTAATGGAAAATCCTGTAAAGGCCATAAACCAAAGTAAAAGGCTTTTACAAACATTTAAGAGAATATTCTCCACAATTAAGTGAAGCCAAACTTTGAGAACCTGTTATTATTGGACCTCCTATTAGAAAAGTTATTTACAACCTTACTTTTGAAGGCAAATTTAAAACTAAAATGAATACATAACATAGAAGTAATCAGTTATGGTGTGATAAAGAGTTTCAGTAAACAAAAACAAGAAATCTAATACATGAGCTTCCAGTCCTATCAGCTATGTAATGTTGAGTGCTACAAAAAAAATACATTTAGAGTACAATTTGCATTCATAAATTAATTTATTTCTAGGAAATCTTGATGGCTGCGATGATCAAAGAAAAAGCTTCCACCAGGGCTGAGGATCATAGAGACCTGGACACGAAGGATGCTGGGTAATGATGTAAAGATTGATTTGATGTCACATAAAGGAAATAATACAAAAATGTTACAAAATTTAGGATATGTTAATATTAATTTTTTATTTTCATTTTACATGCCTAACATAGGCTTATGCACCTGAATAAAATGTTATTTCACTGAAAATAAAAAAATTCTTAATAAAATGAGATGAGATTTTTTTGACAAATCCAAATACTCTTATAGGAAAATAAAAGATTCTATTACAATCTTTTTGGAACTATTTCAAATTTTCCACCGCAAAATCAATTAAAATAATGTACTCGTTACAAAAAAAAAGTTTGTATTACTATAAATAGTATAGAAATAATGAAAAATTGTGTTTTCAATAGGTGGTCTTACAGAATTTTTCTATCACAAATTTTTTTTTTACCCACGCATACACTCATTTATAAGTATAATCTGATCACATCTGTACTCCATTATGGGTTCTTGACCACTGAAAAGATCTATGGCAATTACAAACAGCATTGCTTTCTGTTTTAGAAAGCAATATATTCTTTTAAATTCTTGATCAAAGATACATGTTTTAAAATTAGTAAAATCATCAAAAAACATTTTAATTAAGATCACTGCAAACAGATTGGAAATTGATAAATACACAAAAAATGGGAATAATGAGTAAAATTATCAGAACATTATTACTTTTATCACAGATTTTATTTAATAAATTACAACTAAATGTGAAAATTAATTTTGAACAAACAACAATTTTAATGCTATTCAAATTAAAAATTTCTAAAATTCATTCAGAATTTTGAAATTTTTTTCAAAACTATCCTTCAGAATCTGGTGGAATTCCAAGTTCTTCATTAGTCCAGTCCCTTGGATCAGGTACATCAAATTCACCCTAAAACAAGATCACAGAAATTTTTAGTAGTATACATTTTACTTCTTAAACAAAAGAATAATTCACACTCAATCAGTAATAACTGAATAAAATATTTTTAAATTACCACAAATGATTAAGTCAAATAAAGCTTTAGCTGCATAAAGAATTTACAGTTACCTCTCAAAACTAAATCAGTGTTATTTCCAATTTTACATTTTAAGAATTAAAATGTATAAACATACCATAAAGTAACCTTTTCATTCTCAATAAAACAAAAAAAAAATACAAACTTCAATTTTTTGTTGTAATCATTAAATTGAGTTTAAAAGAATGAATATCTTTTAAGAACAGAAATTCTCAAGAACATGGAACCTTGCTAGGCACAACAAAGAATGAGGCATGAAATCCCTCATCACATTCTTCACTCAGCCAGCTGTACTGATGCATGAAAGAATATTACTGGATCTCATTTGACCCTAAGTTATACCTTCAGTCTGTTTTATTATAATGAAACAAACAATGCTGGACAGACTGCAACTCTGATTGCTTTTACACCAAGAGCAATAATCTTACAGTATTAACAACAATATAAACAAAACTACAAAAAAAAACACTTTCCACCAAGAGGGTATTTCAAAAAATATTTTACACAAACTTTTTCTAATCAATTTAAGCAAGAAAACTGCAACAAACTGTTTTTAACAAGGAGACTGTGCTGGTCTCATCTTTTTAATCAAACATTTATAGAGTAACACATATAAACTGATAATGTTGAATTGGTTTGGAAATATTAAGATGGGGGAAGAAATTCTTACACTTTTTCAGTTTACATATCTTTTTTTTTTTTTTTTTTTATAAACAAAAATTCATTTCTTAAAAATATACTGAGATATTGTACCAGGGTACAATATTTTTAGATCTTTTGGAAAGTTCTTGGCCTGACAGAGATTGCACAAATATGATCAAACGACTATATTTGTCAAATAATGACCCTTTAGATGGTGTGCTGCAGTTTCAGACGCATGCACATTGTTGCATTTACTGAAAAATGGATAAATGAAGTTCAAGCTGTTATAAAGTATTCTGTTTTAAAAGGAGCCTAACTGACATACAAAAAGAAGTAGATTCCACTTAAAAGAATTATTCACCTTCTTTTTCAAAAGTAAAAAGCAAGCAAGATTAATTTAAAATAATGAACATCAGGATGCCCAAAAATCACTAAGCCTGAAGAAATCCACATTGCCACATTAAATGATCACTAACTGAAGGTACTTAAGCTTGCTGATGTTGCAAACAGCCTGATAGGCTGTATCCACTATATTTTAGACAATGTTTTGGGTATTACACAATACCTTTTGAGTTTCTTCAGTGTTTTATATTAGATGAAACATGGATTTCCCATTACAAGCCAGAGAAAAACAGTAGTCCAAACAGTGGATGGGAGGAAGTAAAATGTGGCAAAGAAGGCAAAAATAGTTCAATCTGTAGGAAAAGTCATCTGAAAATTGAGATTCTTGTGGTATGGTGGTCATAGATTATCTGGAAAAAGACAACTCTATCACTGGAGTGTCACACTTCATAATGGAATGACTAATGGGTCATTCCACAGATTAAATACAGCTTCAGTACTTACAATAACAAATTCATATTCATGAAAACAATGCCATAGAAACCACCACCATGCCATGGCCATGTTAAATTCTGCTACTGCAAGCCATTTGTTGTTGTATTCATGGCCAGAAGTCCTATACACCCAGCTGAAAAAAAGATATTTATTGTTATAAGTAAATAATTCATATAAATTTATTTATAAGTTAATAATAATAATATTATTACTTTATTACAGTAAAACTTCCCTTAATGGACAATTCCAAATAACTGACTTCTCTCTCAATACCAGACACTTAGATTCTCCAGCAGTTTTATAGTGATATTAATGGATAAAATATTTCTCGATAATAGACCTTCTAAATAACAAATGCAGAAAATGAATTTACCTATAAAAATTGTTCAATCAGTTCCAAAAAATAAACAGCAGGAGTAAAAATTGTAATTTTTCTTGTTTTATTTTATCATAGACACTGATTTCAATCAATTGATGCTGTCAATTCATCAACCAATGTAATTTGTCATCAGTTATGTGCAAATGTATACTGTACATTAAACACATGTAATATTTTTTTTACAGTATAGAAATGTATTTTATATTGTGGTACATTTTCCATTCACAAGTTTACTGTATGTTCAATTTTGTGTATTTCATAAAAATCTTTACAACCATTGTTACTGCAACTTAAAATGTTTCGAAAACATAAATGCTTGACATTAAAAAAAAGTAACAGTTATAAATGTCTATGAAAAAGAAAAACTACAAATGTGCGTGATATGGTAAAACATTTTGATGTTGGGAAAATTCAGATAAGTGATATCTTAAACACCAAACTTGATATCCTAAAGTTATGGACTGAAAATGACATCAGTTATGCAAAAGTGCATTTCCTAAAATGCCACATCTAGCGGATGACAATTTGACTTATGAGTGATTTTGCAGGGCTTGTGCTAATAACATTTTAGTCTCTGAAACTCTGATATGTGAAAAATCCCTAGAAATTGCTTAAGAACTCAGTTACGATGAGTTTAAAGCATCAAAGGGTTGGTTAGATAAACTCTGAATTAGATTAACGTTTCATTTAAAGATGTTTGAGATGAAATTTCTGAAGCAGTAAATGAAAATTTGGTGCTGAGTGGAAGTAAAAGTTAAATGAAATATCTGTGACTTACAATCAAAGAAACCTTTTTAATGGGACTAGTCTTTTTTTCCAGATTGAGTACAGAAAAAAGGTGTTAGCTTTCTAAAAGCATTAATATGTTGGACGTAGTTTTATGGATTCGTATGGCAATAAAACAGGTTAATACTAACTAAAAACAGTGAGAAAATGTTTTGTAAAAGCCAGTATTATTGTTTTTTATTCAATTTTGGTATAGCATAGTAATTGTATTTTCTTTTATTGGTGGATTTTATTGGTCAATTACAGTAGTACAGTAATATTTTTACTTCCTTGTACGATGTAAAAGAAGTATTGTGCAATTTTGGTTTTCAGATTTCAATGGAAATATCCATTTTGACCATCTTTAAATCCATTTTGACTAGTTTTGGCATGACTTCTGTACGTACATATGTATCTGACATAACTCAAAAAACGATTAGCAGTACGATGTTGAAATTTTGGATTTAAAACAATCTTACAACATCTAGTTGTGCATCTCCAAAAATAATTTTTTTTTCAAAAAATTTCATTTTGGACTTTTCTTAACTGCAGTTGTAAGCCCTCATTGAGAGCTTTTCAAAAATATAAATGGTAATTATTTTTATTGGTTCCAGAGTTATAAACAAATAAAATTTTAATTAATGAATTCTTATCTTACAAGGGGAAGGCACATTGGTTCGAAATTGACTTCATTTCCTTTTTTCAACTTTTTTTTTTTTTAATTCAAATATATTGATTTATTAATAATTATTAACCTGTGATTGTAAAAAAAAATTTGAAGTTATTAGTGAAATAAAATTGAACGTACATTTAGAAATGTGTATTTGTAATTTAATAGGCGTACAGGCGTACAAGGAAGTTATGTAGTGTCCACATCTAATTTTTTTTATTAAAGTATGAACGTGTTTTATTTTCAGAAAAAGCATTTACAATACTTGAATTTTTTGCAGTCATAATTATAAACTAATTTTTTTTTAATTTTAATTTACATGAAATAATATGCAATACTGTTGTTCTATTCAGTGTTTTTTTTTTTCTATACAATAACAAAACATAATACTGTATTCGCATTTTTCTGAATAACAAACGCCTCTAAATAATGGGCGGATTGTTATTCCTAAGTCATGTTCAATATTAGACTGTATTTACAAATTAATAATAATAAAATTATTTATAATTATATATTTATAAATTTATTTTTATTTTAATAAAGATGTGGTTATCAGCTAATAAACTACATTATATCATGGGAAAAAGTCTACATGATAAACTAAATTATTTTTGGTAATTAACCAATTATAATTAAGATTTCTAAGGCTAGGAAATTTGTTTCAAAATGCATAATTCTTTAAATGTACATATCTCTTAGAGGCTATAAAAGACATTGATTTCATCACATCAAAAGTTCTGAATACTGATGCAAACAAAAAATTTTATTACAGGTAAAACTTCCCGCTGAACTAGGGTAATTTCACTGTATTAGGTGTTAGAAGGAAAAAGTGGATTTTGAGAAAACCATTTTAATGTGGAAGTGAAGTAAACTGTACAAAAAATTTAGTATAAAAGTTTTACTCGGCGGAACTAGCCACAACTAAAATCAAATTAATATATTAAAAAATCTATTACAGGCAAAATTAAAAACTAATGGATTAATTAAGTAAACCAATTGCATAGTAGATGACTTCATTTATGTATATTAACTACAAAAAGAAGGCTTTCTTGTAGGAAAAATGCAGATGAGAAGGGAACTAATTCTAGGCATGGTGGCATATATTATGGTACAAACCCAACATAAACTTAAGCTGAAGACGGTGAATCCGTTTCTTAAAAACAGCTAAATGCACAGTTTCTATGTACTCCTAATAAATAACTGTTAACATTCCTAAATTTATTGTATAAAAACTTATGCAAATACAAGGAAACATAAATAAAAAGATCTTGTGAAAATATATAATCGGAATGAGCACAATATTTAAACATCAGTAAAACACATTAAAGAAAAAAAAATACTCATGAATAAGCTGATAACTGTTTATAAATTTTAAATACAACAATAATTTTACATACCCTTCACTACTATTCCGAACCTGCTGATAATTGCAAGGTTTCGAATTTAATGTACTTCCTATCCTGCGAAATAAATGAAAACCACGCGAAACAGACATTATTATAAACAATTCAGTTTAATTTATTTTTGTCATATAATATTTTAACATAAAAGATTCACTACTAAAGGTCAACGTTACACAGCTGATTGCAGGCAAATTCAATTGCTAAGTTACATTACACATTACCAACACAAACCAAACAAAAAATTTTGTCATTTGCTTTCAAACAAACGTCCATTTTAATATCGGTTTAGCAGGATAAAGGTGCAATTGACAATAACAGTTAGCATGTACTAATTGGTCACATTTTTTTAAATTTTCGTTTACATTTTCAGTAATTTAATAAATACCTGGTTAATAATTATTGTTTAATTTAAAATAACTAAAAATTAGTTTTCACGTCCATTATTACTTCTAGTTAGTAAACTCGACTTTATAGATTCATTTTCGGAAAAAAAATTTAAGTTGCACCTTAACAGTACGTTTTACTTTTTAATAAATCATATTCGTTTTGCTTTGTTTGATTTTCTTTTTTAAAACCAAAATTGTTATAAAATATTCCAGTACCTTTAAAGTAAATCGCATGTTTGTTGACACTAAGTATGTGACATCACACACAAATCTTTGTAGACTGAAACGTTCACTGGCATGTCTTGAGGATCAGATATTGCTTAAAGTTAAAAATGGCGACTGCCGCTTTTGCACGCGTTTGCGAGTCTCCTGGATGTAACGCTAGTGCAAAATTGCAGTGTCCAACTTGCATGAAACTTGGTATTCAGGGATCGTATTTTTGTTCACAAGTAAGTGATGTATAACTAACTGTTAACTGCTCACGGACATCTAATTTGTGTTTTATAATTTTCCTAACCTCAGTTAGTTAACCTTGAATAGCTTTACTTATCCATAGTTAAATTTTGTTCTATCAAATCATTATTAGATTTTTTTAATCCTATTGTTTATTCTGTTCTAAGCATTCATCAAGTAAGAGCTATTACTTTTTTCATTATTTTGTTTTTCTTGTTTGAACGTGCATTTTCCACTTAATTACCAGTACAAGATAGATAGGGAGTAGTTCAGTGAAGAAATGTAGGTTCTAGATTTATTATTATTTTAATGTCTTAATTTTATTATAATTATTGTTACTTGATATTATAGAAGTGTTTTGAATGATTGAAGGCCATTAAAATGGTTCTGCACTTTAAAGTGGTACAAATAGTGCTTAAGTCTACATTGCCACATGTAGAATATAATGTGTAAGTGAATAGCTGTATGTTTTTTGAACTTTTCTTTTATTTTCAAAAACATCTGGATGAATTATAAGAATGGCCCACTACAAATTTTCATAAAATGAAAATGTGTATAGACACATTTTCATTCACATTTCAAAGTTTATGAAGCAATTCAATGTTATTACAGAATTGAAGTTAGAAATCAACATCCATTACTAGGTTTTCCTTTGTTGTAAAACATTGTTTCAATTACTTATATTTACTAGCTTAGTTTTGCCATGTCTACTGCTGACAATATGCCTGAATTGGGCTTTTGTAGAAATTGGTTTCTATAATCATCTGAATTTCTATAAGATTGTAAGAAAGTTTGGTACTTACATATTTTTCTTCAAATTTTTTTTGTAAAAAAAAAGTAAAATTTTTGCAAATATTTTTAAACCAAGCCACATTAAAGTTATATTCAGTTTTTAATTTATTTAAGTTCATGTTCTTAGACATTGTTTACTTTTAAAAATGTTTAAAAGTAAAGAAATAGAAAATTATTTATTAAGAAATTAGGTAGACTACTTTTTTTTAGAAAGAAAAGTGAAATATTTGAAATTACTTTGCTTCAAATTTAAATTAAGAAGTTAATTTATCTTACAATAAATTTTAATAGGCCATAATGTAAGCAATATGTTGCTAGGATTGTAGAACATTTGACTACAAACATTAGGTCTGTTAGTGCAGTCAAACATTTGAAGGTAATTTGGCATGTTATCCCTTTTGCCGTGGTAGATAAAAAACAAGTGGTGTTACCTCAAGGGACTATAGGGCCTGTGGTTCAGACCAAGCCCTCTTTACTTTCTGACAGAATAGGAACCTTTCCTTTTTTGGGATGTTTACCTTTGTAAAATGAAAATTAAAGAAAATACTTTATCAAGAAATTACTGTATTTGATATAAGAAAGAAAACGTATGTTAGGTTGTCGGGAGATTCTTTTTCAGTTTTGCCGGAAAAACATTTCTCAGCAGTGCATTATGTTTTATTTAGTAGGTTAACAAAATTCTAAAATGAATGAACTCTTGTTTAAAATAGACCTTTCAATTTGGTTCTGGAATTCTTTTATGAAAGGAAATACTGTGATATAATCCTTTGAAACTCATAAAACATGTTAAAATTTATATTGTGATAGTTGTTAAATTGTTGTCTTAATATTCTGTTCATGTACTATATAAGTTTGTATTAAAAACATTCTGCTGTTTTGAGTTATTTTGATATAATTAGAATGAATTCTATACAACACAGTATTATGCAGCATTTTACCACTTGTTTAAATATTTAATTGTCTATGATTCATGAAAATTAATGGAATTTTTAGCCAAAAAAATTTATGTAACATATTTTTATTTTGTAATTAACATTTTTTAAATTAAAAAAAAAATTATATTTTGGTTTGAATTTTACGTAGTAAATTTTGCTGTTGTTATTCAGGTATTACATTTTTGAAAAAAAGTATCCCATCAGACAGTTAATTTAAAAAATTGTTCCTTTAGTAAAATGTAATTATACAATAATAAAAAATGTGGATGGATGTGTGAACTGTGTAAGGCTACTCATTTGCTTATAACTTGGAAATGCCGTAACTTGCAGTCATAAAATGTTAAATGGCAATCTATGTATAAAATAATTTTTTTTAAATAATCTGAGGTGCTGCATTTCAAAGGGATTTTTCAGTTTTATAAAATTTTTGCTCATGCATAGTATTTTTTTTTTTTACGTAAAAAAGTAATGCCGGTGTACGTTTTTGTTAAGTAAAAAATTACCTTGGAAAAAAATAAATTCTTATTGATGACAAATTTTTGTAAACTTGTATTCATTAAACATGAGAAATCTGTTTCTTGTAAATTTTATCACTTGTGGTATACTATAACTGAACTCTGCAGTTATTTTCTCAGCAAAAGCAAATGTTTTTGGAAAACTTTACTGGATGAGTTCTTAAAAAAAGCTCACAATTTAAAAATTGTGTGAAATTTTAAGTATTAATTTTATTGTCCTGTTATATAAAATGTAAGATTATGAAGAAAAAAAGCCATGTTTATCTCTAGATTTTGACAATTTTTGTATTGTTTGAAACGTTTACTTTAGTATATATTTTTTTTTAAATTCTATAATTGTCATTTTTCTTAGCGAAACTTTTTATCGATCGCCTTTAAAACTTAATTTGGGTCGTCTTTAATTGATACCCTAACTCGGAAAACTAAAGCCTTTTTGCCAAAATGCAAAATTTCTAAAGTTTGTTGGGTACTTAAAAAGTTTCTTGAATTGGTAATGGCCAAAGCTTTTCTAGTTTTACCTAAATGATTAATTTCTCTTCGAAATTGTTTGCATTTATTACTTTCCTTATCAATCAAATCTTACTGTATTATCTAAGATTTACATTGTAGATCTTGGCTCAAAAGCCAAGATCTACAGTTGTTTGTTAATCTTGCTACTATAAAAATGTGTAAACATATATAAAGATACATATATCTACGTATAAACATACATATTGTTGCCGAATGGCTTCGACGGCACATGGCACTTACTAAACTTATGGTAGCCCTGAAAAGGGCCATTTTTGTTGTCAATTGGCATTATAATGACTAGCCTTATAATAATTATTATTACTAGCCTTATGGTGGCCTCAAGAAGGGCTGTTGTCGAATGGCTTTGACGGCTCATAATTCATAACCTTGTGGTGCCCCTGAATAGGGCATTTTTTGCATTAGCTCTGAGAAGGGCTGTTGGGTTCAGAAGCTGGTCTCCGGCGAAGTCGGGGAGTTGCAGCTCGTCCATTGAAGTTGGACTGGGCTTTCCCTCAGCAACAGTTAGATCCCCACTACAGTGTGGCAATGGTGGCCCCCGGAGCCCTACAGTGTCAGGTTGGCGCTGGTTGTCCTTTGCTGGCACGGCTGAGGCAGTTCTCAAGTGATCCTACGCTTGGCCAGCTACAGATGTTGAGTCCACCAGCCAGGGCAATTGAAGCCCAGCGAGCTGGAGCGAGAAGGTAGTATACTCGTTCAGCACATCCCTCGGTGGGCCGGCCAGGCCTGCTGCTCCAGCAGGGATGTTGGCATCTGCCAGGAGGTCCCACTTTAAGGGGACCAGGGAACTTCTGTCTTCTTCCATCTTCTTCTTCTTCTTGGTCTTCTCCAGATGGTGGTCGACCATGAATTGAAAATTCACTCTCATCCATACTCTTTTATTAGAGCCTGAGAGTGGGGGGCTGCAGCACCGCTATGGTGGGAGAACTGCACGGTGGGAGTGATGCTTGTAGCAGCCCATACGTATACATTGCACCAGCTCACATCGTTGCTACCGTGTTCACCTACCAATATTAAATTAGGCATATATGTGATAACAATATAAAGATATTTCAATGAGCATAACCAACTTGTGAACCAACCATTGTATATAGATTATACACTTATCATATTATACATTATCACTTACATAGTGATACATGATGATAAATATTGTCCAATAAATATATTTATATAAATATAAATCATTTATATTCATATTTATATAAATATAAATAAATATTGTTCCAATAAAACTAGTTTAAGCCAATAAAAACAAGGACTGAAAAATAAAAATTTTAGAAACATAGCAAAATTTTTCCATTTTGAATTTTAGTAAAAGAAATCGCAAAGAATAGTTTTCTAGACCCTATTGCATTTTTCATGCCACCTACTTTATCACTAGTCATATTATTTTAGTTAGGTTTCTTTTATCTTCGTTGTAGAACTCTATTGATTTGAGTGACAGTAACTATAATTAGTATTTTTTTTTTTTTCATTCAAAATCTCCCTGCACCAAAAAATCGTTTAATAATTTATAGCATGTAGAGTTAAAAGTTTTTCTTCATACAAACAGTCATCATTATGAGAAGAAGAGTTTTCAACTCGTATTCAATATTTGAGGGCACAGTATTTTTACAAATAAACTTTTCTCGTAGAGATATCATCATCATCATCATCTGGTGTTTTGTGTGACAGGTCCCTTAATGATACTCTGTCTGTATCTATTGCTATCCAAAGCCTTTTCCTTTGTCCCTTGTAATTTCCATTCTTCACCTCGTTTATTAACTTCATCATTCTTTCTTTTATTTCTTTTCTCCTTCTACTGATCCTTTCAATGTAGTAGTGAGATTCCATTCCTCTAACTAAATCTTTTTTTGTACTTTCCTCATAAGTGCTGTTTCTTTAATTCTGTTCATTACTTCATTCTTTATTTTATTTGTCCATTTACTTTCTCCATACCCACATCTCAAAAGCCTCATTCCAGTTTCTCTCCCTCTTCCTACTGTCCATGTGTCACTTCCAAACGAGACATTTTATTCATAGCATTTGGCTAACCTTTTCCTTAACTCTGTTAACAATCTCTAAATCACAAACCTTCCATCAGTTAAAATGATCATCAGCAAACATTGTGCACCTTATATTTTCAATGTAAATGTTGAACAATGTCTGTGAAAGGCAGCATCTTTGCCTAACACTTCAACCCAAACCCATTCAGACAGTGATATTCTTATTTACTTTCATTGTTGCTGTTTGTCTCATGTCTAATACTTTAATTAACCCTTCTGTCTTTCAATTCTACTTTTTTCTTTTAAAGAATTTCTATCATCTTCTCCCATTTGACTCAGTCAAATGTATTCTCTAAATTTATGCAGTAGAGACTCATTCCTCATTTCCTAAATATCTCCCCAACCATTCTTAGTAGCCCAATTGCATCTCTGGTTCTTTTCCCTTCCATGAAGCCAAACAGTCCCTCCCTGCATTTTCTTCATTATACCAAAGGGAAGTGTCCTAAGCATTACTTTATTTACCGTAGCCATAAATAGTATAATAAACCATGCAAAAATCCTTTATGTGTTCTTTATTTGTTGATGATTTCTCAATTTACATAACATCTAGAACTTTGGCTCCTAGCAAGAGGCTACTCCAAAATACAATAACCCATTTAGAATCATGTAAAACGACTGGATTCACATTTTGTCCGGAAAAAATGAAGTGCATCTATTTCTCACTTGAGGGAAGATACTGATCCTCAAATATTTTTACATAGTGAACCAGTTGAAGCATGCACAGAGGTTAGATCTTTAGGAGTGTAGTTTGACCAACGACTAACATAGATAACACATTTAAAGGAGCTGAAGTTAAAATATTTAATAATGTTGGACATGTTGAGAGTTTTATCTAATAGTCGATGAGAAGCCGATCAAGTATGCCTGTTGCGCTTCTACCAAGCTCTAGTTCGTTCCCACTTGGACTACGGCTATGTGGCTTATTCATTTGCTCGGTCCACCACTCTTAGAATGCTAGGTTCCATCCATCATTCATTTATCTGGTGTTATTTACAGGTGCTTTTTGTGCAAGCCCTGTGGTAAGTCTACTGGTGAAAAGTGGTGAGCAATACCTTTTGAATAGACAGAATCAACTGATCTGCACTTTCTTAGCTCGTATTAAAGTGCAACGAAATCATCCAACATTGATTTAATGTTCTCTAATTAACATCTCATTCAATACTAAGATCTACTGCTTCATTAGGCAGCAGAGCTCACTGCCTTTTCTCAGCTCTAAATATACAGTTATCTCCAGTCCTTACGGTTGCTCCATGTTATTATGCCCTTGGCAGCCCTCTCTCATTAATTACTACTTTGATCTTTGTCAGTGTAATAAAAAGAACATAAATTCAGTTATCTTGCAAAACAAATTTTCTAATATAAATAGCACAATCCTGATGTTACGTTTTGTACAGATGGCTCTAGAAACGATAATTCTGTTGGTTGTGGTTTTGTGTTGGCAACAGAACATACATGTTTGGCTTTCCCAGCTTCACCAGTATTTCCATTGCAGAACTGTATGACATTAATAAGGCCTTACATATAATCAACCCAAAATTTCAACATGTTCTTGTTTGCACAGATTCCGTGAGTGCCTTACGAGGCAATTGACTTGTACTCCAAACTCCCTGTTGTCTTTGAGATTTATTGTGTCATTTCGCAATATATGAATCACTGTAATACAGCAGTGAGCTTTTGCTGGATCACCAGCTGTATTTTAGGCAACAAACACACTGATGGTGCAGGAAAGAAGGCTTGTTTTCAGCCCCCTTTCACCAGTTGCGTCGCTTCAAATGATCTTGTTTGTTTCCTAAAGATGATGGTTCTTGATGAGTGGCAAAGTGAATGGAGTGCTACCATGAACAATAAACTTCATTCAGTTAAGAACACTATGTCACCAGGGAGTGCCTTAGGAGATTATCTGCTATTTGTGAATAAGGCATACTAGGTTCACTCATGGATATTGGATCACTCAAACAGATGCACCAGTTTGCGCTCGCTGCAACTGCCAACTAATACTGCACCACATCTTGTGGATTGAATCTGTTATGCGGCATTGCATTGCAAGTTTACTCTAGGCACTAACATGTGAACTATTCTAGGGGATAATAAAATTTTGTCTTAAGTTTTATGATTTCTTAGGGCCGTCCATTTATATAAAAGTATTGAATTACTGTGGTATATTCCTTCTATTCATGTTATTTGCTGCTAAGCAGATGGTAATTTTATTATTTTAAATGATACATATAATGTTATATATCTTTGTTTATTATAGCAAATATGTAATGTTGAGGCAATGACAATGTGAAAGCATTTTCACCCTGAAAACCACAAGAAAAAAAAATCTTCATTATTGTTACCAACTTCCAGTTTAGTTAGGACTCATCAGTATTTTAATAGTAAAATACTAATAAGAGAATAATTAATTATTCTGCATAGTAATAGCAGAATATGCTATTAAAATTACTGTTCTTTGATCTCTACTTATTCTAATTCCAATTTTCTTTGAATTTGTACCCTACTTTTAAAAAAATTTTAATTATTTTTTTGTACTTAACATTTGGTAAAATGTTTGCAAATTGTTTTACTATTTTACTGATTAAAATATTAATTTAGACATTTTTTTAATAGATTAAAAACATAAAGTAGCTGTTATAATATGTGAATAATTTCAGTTTCATTACCAGAAGGGTTGATATTTTAGAAGTTCTATGACAATGTAAAAAGAAATAGGGGACATTTTGTCAGATTTTTGTACTTTTCCTATGAGTTGCAGGAGACAAGAAATGTCAATATAATGTGTGAAATACACAGACTTGATAAATTGTTTAATGTTGTTAGCATGAAAATATGTGTAAAAATACTTAATGAATTTATATATAAATATAAGTTTACATGGAAGTTATTAAAGAAACTGAACATTTCCTTTTTTGTTTTACTGCATATATGTGATTTGAGTAATTAAAATAGACAAACATAAGTCAGGAATTTAACACAAAACTTACTGTAGGCATATCAGTTGTTTCTATAATAATAATTCTAACAAGATGACTAAAATTAAATAAATTTAAAGTGTAACTAAGAGTAAACTTAACAATCATATCTTAAATTAGAAATCTGGATCAAATGTACTCAATTGGCATCCAATTGAAAAAAGATAAATATTTTAAGAGATAGTTTAAAGATTTTGCTTCTAGTCTCATAAGATAAATTTTTATCTTATCTTTCTCTAAAGCAAAATTAAACAGTTTGTGGTTATCTTTTCAGGTAAGAACTTGTTGGTAGAGATCCTTCATATTCGTTTTGAATTATTCATAGTATTATAATGAAATAGTAATAATGTCTTCACAAGATAACACTTTCACCTATTACATGGCTTCACAAATTAGATATAAATATAGATACAACATTTACAAAGCACTGTCTGTTGGTTTATATTTTACAACTTCATCAATGTCATGTAACTCCACATAAATAATTATGATAATTTATTAGCGTAATATCGTAACAGTAAAAAAAAAAAAAAAAAAATAGAAATCTGTTGCAGGAAGCAGTTTATGTTTACACTAAATTAACATTTTTCAAGAAAAATGTAAAGGAATTCTACTTTATAAATCTAAAATTATTAGATACAACAGAAGCTAAATAATAACAAAACAAAAACCTGAAGTATAATCTCTAATTGTAATTGAAAAAAAGAAGAAATTATTAAAGAATAAGCTATATAATATGGGCTAGCCCATAATCATCTTGGTATTATAAACAAGATACATTAGTATGAAACTATTTTCAGTTTTAAATTTGTTATTAATTGTAGTAATTGTTCTAGAATTATTAACAATTATTTTTAAATTGGTTTGAGCAAAGTGTGGTACTTGATTAAACATAGTCCAACTCTTGCTATCATTCTAGTTAATAGCCTAATCTGTATCTTTGCCTTTTATATATGTTTCTTCAGAATATTCTTTGTTATTATTACTCACTTTTCTATTCTAATGACTAATTTAGTTAGGGATAGGTAATTTTGTTACCTATTTAAGTGTGAAATCAAATCAAACTACATTTTTTTTCTCTCTTTTAGAAGATAAATAAAAAATTCCCAATTGTCTATCTAATTTAGTATTATGTTTTTTAAGAAAAAGAATAATAAATTGTTAATTAAATGTATTATATTACATTTATTTTCTTTTGAAGTGATCTTTTGCTTTATTGACTTCTGAAAAAATATTTAATTTAATAAATTTTGTCATAAAATGTCAATAACAGTTAAAAGATAAGAGAACCAATATTATTAGAATATTCAGCTTTTTTAGGCAAAAGATTTTTTCTAAAACTCATAAGGTTGTAATCGAAAAGCTTCATTCTAAATCAGAAATTTTTTATATGTAATTACCATATAATAAATTTAAATGTTTTTCATTTGTTTCAGGATTGTTTCAAAGGAAACTGGAGATCTCATAAAATTCTTCATAAAATAGCAAGTAATTATTGTTATATCTTTTTTTCATTGTAGAAATGCTTTCTCATTTTTCTTACATTTGATAATACGTTTTTGAATAAAAGTTATAAACAATTAACATAAAAATTAATTATCACTTCTATGTTCTCTAAAGTAAAAATAGGATTGATTGGAATGTTCTGCTATTAATACAGCAATTCCTGGAATACTCATTCATTTACCATGAAATGTCCTACTACATATTAAAATATGAATTGATTTCCCCTGAATGTATTAAGTTCCAGAAAAAGTACATGTATTTTCTGTATGATTCTATAAACCTCATTGTGGTATCTTGTTTGTATGAACATTCACACACAAGACACTTATTTTATGAATAATAAGTCTGTTATGGTAATAAAAATTTAGGAAGGTAATTAATAATCTGAGAGCTAAATTACATTTTCTTTGTTTAGTTTAATGTTACGAAGAAATTTACAAGGGCCTTTCCTGATTGAATTCCAGTCAGGCATGGCATTTTTCATACACTAAAAATATCATTTCCATACCCCACACACGAGCTTAAAACTTATGTGACGTTACCAAGTAAAAAAAAAAATAATTTATTTACAAAACTCTTTTACATAATTTTTCTGTATACTTTCCAGTTTCATCTACACACTTTTACAAGGGGATTGGCAGTTTTCTGATTCAGTTCTCGTAAAAAGCATGTCTAAAGCCAGTTGCACACAAAAGTTTTTCACCTCATCATCGGAAGAACATTATCTCCCTAATTGTTACTTTAGCATCCAAACAAATGACAGTCACGTAGTAACAAAATCAGGATATAAGGAGGTTGTTCAACAGTAGATCAGTGAAATGGCTGCAATTTTACTTGGGGTATGGCTGCAATTTTACTTGGGGTATGGCAGCAGTATGAGATGTAATTTTGTGAAGAAGCAGCATATTGCAGATGAGAACATCTTGCATGTTTTTTTGGACTAATAATATACTTTAATATTGTCCAACAGTTTGCATTAGTATACAGCAATAATTGTTCTTTGATCATTGAGATAATCAACATACACAACTCTATAATCCCAAAAAAACTGTCAAGAACCTGGCCTGAGTACCAGCAAGAACTTTGTTATTTCCTTTAATCGATTTCATTTTTTAATATCATTCCATACTATTATTAGATCATTTCAGGGATGCACCCAAATCTCCTCACATAAAATAATATGCCTCCTCTATGAATCATGAGACCTTGCCGTTGGTGAGGGGGCTTGAGTGCTCAGGGACACAGAGTAGCTGGACCGAAGGTGCAACCATATCGAAGAGGTATCTGTTGAGAGCCAGACTAAGGAATGATTCCTGAAAGAGGGCAGCAGCTCTTTCAGTAGTTGTTAGGGGCGTGAGTCACAATGACTTAAACGGCCATATCAACATCACTCAGTCCTCTGAGTACTGCGCAGCTGAAAGCAATGGAAAACTACAGCTGCTTTTTTTTTCCAAGAAAATGTGGCTCTCTGCATTTTCATATAGCAATGATGGAGGCGCCTTCCTTGGTAAAATATTCCGGAGGTAAACTAGTCCCCCGTTTGGATCTCCAGGTGGGGACTACTAAGGAAGGGGTCACCAGAAAATTAAAAAATAACATTCTACGAGTCGGAGCGTGGAATGTTAGAAGCTTAAAAAAGGTTGGTAGGCTTGAAAATTTAAAAAGGGAAATGGATAGGATAAATGTGGATGTAGTAGGAATTAGTGAGGTTCGGTGGGAAGAGGAAGGCGACTTTTGGTCAGGTGATTTTAGAGTAATTAACTCAGCTTCAAATAATGGGCAGGCAGGAGTAGGTTTCGTGATGAACAAGAAGATAGGGAAGAGAGTAGAGTATTTCAAAACGCATAGCGATAGAATCATTTTAATAAGGATAAAATCAAAACCTAAACCGACAACGATTGATAACGTCTATATGCCTACAAACGCCCATGATGATGATGAGGTAGAGTGTGTATACGAAGAGATTGATGAAGCAATTAAACACGTAAAAGGAGATGAAAATTTAATAATAGTTGGAGATTGGAATGCAAGCATTGGAAAAGGCAAGGAAGGAAATATAGTGGGTGAATACGGGCTGGGCAAAAGGAATGAAAGAGGGGACCGACTTATAGAGTTTTGCACGAAGTATAATTTAGTAATGGCCAACACCCAATTTAAAAATCATAATAGAAAAATATACACTTGGAAAAAGCCAGGCGATACTGCAAGGTATCAGATAGATTATATCATGGTTAAGCAAAGATTTACAAATCAACTCGTTGACTGCAAAACTTACCCTGGAGCAGACATTGATAGAGACCATAATTTGGTGATAATGAAATATAGATTGGGGTTTAAAAACCTGAAGAAAAGGTGTCAGATGAATCGGTGGAATTTAGAGAAGCTTGAGGAAGAGGAGGTAAAGAAGATTTTTGAGGAGGACATCGCAATAGGTCTGGGTAAAAAAGATAAGGTAGAAAATGAAGAAGAAGAATGGGAGAATGTTAAAAAGGAAATTCTTAAATCAGCAGAAGCAAACTTAGGCGGAATAGAGAGAACTGGTAGAAAACCTTGGGTTTCAGACGATATATTGCAGCTGATGGATGAACGTAGAAAATATAAGAATGCTGGTGATGAAGAAAGTAAGAAATGCAATTAAGAAATGCTATAAACAGGAAGTGCAAACTGGCGAAAAAAGAGTGGATTAAAGAAAAGTGTTCAGAAGTGGAAAGAGAAATGAACATTGGTAAAATAGACGGAGCATACAGGAAAGTAAAGGAAAATTTTGGGGTACATAAATTAAAATCTAATAATGTGTTAAACAAAGATGGTGATGGTACACCAATATATAATACGAAAGGTAAAGTCGATAGATGGGTGGAATATATTGAAGAGTTATACGGAGGAAATGAATTAGAAAATGGTGTTATAGAGGAAGAAGAGGAAGTTGAGGAGGATGAAATGGGAGAAACAATACTGAGATCTGAATTTAAGAGAGCATTAAAAGATTTAAATGGCAGAAAGGCTCCTGGAATAGACGGAATACCTGTAGAATTACTGCGCAGTGTGCAGGTGAGGAAGCGATTGATAGATTATACAAACTGGTGTGTAACATTTATGAAAAGGGGGAATTTCAGTCAGACTTCAAAAAAAGTGTTATAGTCATGATACCAAAGAAAGCAGGCGCAGATAAATGTGAAGAATACAGAACAATTAGTTTAACTAGTCATGCATCAAAAATCTTAACTAGAATTCTATACAGAAGAATTGAGAGGAGAGTGGAAGAAGTGTTAGGAGAAGACCAATTTGGTTTCAGGAAAAGTATAGGGACAAGGGAAGCAATTTTAGGCCTCAGATTAATAGTAGAAGGAAGATTAAAGAAAAACAAACCAACATACTTGGCATTTATAGACCTAGAAAAGGCATTCGATAATGTAGACTGGAATAAAATGTTCAGCGTTTTAAAAAAATTAGGGTTCAAATACAGAGATAGAAGAACAATTGCTAACATGAACAGGAACTAAACAGCAACAGTAACAATTGAAGAACATAAGAAAGAAGCCGTAATAAGAAAGGGAGTCCGACAAGGATTTTCCCCATCTCCGTTACTTTTTAATCTTTACATGGAACTAGCAGTTAATGATGTTAAAGAACAATTTAGATTCGGAGTAACAGTACAAGGTGAAAAGATAAAGATGCTACGATTTGCTGATGATATAGTAATTCTAGCCGAGAGTAAAAAGGATTTAGAAGAAACAGTGAACGGTATAGATGAAGTCCTACGCAAGAACTGAATATAATGAAAATAAACAAGAACAAAACAAAAGTAATGAAATGTAGTAGAAATAACAAAGAATGTAGTAGGAATAACTGAATGTGAAAATAGGATGAGAAAAGATTATGGAGGTAGAAGAATTTTGTTATTTGGGAAGTAGAATTACTAAAGATGGACGAAGCAGGAGCCATATAAAATGCCGAATAGCACAAGCTAAACGAGCCTTCAGTAAGAAATATAATTTGTTTACATCAAAAATTAATTTAAATGTTAGGAAAAGATTTTTGAAAGTGTATGTTTGGAGTGTCGCTTTATATGGAAGTGAAACTTGGACGATCGGAGTATCTGAGAAGAAAAGATTAGAAGCTTTTGAAATGTGGTGCTATAGGAGAATGTTAAAAATCAGATAGGGGATAAAGTGACAAATGAAGAGGTATTGCGGCAAATAGATGAAGTAAGAAGCATTTGGAAAAATATAGTTAAAAGAAGAGACAGTCTTATAAGCCACATACTAAGGCATCCTGGAATAGTCGCTTTAATATTGGAAGGACAGGTAGAAGGGAAAAATTGTCTAGGCAGGCCACGTTTGGAATATGTAAAACAAATTGTTAGGGATGTAGGATGTAGAGGGTATACTGAAATGAAACGACTAGCACTAGATAGGGAATCTTGGAGAGCTGCATCAAACCAGTCAAATGACTGAAGACAAAAAAAAAAAAAATAATAATATGATTAAAAATGCATCCACTACTGCTTCATATTAAGACAAAAGTCACATTCAACCTTGTCATTTAAATACTGGAAACCCATTGTGCAGAAATTTTTCAAAACTGTAACACATTTTGAACAGTGGATTGCTGTAGATATCAGCTATCCCGGTTTTTGCACTAATTTCATCCACCGTTCTTTACTTTATTTTAAAATTATAGTATTATTAATACAATAAAGGTGTAACACAATAAAAACTCTTTCCAAATAAATAGTTCATGAATGCAGTGAAATAGTACTCATTTATTATTGCTTTAATAAAATATACAGTGAAAGTCGGTTATAATGAGATTCAAGGGACTGGCAGTATGTGCTTGTTATAAACGAATGAGACTGTTCTTACCAGAAAAGAATCTTTCCCTCTAAATACAAAGTAAATAACAGATATTCAAGATTAAAGTTATCTTCTTCAGTAAGGTCCTGAACTTCATGAATTTTATGCTGGTTTTTGGTCAACATGAATGAGTCAAATTTTGAACACAGTTTCAACTATAAGAGAACAGTTTATGGCATGCTAACACTTCTATTTTTGATAAAGTTTCTTCACCAAACTGTGCAAAATTTCATTGGGTTTATGTTTTCATTTGTTAAAAAATTAATATGCTGTGCAATAATACTAATTATTGTTTGCCCACTCAGCATTTTGGTGATTAATGAAGTGGTGGTTTGGGATATACATAACTTCAAGCACCAACTATCGCCCTACTAGACATGCCCACTATCGCCCTGCAGTCTATCACACATATGATAATGCATTCAAGTGCTACAAAAAATTCCAGTTTATATTTGACTGAAATTTGCATTTAAAATGATCAACTTTTTATACAGGAAACCGAACCATATTAAAGACAGAGTTTTTAAAAACAGATCCTAATTTACAGGCTCCCATATTGCCATCATCCTAGCAGAAAGTTTCCTGAAACACAAAAACACACACTAATAGCCAACAAAAAACATGCTGATAAAATGATCACTAGATAAGTTGATCGTATCAAACCAACTCAGGGAATTACAGATAATCAGAGAAATAGAATGTTATCACTGAGCATATTTAAAAGAAAATGTGTTTGTTTGTATTTATGTAATGAAAATATTTTTTACCATTGTGGTCATGACATTAATCCATTTTGTGATTCAGACAAGTAAAATATTATTCAAAATCAAATTTAATTTTTCATCTTTGCAGAAATAGAATAAGTTTCCATTTACATTGATTTACTAAATTTTAGTAACAAAGTTCATTTTTATACATGAAAATTTATATGTGTTTATTTTTATTTTAGAAGGGGAAGGTGTAGATGGTTCAGGAGAGAATAAAGATTATGATCCTTGGCCTAATTATAGATTTACAGGTAAGGGCATAATTATTTAACATATGAATAGTAAATGATTAGAGCTTTTAGAAACAGTTTTTAATATAATATGTGTAACTTAGAATTAAACTCATTAATTTTATGTTTTCATATAAATTATTTTATTCCTTTACCAACTAACTGGATATCTGGAACACAAGATCTCCTACCTCAATTCCTTCACCACTTAAGAGCTTAAAATTGTTGTGCAGAATACCTTTATTCCTTCAACAATCAGTTGTGTCCTTTTTTTCTGTAGGTGCTATGTAACACACCTTGATGAGAGGTACACCAAAGACATTGAAGATCTGGAAGGTAGAAAATAACTTGTTTGACTATTTTCAAGGATTCTTAACAAACCAGATTTTTGTGTTTGAACCAGGACAGCAATTTCTGTTGAAAAATGTATCCTTAATGCAGTATAAGTGTAACATTTGTAATCATGATAAAAAAACCTTTTGTATTATATTTATAAATTCATCACGTGTTCATTATGTGCAAATGATCTTGCATTTACTCACGTAAAACTACTCTGTACATCCTTATACTCCATTTCTTTAGCCTAGGATTTATTTCAAAGTTCAATAATTTGCTTAGAAGCCTAGACAATAACAATCAGGTTCAAATTTTCAGTAACTAAAACAACTTATGTTTGCTTTTTTCATTATATTGTGCAATATACACGCATCTAGTAAACATTATAAGTTCAAAAATTATTTTAGACAACAGTTAACATTCTACATTGTTGAAAACATTTTATTTCAACATCAAGGTATTAATTATGTTTATTTAAAATTGTTTCTATATTTCCAAATATGTTTATAGATTGAATTTTTTAATTTTAATTATCACAAACCCTTTCCAAACAAGTAGTTCACAAATGCATTAAAATAGCACTCATTTGTTATTGCATTAGTAAAATATACTACAATGAAAGTCGGTTATAATGAGATTTAAGGGACTGTCAGTATGTGCTTTGTTACACCTGGATGCTCGTTATAAACAAATGAGACTATTCTTACCGGAAAAGAATCTTCCTCTCGAAATAACAAAGTAAATAACCGATACTCAAGATTAAAGAATACAACATTGGATAAGAAATTTGCCTGAACTTAAAAAAAAAAATTAAATCATATTGCATATAAATTGTAAGCACATGCATACTACTGTTCATGCATAGAAAATTATAAACTTAACTAAAATTGATGAGGATATTTTCAAAATAACACAAGGTAACTTTTATAACTTACACCTTTAATACTGTACTTAAATATACTTAAAAAGTATGCTCGGTGTACACAGTACTGCAGGCATATATTAATTAAATGTTAAATCTTTTAACCTAACTTAAAAAGATTGTTTATAGTTGCCTGCTTTCTATTTTTTTACTTGAAATTGTCAAAACAATTTTTTAAACTTTAATCGTTAACTCATCACTGATATTTCTTTCACAAAGTCTCATAAGTAATTCTAAGCTGTTTCGATATGCACGGATGAAAGTGATTGGATTTGCAAGCCTCGTGTCGTTTTCATTTTTGCTTTTAGATTCACTGATTTGCCTGCGTTTTACTTCATTAATTATTTCTTCATTTGCTGGACTTTCGGTTATTAACTCATAATCGTCAGCATGCACATAATTGTCCATATTACAATCCATTAAATGCATTTATGGAATCAGTGGTCTGAAACCAATCTTGAAATAGTAGTTTATCTTCTAGCTCATAATCTTCTTTAGTTACAACTGTAGCAAGACTGGATTTTTTTTTAAACGATTTTGAATTTTAGTTTAAGATATTATCCCATCCTTTGTTAATTAATTTACTTTGGCATCCAAAGTGTTTAGATTAGATTCTTTTTTTTCTTCTAAGCAGTCTAGTAGTAATAACAGTAATTGTCTGAAGTGACTTTAAAACAGTGGATAGTGCCTTGATCGATCAGTTATAGTTTTGCAGAAGTTTTGGAGGCAAAAATACAATTTTTATGTTAGGTTTTACAGAACTGGGTGTGCTTGACAGTTATCAATTTCCAATGACCAACACAGTTTTCTTTTTTCAGTTCCAGTCGTAATTGAACACAGAAGAATGTAAGACTTACTTTTGAATGCATTCCACAGACAGATTTTCCTCTTTTAAATTTAAATATTTTGTCTGGATTTTATTTATAAAATAAGACAATTTCATCAGTATTAAAGATATCTTCCCATTCATAACCCAATTTTAGTAGTGACCATTTTTCGCCCAGCCAATTGCTAGCATCAGAACTATCTACACCTGCCTTTTTCACTGCTAATTTTTACAAAAATGATTTGATGTCTGTTTTTAATTTGATTCAGTCAACCATTGCTACAAACAAACCCTTTGTGTCTTAGCTGGTCAGTAGATTTTTCAGCCTGAATTTTCAAAATTTGACCATTATAGGAACTTTTTCACTCTACCTTGAACTACATGATATGAGCTTCCATTCAATTTTTTTTTTCACATGTCGTTTTCTTTACCTGAAACTGATGTTTCAAAACATGATTTTTTCAAAAGCTACCCTTAATTTAACATGGCTCTTTCAAATTGTTGAGACATGTCTGAATTAGATCGCCTGTTTTCTAATTCCTAAATAATTTTTAATTTGTTGCAAACAGAAAGAATTTGTCTTTTAATGCCAGATATTATTTCTGCCTTGTAAAAATTTATCAAAAACAACAACATGCTCACAGAAAATACATTCACTTCAGCCTGAGTTAAACATAAAAATGTACTGTACAAAGCAGCAACAAAACGTGTTTAAGAATAAACTACCTGTACTCGACTATAAAATTATTCACTTTTCCAATCGCCATACTTCCTGTATAAACTGTCATAACATTGAAGGAATGGCATTTCCCAGAATTCAAAAATAGCTAGTACAAAACTAAAATTGTATATGCTTACTACTGCATCTGGGTTGTTTCTTATTACCCACTTTCACTTATTGTGAAGAGGTTATTGCCTACCTAGTCTAATTGAACAACATTATTGTAAAATTCAATATAACAGGCATATAGTACTAATGACCAACATTTAATCTCTGTACCTGTATTTTAAAATCATTTATGTTTTTAATTACTCAGGAAACAAATTTATTAATCAAAAGAAATAATTTGCTTGTTATAACAAACTTCTAATTTTGTTATTAGCTCATTAAAACAAACTTTACTATTCATTAATAATAAAGAAACCGACCAATTTTATTATTTCTGCTTGTTACAATCGGATACTCATTATAAGCAACTTCTATTATGTTTTGACTTATTTAATTAATTTGAAACAATAAATCTTTTAAATAATTTACCAGACACTGGATAGTAGAAGTAAAAGATAAAGAAGGAGAAAATAATCAGTAAATAATATTTTCAATGCCTTAATATGCTAATATGAGTAACAAGCTATTTGTTGAGTCCATTTATTCTATGGTCTAGTACCTGAGATTAAGCATTGGATTTTTTCCATGGAACTGATCCTTCTACCAATTTCATAGAGGATATTGATTGTTTGTTAAAGTAATGTGTAACCAATATACAAAATCCATGTCTAATTTTTAGGTAAACTTCGTCCGTACCCACAGAGTCCAAAACGTGTAGTTCCTGCACATATACCTCGACCTGACTATGCAACTCACCCTACTGGACTACCTTTGTCAGAGCAACAAGTTAAGCAAGTTGCTCAAATTAAGACACTTAATGATGAAGAAATAGAAGGGATGAGAGTAGCATGCAAGGTAAAAGTGTTTTTCTTTTTTCATGAGATCTTTCTGTTATCAATGATGTTTTAAAACATTTGAAAATGCAACACAGTAATTATAGTGCAATCTTTATTGATTCATTGCACAAACTGCGTTAAACATAAATATTTAATATTTCATCTTTTTATTACTATGTATTATATTATAGTGTTATACTTTCTGACATAATATTAAATGTTTTACTCTTTAGTATTTCACTTGTTGATTGTGGTTGGATTTTATATAAGTAGTTTAATAAAAATTATGAATGATTTACACTACTTATTTTAATAATATTTTAAATATTATAAAATTTGCACTTTTCTGATAAATATATAAGCTATCTTTTTATCTGGCGGTCCTGCGAACCTGTTTGGTAAGGGAAAAAACTATGAAATATTACAAAAAGTAGTTCATTATTATATTAAATATTTACCTCTGAATACATAAAAAGAATAATATCCATTCATTCATGTAGGCCTATAATAAATATAATTTAATAGTATTATAAGAACTTTTTATTGTGATCATTAGATAATAATAACAATCAGACTAATAATATTTTTAAATAATATAGATCATGTCAGGAATGGATAAGTCTAGTGTTCCATGGATAAAAGAAATAAGTACTCCACCATTTACTTGGATGAAACAAGGGAACGATCATAAAATCTTGATTAGAACAGCAGTACTTTAATTATTTTTTATTAAATTGTACACTATAAAAAAATGCAAGATGAATTAAAGCTTAAAGTATGTAAATGACTGTTAGAAAACTGTATGGCTAAAGATATATAAATATAAAAAATTTTACATACACTGAAAAATATTGAGAAAAAATAGCTGAAATTGGAAAACGATTACCGGAACACTTATGTTAGTGATTTAAAAGCCAATGAGAAAGAAAGCTACCTGCTGATTCTAGATTTTTTATTTTGTTAACTATAAAGCCTACTTTAATTTTTAGATTGATATATGATGGATGTGCAGTTAACTAGGACCTTGTAGGTATAATCCAACTAGGTATAGATAAACTATAAGTAACCGATTTTATAATTAGGCATTGTAAGTTTTAACCTTAATTTTTATAAAAATACTGATTGCTAACTAATTATAAAAGTTCCTAGAAACACTCGTACTCTTATGTTATGAAGTGATCCAGAATGGAAGTGGCGGGAGGAATGCCAATTAAAGAATTACCAATTACTGATGCTAGATTACTTTGAATTTGATGAAGATTTGGAATTGACATAAGAATGAAGATTTGCTGGGAAAATCATTTCAACAGAAGAAATGAAAAATGACTGCATTAAGAAATTTAGGTGTGCAATAAAAAAATTAGACCATAAAGAAAGCAATTACTTCAAACGTGCAGGAGTTTTTATCTGGTTTTTAAAGCAATAAAAAGAAAAATTATTTTAACTGGTTTAGCTACCCTTTCTCATGTTAGTGGGTGACAAATTGCATTCTTGTAATGCTTTGGGAAATATTTTAATCTGAACAAAATCCTAAATTTTGTATTTGCTAATGTTTTAAATTATGTAGGTTTTTTCACAGGATTTTTACCAGTATGTAGCTCTTATGTAAATTAAGAGACTACTGCAATGTTTTAAATGTGTTTAAAAAACAACTATTCTTGCCAGTTTTCGTAATTTTCATTTTTTAAAAGAATTCTATTTTCAACATTGAAATGAGTTTGCATAAATGCTAAAGTGCATGTTTGAAATTTTGAGGTCAAAGGGAAATTTTATAGTCCATAATTGGAAAACAGAATATTTTCACACCTAAATAATTGCACTTTTTCATTACCTTGAAGTAAGAAACATGATATGTGGCAAGACTGTCCTAAAGAGCTTAATGTATACATTCCTTTTTTAATATTTTAAGATTAAAATTCAAAAACTTAGTGAAACTGATAATTTAGGATTCCGAAACAAATATTTTTAAGATTCATACCCAGTTTGTAAATATATATATATATATTTACACCCTAAAATGAAATTTAAACCACTAAAACACAGTAAATAGATTTTAAACTTACCATATTAATTTCAAGAATCGATTTTCTTGGGATCCCACATCTTCAGTTTGTATTTAGTAATATAATTTCATTTCAGTAAATTGTTTTTATATAATTTTTGAATTTGTCAAGAAATATTACCGTTTTATAGATTTAATTCCAGTACTGGAAAGCAGAATTTGTACATTCGTCCATATTAACTTCAAAATTTATGAAAAAGTAACATCTCCGACAAACTCACAAGTTTTAAAAATAATTTATTTTAATGTAATTATAGAATCAAATACCAACGGAAGATGGCGGATCCTGTGAAAATCTATTCTTGGAATTAATATGGTAAGTTAAACTTATCTATTTACTGTGTTTGGTGGTTCAAATCTCTTTTAATATTAAACTTTATAGGTAGTGGTCAATATGTTAATGGTTATTTGAACTTTCAACAAACAATATATATATAAAATATAAAAAATTTCTTTGGTTTCAGTTGGGAAGAGAAGTATTAGATGAAGCTGCTAAGATAATAGATGTTGGTGTTACAACTGATGAGATTGACAGAATTGTTCATGAAGCTTGCATTGAAAGAGAGTGTTACCCATCCCCCCTTAACTACTATGAGTTTCCTAAGTCATGTTGTACATCTGTTAATGAAGTTATATGTCATGGTATACCAGATCAAAGACCACTTGAAAATGGTGATATCTGTAACAGTAAGTATTATGAATAATGAGAATCTTTTAATTTTTCTTGTATTGTTTTTTCTTTATTGGCTGGTCTTTAGGCGTACATATTTTGTATTAAAATTACAGTGGATTTTCAGACAATAAATGTACCATGTCCAAGATCTTTTTAAGCAATTAGTTTTTTTTAGTATGTTTTTATATTTCATAAACATAATTGACTACATTTTTAATATACATTTTCAGCCTATAAATAGGCTATATTTTTTTAATATAATCAACTGCATTTATTCAATTTGTGGCCAATGGTTTTGTTGATCAGTGTGTGTCTGACCTCCTTGTGTCTTCATTATTAAACTTTTGTGCACTTTTCCCAAACAAATGATGGTCATATGGCCTGAGGTCTGGGTTGTGGGAAGATGATCCAAAACTTTCAACTTGAAGTCTCAGTAACTGTGCAATACAAGCTGTATAAGTTTCACATTATTGTGCAGTATATACAGTTCTGATTGCAGAACATCAACATTTATGAGTTTAACCATTTATAATTTTTTAGAATCTCAAAGTACTCTGCAGAATTCATTGTGTCTCTTGACATAGGAAAAAAAAGTCCTATTTGTCCCAAAATATAGCTGTCATAATTTTTTTGTGATATTAACATATTGTTTATGATAATTTTTTTATAGTCTTCAGCAAACCCCATCAACATTGATAATGGTATACATAAAGTAAAATTACCATCATCTATATAAATTTTATTTTTACCATTAACCCATCTGGCTCTTTCAGCTGATGAAATTAAAGAGTTGGTCATTGAAATCGCATTTTTCATAATCGTTGTCATGCAGTACGTGATGTAGTATTCAAATCCATATAAAAATAACTGCCTTTACTAGGATTTGAACCCTAGAACTCTAGACTTTAAAATCAGCTGATTTGCGATGATGATTTCACCAATATATCACCCTATCTCGACCCCCCCCCCCCCCGCCCTCGAGGGGAGAAGATCCCACCTCATAGCGTTTCTGGTCGCTACACCACCCCCTCCGTTCCTAGCCAGTAGTGGCTTTAACGGAGGACATCTTCTCGCCCTCAAACTGATTGTGCCACACAGCTTTCAGTTCGGGCCCCGCAGAGGTGCCACCGATGCAGATACCCCGAGGGACATCTACATCTGTAAAAATTCACCCCGAGATAGATTTACGTGTTTATGCCTTCAGAATGAAGACAACAGACACCTGCAGCTACCACGTCGCCCTCAGGAACTAAGCTAGAAACCTAACCGCGGAAAGAAGACCCCGCGCCTAGATCTAATTATTAAAGAGCCACTTTCTGAATGTCTCAGATCCGTACTAACAACCTCAACAATAAATTTTTCCCCTAAAGTTTTGTACATCGAAATTTAGACCTAGTTCCCTTAAGAACCCCGCTTAATACTCAAAATGAGTTTCTATCTGACTCCGTTCCGGTCCGCCCGGGAGCCTGCATACCACCAAAGCAGTACCCAGAGAAGCCCCGCCGACAGTGTCATTAGCTCATTAGTGCCCCCGTCGGAGCACGATTGCACCCACCAGGCAAGAATAATCCCGCCCGCCGACAACGGCCGCAACTCCGCCGACAGCCTGATTAAATGCATACCACCAATACATCTAACCGAGGCACGCTGCCTTAAGCGCCTACCTTCGGCCAGTCAACTGCCCAGGCGGTCCCTAGCCACCCAGGTTCCTATCACCTACTAGATCCCTTCGGCAGCCCTGCTCAGGGAAAGGAAGCGAAGGAAGCCAGCAACTATTGTCCACTCTCTACGAGTCCTCCAGTTGACTCGTAGATCCAAAATAGAGTTTACTCTCTCGAGTTCCCTAGCAACTCTGGTACGTTCAGCTTCGTACCGGGGACATATGTGAAGGACATGGTCCACGGTGTCATCGACCCTACAGTCCGGACAGAAGCCGGAAACAACCAACCTAAACTTTGCCAATTTATCCCTAAAGGCACCATGTCCTGAGAGGAACTGAGTGGTATGCCGATTGGGGGATACCCAGCTAATCGCTCGCAACTCTCTAACATCAGGAAATATACCATGCGTATAACGACCTGTCAAAGAAGTGTTCCACCTATCTTGCCAAGAGTCGAAACCTTGGTCTTCGATCTCACGCATACGCCCAGCAGTAAGAAGGCCTCCCTTCTTTGCAACATATCGCAGGCTACATTCCGTAGCCGAAATATCCACAGGTTTGATGCCCGCGATCACAGTTACTGCCTCTTGCGAGACAGTTCTGTAACCACTGACAACCGCTAACAAAAGAAGACGCTGGGCTCGTAGAAGAATGCCCCTATAACATTGGTACTGCAAACAATGAGCCCAGATGGGCGCAGCGTACAACATAATGGCCTCACAAACACCTTTATAAAGAATCCGCATGGTACGGAAATTCAACCCCCAATCAGGATGGACCACTCTACGGACGCCGAAGAAAGCATCAACTGCCTTCTTCGCCACATACTGAAGGTGCTCCTTGAAGAGAAGCCTCTCATCAAGGATAACACCCAGATATCTCTGAAGGGTGACATACCTAATTGAACGACCGTCCATCACAACCCGCGGATGGCGAGTTGCAGCTAAACGGCCCTTCAAAAACATCATAGTGGTTTTCTCCGCACTGAAAACCATCTTATGCTGAAGACTCCACAACCGCAAAACCCTACATGCCTGTGTCGCTCTGAGCTCGATCTCAGCACGCGAACTACCCTCAACCAGCAGCAGCCCATCGTCGGCATAAGCCACGACGCGACAGCCACCAGGCAAGCGCAGCCACATGAGAGAGTCAAACTCGATGGTCCAGACGAGTGGATCTAATACACTGCCCTGTGGACATCCTTTTGACAGGGTCTTTCCTACTTGCGAACTGCTGTCACGAAGGACAACAGTTCTGTCGCTGAAATAACTCGAGAGAGTCCTAATTTCATCCTGCATGCAACCACGCTTCTGCAATTGAAACAAGGCAGAGGGCCATCACAAGTTATTAAATGCCCTGGATATGTCCAAAAAGACACAGAGTACATACTTGCACTCACTGCCTGAAGCCAGATCCAGGACTCTAATAATCGCATCCTCTGTACTCTTACCGGGTCTAAAGCCATACTGGTCGTCCATCAGCATGTGATTCAAAGTAAGCCTACTATTAATGCGGAGGTAAAGTACCTTCTCGAAAAGTTTTCCAACAACTGGTAAGAGCGTCAGAGGACGGTAAGAAGAACTAACAGTGGGGTCCTTTGTCGCCACCCTTGAACAACAGCTTCAAGATTCCACGCTTCCAGCAAGCCGGGAAATACCCGGCAAACAAACACCTATTGAATACCCTAGTCAACGGGCCAAGAATTACAGGCAGGGTGCAAACAAGGAGCTCCACCGTGATACCATCATATCCAGGGGCTTTGTTCCTATCAAGGCTACAGATTACCTGGCGGACTTCCGCCTCAGTAATCTCCAAAGACACAGAGTCCATATTGAAATTTACAACCGCCGCTCGAACTCTCCGGTGATACGAGGTCTCACCAACCTCGGTATCATCGGGGAGCAGATCGTCCATCAGAAGAGATAGAACACGATCTTTTTCAACAACAACGCCGTCCTGGGTCGAGAGAGCCAACAGAAGACTGTCCTTTTTACGTTTGTGACCAAGCACACGATAAACAACACCCCAAGGGTCTTTATTCCCTTGCTCTTGGACAAAAGAGCTCCAGGAATCTCGTTTAGAAGTCCTAATTCTATGAAAATACTCATTCTTTTCTGACGATACTCCGCAAACAAGGCCTCGCGCCGGTCAGGATCACGCGCACGCTGTGTGGCTCTCCTGAGTCGGCCCACGGCCTGCTTTATCGCAGTCAAGTCCCGAGACCACCAACCAGCTACTCTCTCTCGACTCGTACTACGAGGGATTGAGAGTTCTGCGGCTTCAACCACCGCAGAGGAGAAATTCTCTGCCAGGTTATCTAGAGGGACCTTGTCCAGGGTATGAGTGAACACCCGCATCCTGGCCGCAAGAATGTTTGAAAACTTGGGCCAATCCGCCCCCCTGTGCAAGAAGCGCCCCTGCTGAACAGGGGCGTCCGCCCTAAAGACATCGCGCAGCCCACCTAACCACTCAAAAATGATGAGCCGATGGTCGCTTTCTCAATCATCGACTACAGACCAGTTCTGAATCCTACCTGGGATATCCTTGCCTATGGTAATATCACTTGTGCTACCAAGGAAGGTCCTCCGCAATCCCACCGCGCCGGTGACATTGAACACTTCAAAACGATGCTGCGCGATGAAGCCTTCTAGCAATTCTCCGCCGTCGTCTGTGATCCCACTGTGCCAAAGAAGCGATTTGGCATTCGCATCAACTCCTATAAGAATAGGACAACCCGCTACCAGCCTGATAATTCTATCCCATCTTTCCAAATGTAATTCAGTGGGATCTCTGTACTGAAAGTACGAACTAACCACAACTAGGTCGAAACCATCCACAGCAAGCTTAACAACGACATGATGCGTGTCAGAGGCCTGCCGTATAAAGATACTATCAATAGACTTCCTGCACAGAACGGCGGATTTACTATCACCTACATGGAACTTATTCCATCCTGAAAAACCTGGCAGGTCACCCTTGATTACATACGGGTGCTGAAGAAGTAAAACATCGAGGCCCCGTTTTTCAACGACGTTACCTAACTCTACTTGGACCGCATAGGCACCCTGGGCATTGAGTTGACCAAACCTAACCATCGAGCGAGTTCAAGTAGACCTCAACCGCTCTTAAATAACTACCACACTCCCTACTGTTGATGGAGTGCCTATGATTTCTGCATAACCGCTTGCCGTTAAAGCAGACCGGAGCCTCCTTCTTTTGTGGACAATCGTCACGCTTGTGGCCCTCCTCACCACAATGCGCGCAGACCGACGCATATTTACAGAATTTGGCCCTATGGCTGAACCTACAACATTTAAAGCACCTCTGCACATCAAGGTATTCCTTGACGCCGCAAGAGGCAAAATCGACGAAGACCCTACCCTCGGACAAAAACTTCTGGTGGAGACCAGCACCTAATTCGAAAACTCCGTGATACCGAGGGGCATCATGCTTTCCAGTCTTAAAGACTAACCTACACTGCTCTTTGAACGTGGCCGCATCCAAATCAGTATTCTGCTCTCGAATGAGAGACAGAACTTCCTCATCAGAGAGACCCCGCTCGATGTCATATATAATGACTCGGGGCTTTCTCAATCGCTTGGGGTCCACCTTGACCTCAAGCTTCTGCACCGCTGGAGAGTCCTTGATGACTTGGACTGTCTCCTTGTTATCCGCAACGACGACTAAACCCTTACTGGTCTCCCTTATATCTCAAATCCTAAGCCGATTCCGGTCGCCACGAAGGGATTCTCGGAAATCGCGCTTCAATTCCTGACTCATGGTCTTGGAGCCCTCCGCCTTGTTAACAAAAAGTACCTCCGGCTTCTTCACCGCTTTGCTGGCCTCTCGTTTGGTCTTCAGGACTTCAGCGTAGCGCCTGGGCTGCGCTGGGGCCTGAATAACCACCTTGGGAGCCTTAACCTCTTGGGGCTTGGAGGCCAAGGCCTCGAAACCCTCACTTACCGCCACAAAAGCTTCCCTCAGCTTACCTAGCCGGGGGAGAATTGTCCTCCTCGCACCCGAGCTGACTCCGCCGGGAAGAGAAAGAAAATCTACCAAGTAGTCCAGGTCCTCCTGGACTACCTTCAACAGCAGGGCAGAACTACCAGGTCTGCCCTTTGAATTCTTAAAAGCCTCTACTACAGGGGAGGACCGCACCTGGGTGGGTGCCCATGTGTCCATCGCATCGCTTACCTCATCCTCTGAGGAGCTAGTCGACGGCACCGGCACTGGTTTCCTCTTCCGCCTGGACTTCTTTACAACTTGGAACTCCGACATGGCCGAAGATTCCCTAATGTAATTGGATGCTAACAAAATTCTCGCTGTCTCCTATAAACTGGTTTGGGCAAGCCCACGATGTGACGACTGCCCGCAGCGAGTACGGGCAGCTGGAGACCCTTACGTTCTCCTGTCACGCTACATACCTCTTCGCTGCTACTGGAACGATTGATTGATGCACTAGACGTACAACAATGAACCACTGATTACAGCCCCCGCTCTGACAAGAGCGCAGAACGACTAAAAGGCAGAGTCTTTTTTCTGTCACAGAGACTAACGACCAGCAGTCGTTGCCACCCTTTCGCCGCGTTGAGGCGAGTATGCGTCGTATAAATCCACGCCAATCACACCGCAGCAAGGCTACAGATGTCGAGTCTAATTTAAAATACGCTGTTAGTGAATACAGACTTAGGATCAGCAAACCTCGATACTGTCGGAAGGTACACACACGACCGACAGCCAAAAAGACACTGATAATAAGGTTTACCACAAGGATACTCTGAGCCGCACAAGGGACCAGAGTATCAATATATCACCCCAGTGGATATAAGCAAGAATTGAAGAAATGTTAAATGTGACTGTTAATCTTTCTATGTATTCCTAAAAACTTTTGTTATGAAGGTCAGCCGTGAACTAGCAAAGCCAGTGATGGCAGTTTGGAGTGTTTTAAGAAAACATACATATGGTCCATACCATTTACAGCTGCCTACCAACTACACTGTACTTTGTGATTGAAATGTTGCAGCATGAATATGACAACTTTCTTGATCACATTGTGTCTAGTGATGAGTCAACATTTCATCTTGGTGGAAAAGTTAAAACATAAACTTAAACATAAGCATAAACATAAACTTCCATATCTGATGGTTAGGAAATCCCCATGAACTCTTATAGGTAAGGGGTTCCCCAACTCTGAATGGTATTGGTTGAATGGTGTTTTCCCCAAACCACTGGATCAGGTTGGTGTGGACAATGACATGGCTTGTTTGTGGTGGCCTTCAAGGTCACCCAATCTGATCCCATGTGATTTTTAGGTAGATTTCATCATAAAAAAGCTACCTATTGTAATGGATACCATGATTCTATTTCTGGAAAATTTCAACATATCTTCGCATTTCACATCCCCCAGGCCCCAAAACCATTGTCAGTTTAAAAGTTTATATATATATATATATATATTTCAATTTCAGTTTCTTGTGGATACAAAACTGCCGTAATTTTGCGCCAATCACTTTCAAATTGATACTTAAAATATAATGACCTAAAATCTCGGTCAAGGTTGTTAATGGGCAATATCGGATCATGGGGATAAAGATGGGCTTTTTCAAAAAAATAAATTATCGCTATAACTTTCTTATTAAGTAAAATATCAATTTCGTTTAAAGTTCCTACTATTCTTGGGATAAGGGCCTAAAATTTATCTTAATAAAGTTTTTTTATATCACTAGCCATTGGCTTAGGAGGTGGAAAAAATGGGGTTTCAAATACAAAAAAAATCATACCTACCCGTAATAGGCACATTATCGAATCTGTTTAAAGTCGTCGTTAATCCTCTAAACATTACCTAAAACTTTTGTTTGTAACAATTTTTGATATGACCAACCCTTACAGCAAGGGATGACCAAAATGTTGCTAAAATTGTAAGAAGATGGGAATTATTGTATGCTAAACATATGAAACTTTTTTTCATATCCAACCATTGTCATATTGAGTAAAGTTGAAGTTTTTCTTAACTTTAAGGTGGAAGTCTTTTTTATCCCCTACTTAGCACTGGTGAAATCTACCTCTGCTTTCTGGTGTGCAAAAAAGGATTTTTACTTTGAGGTTTTATAAAAGAGCTTGTTTAAGTGCTTTCGCTACCTACTAATTTACTTGATTTAAGATATAAAACTGTTGCTACCATTACTCCAGAGATGCTGTTAAAGTATGGGATGAACTATATATCCTTCATGTGGTAAAACCCATATTTATTTTTATGTTTATTTTTTATAAATAATACTTTGTTATTAATTTCACATTATTTATTTATTTCACTTTAATATTTATATACCCTAAGTTTTTCACTAAATTTTATTGTATAAAATTTCAGTTCTAGAGTACATGTAAATTTTCACATGTATGAAATTAAAACTAGAAAGGCAATTCCAACCCCTACAGTAAAGGATGTATATTTTTAATAGCTTTCTTTAAAAGTGAAAGTGAAGTTTGATCTTCTAAGGGAGTATTTAGCAGAAAAATTTACTGCAATTTTTTTAAATAACAGTCTCCTCTCTAATGGCTTCGGTAATGTAAATTGTTGCATGTAGTTTTATTGGTTTATATGTATAGATGATTTTTAATTATAATAATAAAAAAAAGATTGATTTTTATATATCCAAAATGTGTTTCGAATATTTAAAATTCAATAATATTTGAATTTATTCTATCTTGTTTTATTTTTTTTTTTATTGCTTATAATCAAACTACTGTACACTTATGCATTTATGTACATAGCATTAAAACAAACTTTTACTTTTAGAAATAGTTTAGTTCATATTGCACTTAGTCCTTACAGTTATTGATAGTCGCTATGTAAGATTTATTATTATTATTATTAACTTTTATTTTATTTTAGTTGACGTCACTGTATATCATAGAAGTTTTCACGGAGACCTAAATGAAACTTTTCTTGTAGGTGAAGTTAGTGATACTGCCAAAAAATTAACACAAGTTACCTGGGAGTGTTTGGATAGAGCAATTAAAATAGGTAATTAAAGCTATTTGTTTAGTATGAAATGCTATAAATTTTATTGTTAAAGAATAATGGTAGGTAATAATGTATTTATATGATTTATTTATATTTAACTCTTTGAAGACAACTTGATGATTTTTCATTAGGTTCAATTTTATCCTAAAAAGACCAACTGGCAATTTTTCGTCAATCTCATTTTATGTGAGAAAGATGAATTGGCGAAATTTTGTCAGTGTTGAAATGAGGTTGGCACTGATCACATGTTTGGTTGTCATGATAGACATGGCAGTCTGCTTTTGAGACATCATGTTTGTTGTTGTTTAAAGTCACACTTGGCATTGCAATTAATATTCAGTTGGTAAACAAAAATAATTATTTTGAACTTAACAACTGTTTATGGTTTTATTTTTACAGATCATTTAATCGTTTTCATTCCATAATACGTAAATATCATTTGCTTTTTATTGTTATGAGTTGTCATCAAAGCATAGTTCATTCAGAGTATTATTCCATTTACAATTTTTTTTTTGCAATACTGTATTTATTGGTTGTTGCATAGAACACAGATGAGCCAAGAACATTGTGTATTTATCATTGTTTTTAGTTGTTTGTGACAATTGGATCATTACACTATACTTATTCCATTTTAGTGTTTGTTGTTTTTTTCCCAGCAATATTTATTAGCGAGTTTCTATAATTCGCAAAATGAGCGGAATATTTAAACACTGTGTGAAGTTGATCGGGAACTTAGGAATGTTCAATCTGATAGTAATTCGTGAACTGACAGTTCTAAACTAAATTTAACTAAAATTGATCAGTTTCTTGCCAAACGTCATGAATGTTCAGGATTAACACAAAACAGAATAACAATTAAAAAAAATACATGATTCCTATAGTAAAATTGTTTCTTGATTTTAAGTTACTTCAAACTCATTTTTGGGTTTTTTCTGTTATTGAGTTCTTTAATCCTTAGACAAATTTTTGAATATGACCACAAAAAGCATTTCTAGTTGATAGTTCATTGCAATTTACAAAACAATTGCAAAAAAATATTAGTATTAAAAAATTTTATAAATTTTTTAGCAGACTTAGTCACCATAAGGCACTACCTTTTTATTTTTACCAAAAATATTATAAGCTTGTGATTTTTTTTAACCATCTTTGAAAAAGGTTTGGTCTTCAAAGGGTTAATAACTAGCATCCCTATCATGCTTTGCCCGCATTATATGGTTACTTGCATTTTCCATCACAGTTGGAATATTTAGCTGATCATGGCTCGCTTCATTCACCCTTCCCGTCTAGCCAGAAGGTTCTGCCCCGTAGACCCTGCAGTGTTTATTAAATACATGCTTGTGAGAATTAAATAAGAATTATAGCCTGTTCAATTTATAAAAATTATCAGTGTATTGTAATTTCTTCAGAGCAACAGCTTGGTCAATACAGGACCTGAAACTTTGAATGATCTAAGAATGTGAGTTTTAAAATAGTCAGCCCCAATCTTAAAAATATTAGTTGCAACTGGTTACCTGTACTTGGTACAGGTAAAAATTTTGTGTAGATCTTAGCACTACCCAACAAACACCATAGGAGATGACCGTACTTCGTTTCTCTTTTCTTTTTTTTAATTATTTTTATTTTATGTTTTTTAGTCAATTAACCCGAGAAGGCAGGTGCAGCCAGTTATGTCGCACATACAGTATATAGTCAGTGACTGTTGGTTGAGCCACCGCACTTGAACACTGTTGCACCTCTTAAAAAATCAAAATTCTAAAGACTCTAAAAATTGTTTTTAGATATTTATCTGAAGAGTATTTGCAAGCCCCAATCTACTAATAAATATCTCATTTAGAATAGTCAGAAATGGGGAAAATTTGAAATCACAGTTCAAATTTTTTTACCTTTCTTCATCCTTTCAAGGTCAAATTTTGAAAAATCTAGAAATAGTTTTTAGATATTTACATGAAGATTATACATACCAATAATCAAGTTTATATCTTCATTTGTTACAGAGAAATTAAAAAGATAGTAAATTTCAGTTTTATTCCATTTTAACTCTTTACTTTAAACTCTGAATTTCAAAAAAAAGTTTCTTTGTTGCCTGTACTGTTACTGTAAAACCTAAAAAACATTTAATATTGCATGCTAGTCATTCTGCTGTGTTACGAACAGTAATTAATTTTCCAAACTGAAAGGAAACTTAAGGTTTTATAAGTAGTAAAGATATTTTAATATTTAAGATCAATTTTTTTTTTTTAATTTGCATTAAAAATATTTTTCTTTGAATTTTTTTTTTAATTAGCCATTTTAATGCTGTTTGTTAACTTCATCTACTTTTCTGCTAAGTTAGTCCCTATGTAAGTCATATAATGATATCATACTGTTTAATTTAGCTTTGCAAATATTACAGTAATCAAATCAGTAATGAAATTTTAGTCTTGAAAGTAGAAGCTTTTGTAATTTTATTAATTAAAGGCATTCTTAAATATGATTTAAATATTGATTTATCATGTAAAAGTTGGAATTATCATGAATGTGCTGGACCACAGAATCGGCTCAAAAAAAAATTAAAGCTGTTTATTATTATTGATACCTTTATTTATTTTCAGGCAAGAGAAACCTCCAAAATAAATTTTTGGATTTTTCTCTTTTTCTATAATAAAAATAATTCATACTTTTGATAAATGTATTGACCTAATATGGCTGTGCATTTATTTTATTTATTTAAGTGTGTAATCAGGTCTTTTATTTTTTCTAATTATAATTCACATGAAAAGTTTTGCAGTAAATGTTTATATTGAGGTCAACCCATTCAAAGTGTCCCAAAAAAAACATAAGCTGGTTGCTTGACCAATTCAGAAAAAATTGAAACTTACCCACTGGTTTCCTATATGTTTCAGGACCTTAAAGATATTTTTTTTTTTTAGTTTTTTAATTAAGCAGTTTACCTGTTGCAGCCATTTTTGTTACGGTGCATACACCTATTTTTGTGATTGTAAGGGTTACAGAAAAAATCACAACTAAAAAACTGGAAGGATAAAACAATAAGCAACTTATACATATTTTGTCAAGGTAAGAGATTGGTCCAGTGGTTTATTTACTTCTTCTATGAGAAAGTTTACATCTTCTTTCTATGAGAAAATTACCAATAAAGTTGAAAATGAAAAACTGTGAAATTGAAATTTCACTTTTGGTAATTTTTTTCAAGAGGCAGGGATGGCATAAACAGTTTGAATTATTTTTTTATATGTAGGTATATGTTATTAGTTTCACCATAAACAATATTATTGGTGATTTACTTATCCCTAAGTTTTTATGATTTTTGAAAATTAAAATAAAATTCAAATTTTGGCTCCAAATAACTCTGATGGGGCTGGTGATAAAAATCTCAAATTTTCACAACTTACAATGTTTTTGTAGATGTTTATAGCAAATAAAAACATTTCTTGTGTATTCTATTAATAAAAAAATTATAACCTCTCAAAAATAATGAAAAACCTTTTAAAAGCGATACCATTTTGACTCAATAAATAAGTGCTCCAAGGGGTTTCTTGTCTTCTTTGCACTTTACATTTTTTATATTTGCCCCTTTGTTGTTGAAGTTGATGTTTTCAATATTTTTAAAATAGTTTTTTTTTTTTTTTTAATTATTAATGATAGATCGTAATTTAATGATAACTTAAATAATATCAGTAACCTAATGCAATTTTGATTCAAAAATGCTTATGAAACTTACCCAAATTGAGATTTCAATGAGTAGTCTATATCTTCTTTCAAGAAGTCATTTCTGTTTTTATATTGGTTTATGTTTGTGAATACTATCGAATAAAAAATAAATTGTAGCACAATTTTAATTATTCTTCAATGAAATAGCCTGTTTTTGTAGTAATGAAAATGTTTTTATTTAGTGTGGTTAATCAACAGCTGTGATATCTATTCTTGTAATTCTCTTGGAATCGTGTGAGAACGACCCATCACTGTAGTTACTTAGTTGATGGTGGTGATACACCCAATATGCTACAAGCAGCATCCAATTGTTCAATATTGTGATGTGGGGCAATGTCTTTTTCTTGGTCTTCGCATTCATATAGTTCTTTGTTCTGCTGAGAAAAAATACTTTTGAAACAGGTAACACTAGGAGACTTTCTAGGAACTAAATTTAAATTTGGAAAAATGTGTTCTGTAAGAGCTTGCTCTAAGTTTTTCTTAACTGTTTTTTTTTAATGAGTTCTCAAAAGATGACAACAGAGCTGTCTGTACAGGTGACTGAATTTTGACAAAAACTTTTTTTGTGTTATTTGCAAACACTAGTGACATTTGAATTAACACATAAAAAAAATAAGTTGTTGGTTTTCATCACTAAATTCACAAATTTTAATGAGTTCTTTTGGCACTGTTTTATGACACTCTTCATTCACATAAATTCCTATGGAACATTGTTCTTCCATTGTTTTATGTGAAATTACTTGAAAATTATGTAAAAATTTAGCAGATTTTAAAATTTGAAAGTATAATATTAATTAAAACTTATTTATTTAATAAACACTTCTAAACACAGGATGATATTTGAGACACTCTGTAAAGATATATTCAGATCACTGACTAATGTCAGACTGACCAGTCTGTAACTGCAAAGCTAATTGATGCAACAAGCATAAATGAGCATGTTGCAACATGAATTTTCCTGATGACTGGATATGACTTCAAGAACCAGTTATAACATGAACACTGCAGTTGAGTGGTTCAAATAAGTCTATTTCAATTATAGTAATAAGTATAAAAATATTAAAGTGCTAAGAAGACAAGAAACTCCCTTGCAGCACTTATTTAGTGAGTCAAAGTGGTATTGCTTTTAACAGGTTTTTCTTGATTTTTGTGAAGTTATAACTTTTCTATTAGTACAATACACAAGAAGATTTATTTACCATAAACATCTACAGAAACTCTAAATTGTGCAAATTTGAGATTTTTATCACCAGCCCCAGATTATTTGAAGCCAAAATTTGAATTTTTTTTAAAATTAGTTTTCAAAAATTCATTAATATTTAGGGGTAAGTATGTATGTCACTACTAATTTTATTCACGTTAAAAATACTAATATATACCTACATATAAAAGAATAATTCAACTGTATGCCATCCCTGCCTCTTGAAAAAAATTACTAAAAGTGAAATTTTACCGTTTTTCATATTCAACTTTATTGGTAATTTTCTCATAGAAAGAAGAGAGATAGGTAAATAATCCTTGGGTCACTTCAAATGCATTGACCCATTGTTAATTGTTTAGGAATATAGTACAGTTTGCTTTGTAATATATTTTATATCATCATTGTTATTTATTTACAATAAATTATTTATTTTAATATGAATTGTGAATTAGAAAATTTAATCTCTGATACTTTAGAGTTTAAATTTAACTGTTATTAATATTTGTATTTTTTGCTCACAACAAAATGTTCATTTATTTTCTTGTGTTAGTTTTTTTTTTACTTTAATCTATTATATCTTTTTTTTTTTAATATCTCTCTGGTTGTTTTCTTATAAAGATGTAAATAAACTTAACGTGCAAGAATGTGAAAAATTAATCTGGCTATTCATATGCTAAGAGTTTTTTGCAACTATTTTGTTCTCAGGCTTGAATGTAAAATTTGATTATGTTATTGAAATGTACATATTTTTTTTACTATCAACAATTTTTCCAATACCTTTTTTAAGATGTCAGCCTCTCTTTCTAAGCATTTTTCCAGAAAATAATTTCTGACTTATTATACTAGAATTAAAACTATTTTATTTATGTTGCACAGTTAAACCTGGTGAAAAATATAGAGAAATAGGACATGTAATACAAAAGCATGCTCAAGCTAATGGTTTCTCAGTAGTAAGAAGTTATTGTGGTCATGGTATACATCAGTTATTTCATACAGCACCCAGCATACCACATTATGCAAGTAAGTTTTTCTTTAAACATTTCATTAGTACATTTAACATATTCACTTGTTTATATATTTCTGTACTTTTTTTAATTATCATGCAACAAGAAATTTGCATGTTTTTTGTTTTATTGCAGAAAGTAAATTCTGTTGATTTAAGTTTATTGGGATGGTCTGATATACTGAAAATGTCGGGTTTAATTCCTTGTTTGGGCCTGGAATGTTTAGTTTCTTCGTTTAAAATATTTTAAAAAATTTTAACACAATTCAAAAAAGTCCCCCCCCCACATTTTTATTTAGTCTTTGAAGGCTCCTTGATCAAAAAATTCTAAACTCTTTTTTCCAAAATTTAAAATTGTGACTGTTTTATATATACATCATTACAGAAGTGGACAGCAAAATTTACATGTACGCTCATCATATTATTTAAAATTTCAAAACATAAAACAGAAATTTCAAATAAAATTATAAACAATTAAAGAACATGTTTTAACGTCGTAATAGATATAGAATCTAATACCAACTGAAGATAAGGGATACTGTGAAAACTGGTTATTGGAAATTAGTATGATAAGTTTAACTTATAATTACTGTATTTTGGTGGTTTGTTTCATAAAATATTAAGCATACCACTATGCTTAAAATATTAAGTATACCACTCACACATAGTGAAACCTCTGAATGTATGTTCTACAGGGGAGTAAGAAAATATGTTTGTGTTTAGAGGTGTCCAGGTTTAAAAAGGGAGTTTGAGTAAAACATATCTACCAATCTAATTGATTTGTAGATCATCTAGTTTATCTTTGAATTTAGTTTATAATAAAATTTATGTAGCCTTTACCATTAATTACATTCAACAAATAAGTTTAAACATGATGAATTAGCAAGCTAAACATTAGGCTTACAACTTACACATAATAGATGTGAATTATTAAGTAAAATATATTTACCCATGTTTATATTAAATTTTTTCTTTGGATTTTTTTAGATACTAAGTAATTTTTAATCTACAATGCATTGCCTAATTTTTATTTATTATACAGAAAATTAAATTTATTACAATAATAGATATGAATTAAGTAAAACACATTTAAACTGTTAATTTGTTACTATTTTTTACAAATATCAACTCCAGTTTTGTTCGAATAACAGAATACTTTATAAAAATGTATGAATACATTATATACCTTATTTATTATTGCGAAACTGTGTTTAACTTAGCACAAAAAAGGTAATAAATATTTAATTTGCCATTAAAATGACAAAAATAAATTTAAAAATATGAATTTGTTTTTATGCAACCATCATTTCATTAAAAGAGATTTGTTTTTTTTTTTTTGTCTTCAGTCATTTGACTGGTTTGATGCAGCTCTCCAAGATTCCCTATCTAGTGCTAGTCGTTTCATTTCAGTATACCCTCTACATCCTACATCCCTAACAATTTGTTTTACATATTCCAAACGTGGCCAGCCTACACAATTTTTTCCTTCTACCTGTTCTTCCAATATTAAAGCGACTATTGCAGGATGCCTTAGTATGATGTGGCCTATAAGTCTGTCTCTTCTTTTAACTATATTTTTCCAAATGCTTCTTTCTTCATCTATTTGTCGCAATACCTCTTCATTTGTCACTTTATCCCATCTGATTTTTAACATTCTCCTATAGCACCACATTTCAAAAACTTCTAATCTTTTCTTCTCAGATACTCTGATTGTCCAAGTTTCACTTCCATCTAAAGCAACACTCCAAACATATACTTTCAAAAATCTTTTCCTGACATTTAAATTAATATTTGATGTAAACAATTTATATTTCTTACTGAAGGCTCGTTTTGCTTGTGCTATTCAGCATTTTATATCGCTCCTGCTTCGTCCATCTTTAGTAATTCTACTTCCCAAATAACAAAATTCTTCTACCTCCATAATCTTTTCTCCTCCTATTTTCACATTTAGTGGTCCATCTTTGTTATTTCTACTACATTTCATTACTTTTGTTTTGTTCTTGTTTATTTTCATGCGATAGTTCTTGCGTAGGACTTCATCTATGCCGTTCATTGTTTCTTCTAAATCCTTTTTATTCTCGGCTAGAATTACTATATTATCAGAAAATCATAGCATCTTTATCTTTTCACCTTGTACTGTTACTCCGAATCTAAATTGTTCTTTAACATCATTAACTGCTAGATCCATGTAAAGATTAAAAAGTAATGGAGATAGGGAACATCCTTGTCGGACTCCCTTTCTTATTACGGCTTCTTTCTTATGTTCTTCAATTATTATGAGATTTGTTATTATTATAACAAATAATATTATTATTTGTTATTATTAAGAGATTTGTTAATGATTTCTAAATGTTTTCACTACAAAATATGTTTTTAATCGTAAAATTAGATATTGTGCAATCTTGAAACCAGATTATCATTCTTTTCAGTTATAGTACTTGTACATATTTGATCACTCAGATTGCATGTAATCTTTGGTGGTTAATCATTACCATAATCTCATCTCGATTACCAAACCCCCACCCCCCCAGGGGAGAAGATCCTGCTACATAGCGTGTCTGGTCACTACACCACCCCTCCGTTCCTTGCCAGTAGTGGCTTTAACGGAGGACCATAATCTCATCAGCAAATTCCTCATCGTTTTCATTGTTTTTTGTGAATTAAAGTACCTGGTTTAAAATTTTTGCTTCAATTATAAGCCAATGCTGTACTGGACCTTTGAAAATAATTTATTAGGCTAAATTTATGTTTTAGGTGTAATTTTACATAAAAAAAATATTTGCTTCGAATCTATGTAAGTATTTAGTTCTCTACAAATTGGTGTAATAAAATTAACTGCTTCAAGAATGAATAAATTGTATTTAGAGTAAAACAATAATAAAGAAAAATTATGTGAGATACTGTATTTGTCTTTCTGCCACAATTTATTTTTTTTTTATAGATTTAGTAATGTGTTCTTTTGCCACTGAGGACACTATAATGCTGCATTGTATTAATGTATATTTTTTATAAAAATACTATTTTTATTGATTCTTGAGGTTGTGATTAATAAGAATGTAGTTTTATTCTCTGTTGGGTGGTTTATATTCATAATTTTACATGTTAATCTGAATGTGAATTAAAAAATAATTTAATAAATGTTCATCACTTGCTTGGACCCATGTTTATATGAAATGCTTTCATTATTTTATCAAAGAAATATACTTGTAAAATCTTTGCATTACATTAATAAACTAAATTTGAATATTTTTAGATACTAGGTAATTTTTAATCTACAGTGCATTGCCTACTTTTTATTTATTATAGTGACATTTCTTTAACTTTCTCATATACAAAGCATTTATTTACAAATTTTCATCATATTTAAAATATCATATAGTTTAATATATTTATTTGTAAATGAATTGCATTTCCATTGGCGTGACAAACCCATGAATGTGTAGTACCCTGAATGCATGTAAAGTTCAATGAAGAAAGCAACAGGAAACTGTATAACATTTCATCTTCATTTTTCCTGTGATGTTTCCATAGAGTTCTTGTTCTTGAGAATAGCTAAGTCATTTTCATCAATGACTTATTTAGGTCTTTTGTAATCATTATGATTTTGGCATCTAGCAGATGATCAGAGGAATCCATCCGTTCTGCCTTATTTTACATGTATTATATGCCTAGCTCAGAATTTGGATTCTGGCTCTGAGAAAAATTTTGTAGAAAAATTATCTGAAATTCTTGTTCTTGTTGTACTTATATTAAGACAAGACTCCATTTTATTTTAATAAAGTTGCATGTATAAATTACCTTCCCCTTTTATATTTGATAAATCTTTCTGTTTGTCTTATTTCAGTAAGATTTTCTTTATAGGCTTTAACTGCAAATATTATATTAGAATATTTCTAATATTTTGTTCTATCTTGGTTACACTTTACTGGTCAACAAATTTTTGATTTTTTCTAACTGCTTTATCCTGAACCTTTCTTTAAAGACATTAACAAGTTCTCATATCCTAATCAATTAAAATTTGGAAGTACATTTTCATTACAATATTTTCTTAAATCTAAAATACACATTCGTTGTACTTCCTAAAATTAATTTAAAAGCAACAGAATATGATTAGTATTTTCAATACATATTACTATTTCAGCCTTTTCAAAATGTCTAAACTACTTTATTACTTGGTTCTAAAGCAAACTTTCATACAACCACTACTTTCTTAAATGTTCTAATGAAGTATATATGCTTCTTAATAAACTGATAATCTATAATAAAAAAACCTACTGTTAGAACATACTCACCCCTCTAAGAAAGTTGTTCTGTAGCTAATTAAGTGAAATGAAACGACTAGTACTAGATAATGAATCTTGGAGAACTGCATCAAACCAGTCAAATGACTGAAGACAAAAAAAGTAGAAATGTCATCATTTTCTCATTTCAACTGGAAGACTGTATACGCGTAAGAGTATTGGGATATATTTTTTTGTTTTTGTTTGAAAAATTTTTGATTTCATTTTAATTTTAAGAAGAATATAGTTACAAAAAGAAAGTTAGTTATGAATTTTATTATAAATATATTTTATCTTGTAAATTAATAGTGTGCATAAATATGATTATATAAATGTTTCTTGTACTTTTTTTATTCATATTATCTTTGGAGTATATTTTTTTCTTTCATATGTAATATTATTGTCTTAATAAAAGGTATGTGTACATACAAAATCATTGTATTTATTTATATTATTTATGATTTCAGAAAATAAAGTTGTTGGAGTTATGAAGCCAGGCCATTGTTTTACTATTGAACCTATGATATCTCAAGGTACTACTATTTAACTACAATATTTAACACTGTAGAATTATCATCCTAGTCTGTACCAGAGCAAATGGTAGTCTTTTATAAAAAAACATGATGCATACCTAAACATTGCTCCATTTTGATTGAATGTCACCAACTAGAAAACAAAAGACGTCACAACTGTCCTCTCTACTCATACTCTTGGCAATGAATGTTTCAAGATCATCCATCCCTATATCCCATGTTGTACATCTCTAACTATTGCCACAGTTTAAAATAATTGGCAAGGAATATCTTGATTAAAAAATCATTTTGAATGTATTTTTTTGTTTTTCAATGAAAAAATTTCAGTTTAATCTCATTTCTAAAAGTGTTATAATAAACAGTTAATAGGTGATAAATAAGCTCAATACTTTCAATCAGCATAACACATAACACTTTGTGAGGTTGTTATCACATATCTAATTAGAGAGAGAAATTATTCATCATTCTATCATTAATTTAAAACTGTAAGAGTGTAACATAAATAACGTCAAATAAATAAATAAAATAACTGTAACATAAATTTAAAAAATAATTTAAATACAAGTAGAAAAACATTCATTATTCTACTACATAGGAGAAGCAAGAAATGTTAGCATATCTAGCCACACAGTTGGATGACCAAAGCTCCCTCAAATTCAAGAGCAAAAGCTCTTGACATATGGCCATTTACATATCTCTGGACTTGTCAAGCCATTAATAGATTATAGTAGTTTTTAAAGAACCATGTCAATTCAGTAATCACCAGTTACAAGATAGATTTAATGTTTTATTTTTTAAATTTCTGAACTGAAAGTTTGAAGAAAATGGCTTAAATTGCAAATATGTACTATCTGAAAAAAAAAAGCTAACAAAAGTAGGACTTTCACGTCACATGGCTTTTTTCTGATATACGGTTTACATACACAACTTAATTTATAGAAATATTTATAATTTTATTTAAATACAATATTTTTTGTTTATACAATGATTCTAACTAAAGCGCGTGCACATACCATATTTCATTCACACGGGTGCGGTGGTACTAGCAACCATTTTAAATAAATTTTTACACTTTAAGTAATTAATTTATTTAATTCTACCGCTCACCTATGACATCATAACATAGCAGATGACTACAGCAGCAGTCCGGCCGCTAAGTGGGGTGTGTAAGGGGGGTTGGCCGGGTTAAGACCCCACTTTGCTGGGAGACAAATTTGTGGATCCAATGAGATGCTAATAAAAAAACTACAATGAAAAAGACCCACTCCACTGTACTGCCTTCTACGTTTCAAAATTGTTACAATTTTTTGGTGTTGGGGTGCAATTTAGCAAAACAATTTTACACAAAAAATGTTTTTTAATAATTCACAAAAATATTTTTTAAAAATGCAATGGAAATCACTCCTTTGTACTGCCTTTTATAACTCTTCAAAATTAAAACCATTTTTAGGGATGGGAGTGAAATTTAGCAAAAAACGTTTTTTTTACAAAGGTTTTTTACTTTATTATTTATCAATTTCATTTTCCCCTCTGTATCCCCACCCCCTGACCTTTTGAATTGAAAATTTAATAACATCAATTCTCCTGCTATAGAAATATTATACGCAAGTTTGGTGAAAATCCATCAAGTAGTTCTGGAAATATAAGGCAATTTAGATGCCAACGTACATACATATGTACATTTTGTCGCATAAATTTTGATGCAGTTTTTTGGTTTTCTGGGGTCTTTAGGGTTCAATTTGTCAAGATTCAGTGAAGACCAGATATGCCCAATTCTGACCGATGCCATTTTTCAATTTTCTGAATTTCTTAGTGGTCAATTTGGCAAGATTTGGAGAAAACCTGATATGCCCAATGTTGACTAATCACCATACTTTCCCTTCTATAGCTATAGCTGCTATACAGATGGGATAGTAAAAATCAGTAAGGACCAACATACCTCATGAGTGTATCAACTCATGAACACAAATTGTAGAGGAAAAAACTGTGATCATTCCTTCTGTAGTCCTGATCTTACATTTCCAGACCTCTATCAATCTTTTGGATTGTTCATGGGTATTTACTGACAAAACAATGAAAACAAATGTAATTGAGTAATAGTTAAATTTGCCATATCTTTGTAAATGGATAAATCTCTAAGATGATAGATGGCGTCATAAATCTCTCGACTACACTTTCAGCCTCTATGGTTAAATGACATTGAAGGTTATCATTTCCAAGTTGATTTATTCAGTCTCCCAAGCAGCTCATATCTTGTGCCCACTTTCAATTATTGTGTAAATTTTATTACGATTTTTTTAAAAAATAACTTAGATTTAGTACTGCCAGCCTGTAATGGCTGAAATATTTGAATGTGTTTGCATAAAATATTTAATGAAATTTGGCAAATCAGTTAGCAAGATTTTCAGAATGCTTCATCTCACTTTAAGAAACTTTCTTTAGGTTGAATAATGGTTGTTTAATAGTTATGCATGTTTCAAGGTCAGTAGAGAGACATTTGAAAGACAATTTTACATTCAAAAACTCTGGTAGAAAATACCTGGAACTGATCCATGAATATCGTTGCCAAATAATCCATTAATTTATGTAACATGGTTGAATAAGTTATGAGCCTGTTACTAACCAACAGGTTAGAACAAACATCACATCAGCAAAATTCACCCTTAGCTCAGTCAAAAACAGGTGATGTGTTAGTGTCCCATGAGCTTTAAAATATTGCAAGCAATAATTAAAACTTAATTTTTAAGATGATCATGGATGTTGAAAGTTAAGTTTTTTCTGTGATCTGAAGATGGTGAGATGACTCATCACAGTAGAAGCACCCATGTCGTCAATACCAGAGAAGGTCCAGAGCCCATACTTTCTGTTTTTTGACATCAAGGGCATTTTTCACTGAGAATTTGTTTCTCTTGATATTAAAGTTAATTCTGAATTACTGCTTACATATTAAAGCGCTTGAAAGAAGATGTGCAACAAAGAAGACCATAAGTGTGGAAGAATCAAAATTTCTGTCACACCACATTAATCTGTCTACTTAGCTCACCCTTATAGTGTAGTTTTTACACTACACAGAAAATGGTATGGTAATCATCTCGCATCATGTGTCCCCTTGACTTTGCCATGTTCTCCAGAATTAAATCAAAAGTAATGTGCGCCATTCTTTGACATTGTAGAAAATATCATGTAACAGTAAAAATTATAAGTTTCATTTTTAGAAAGGTTATAAAAAATAAAAGCTATTTAAAAGTAATTCTATTGAATTCACTAACCAGGAGTATAACAAAAACTGTAATTGATGTTATAGGATAATGGTTAAAAGTTTAAAAGCAATACTGTCAAAACCTATCCCTGTGTAGTTGAAAATTGTAATCTCAAATTTCAAGTTTAAAATGAAGTTTTAGGCAAAGTGGATGAGAGAGAAGTTTGTAATCTTTTAATGTGAGAACAGTGTTGGTGGGCCACATTAAAGCATTCAAGATGCCTTAATTTATTACTTATCAGAAGTAAAAAGTGTAAAAAAACCTTAAAGGATAGCAGACATCAGAATTATTTAAGTCGTTAATTTAAATATTAACAGGGTTTCACTAATCTGTTGAGGTTAAAACAATAATTCATGGTCACAAAGTATAAAGGGTGAAAATGTCTGATGACTAAAAAACCCTCATGTATATTATAAATACCTTGTGTGATTTAGACCAAATATCAGTTTTTCATGATTGTCTAGTTGGTGCACACAATTTTATGCATTTAACATTTTTTTTTTTTTTTTACATTTTAATTAACGTTTGCTATTAAAATTTTTCTGTTTTTACAACTAAAGAGAGGATTTATTTTATTGTTTTTTCAAGGTTATAATGGCATAATTATATTTAAGTTTGGCTGGTTTTTTAGTTAAAATATTCACATAATTTCCAGGTCCAGTGAAGAGAGTTAGGATGGATATGATCAGCATTAATTTGGATAAGACCTTTAAAAAAGATTAAAATATCAAAATATATGAAAGCTAACAATATCATGATGATATGGTGATGAAATCTCTTTCAATCATTAACCATTTATACAAAAACAGGATGTTTATAAGTTGCATTTTGTGATTTTAATACTTTAAAAATTGTAAGATTATATTAATTTTAGAGGATATTTTTGAAAAAAAAGGAGTTTAATTTCATTTCAGCAATTGTTGTTTTAATTCATGTACCAAACTGTACAATATTATATTACTATTTTTTATATAATTTTACTTAAAACAACCCAGATCGGTCTAACCTTTCCACCATGTTAGAAATAAAAAAATTATAAATTTGTAAACTTTTTTATTACTAGTAAAGTATTATTTTACAGTGAATGTACCATTCTACCCATAAAACTGAACATGTAGATGGACAGAAAAGATCTACCACTAGTACAGAAAGCCATTCAGTGTTAACTTTAAGATGTTATTAGTTGCTATAAACTAAAATAAATGTTTTGTATGATTTTAGTTCTTATATCTGTTTGTTATTTATTAGGTAGTTGGCGTGATGAAATGTGGCCTGATAAATGGACTGCTGTTACAATTGATGGTCTGCTCTCTGCACAATTTGAACACACTCTACTGGTGACAGATACTGGTGTGGAAGTATTAACAGCACGCTCTGCTGATGGCGGAAGACCTTATTTTATGGATAACTAGTGCCTTCATTTAAAATAAATTAAATTTTTAAAACTGAAAACAAAAACATTCTTTTAAATTATTGACTGTTCATTATAATATGCAGTGAGAACATATGTATGTTTATACGTTTGATCATATTCGAACTATCCTGTTATATTGTTATTATTTTACTTTATAGAACAGTGATCCTCTCAACAAGTTTAAAAAGTTATTAATGCAATAAATTTTTCTGTTACATTATATAACATACATAAATGCATAAATAGCTGTTGTTATTATGTTATTATTATAATTATTATTATTATTAAAATGTGTTTTATGAATGGAAAAGTATTTTTTGTGATCGTTAATAAATAATGTCAACAGATAGCATAAAGTGATGATGCCAAATAATTTTTTTTGTTTTGTACTTTATATATAAATTTAAATGCATCAAATGAAATATTTATGATTTGGTTTTGTTTTACATTTTGTTTTACACATATTTTATTATAAAGTTACCCGACAAACAATAATAAAGATTATTAATGAAGTAATGAGGTTTAATTGCCTGTTATTATAGAGCTGTTTCATGAAAATTTATACATCTGTACACCAACCAGTGTTTTTTGAAAGGTCCAGTGGCTGCATTTTGAAAATGTTTGAAACAATATTATAATTACTAACTTCTTCAAACTTTCTTTAAAAAAATTTACTTCAGTAAAATCTCTGGTTTTTTTTTATCTTCTTTATGGACTTCATTAGCACATCTAAATGTAAATAGGCTATGTTTACACTTGAGCAGATCACCATGTTTTTCTTGTTTTACTTTCCTGGCATGATAGCTCTAGAGCTTTGCTGCGAGAAGGAAATTGGATTTTTCATGCATTCTCAACATTTCATGACCTAGGGACCCCAAAAAAAAAAAAAAAAAAAAATGGGGGATAATGTTCATACATACATATGCATGTACATTGGCATGTTTGAAGCATATCTTTTGACTGGATCAACTGATTTTGATAAAATATTGTAGAGAATCAAATATTTGGGACAATTTATTGGTAAACTTTTGGGGTCAGTATCTTCAGGAGGTAGGACAGGGTAGTTCTTAGGGTTAATTCTCTCAGCATTTTGTAAACATAACACTCACTCTATAGTAAGGGCAGTACATGTGTTCATGCTTATTTCACCATTTTTTTTTTTTTTAATTTGCCTGAAAAATCAAAAAATCTATCTTTATTTATCACAAACTTTTAACCAAGTCTTTTTAATGTCTTCCTAGACATAGCAGTAGCACAAGTGGCAAAAAAATACTTTGGGGTGGGGGAACAGATAATATTTTAAAAATAATTTTTTTCCAGTTTTTCAAAACCTCTTTTTTATTTAAATTTTTAATAATATTAAAGCTTTTTACAACTATTTAGTTTATTTAAGCTTTTAATAGTATTAAAAGTTTATATAATACATTTTTAGTATTAATATTACCATAAAATTTCATAATTGCACCCCCCCCCCCCCCTCCAGCACCACAAAAGAAACCTTAGGTTACTTTTTATTGGTTGTACATTTTTAGTGGAAGTTTTTTTTCCACTTAATATAAACATAGAAAAATCAAAAAAAGTTTCTTGGAAGGTAATTTTCGAGGTGGATGAGGAGAAAAAAATACAAATTCTTTTTTAATTATTAAAATGTTTTTGTTTATTTAAACATATAATAATAATTTTGTAATAAAGCTTTAGCATTGATTACTTCCACCCCAAAAAAGAAATCTTAGGTAAATTTTTTTGTGTATAATTATTTTTCTGCTATTTAAGAATAAATAACCAATGCCAGAAAAGTATTACAATTTTGTTGTAAGATTTTTTTTAAGACAAATTTACCAATCTTGAAGTCTGAGAATGGGAATATTTTATTTTGTAAAAAATGCCGTGACATAACCGGTAGATAAAACATTAAAAACATAGCTAAAGGTTTGCATTCATAGATCACTTGCATTAAAGCCATAACTCAATATTCAAAAATACCATATGCACATTAGAACAGTCATCTATTTTCATTGCAATTAGCCAGACATTTGGACAGCACTATTAGTGTGTACTTAATATTCGAAAACAATTTATTCTTATAAATTCTGAAAATGTTCTTAAACATTTCTGGAGTTAACTTGACACTCACTTTTTAATCTAATCAATCCTCATACATCAACTTATTGCAAGTATTGTTAAAAAAGCAATTCAACATCAGAAAAAATAAGCGCAACATAAACCATAGTTCTTTTATAATAATAATCGCTACACTCAACCAGGACTACTAGTAGATTCATCTATTTATTGTGTTTTGGCTGAAATATTTTTAACCCCAAGTATTGCACAACAAGAAATATTATATTATTCTAGTATTATTATTGTTCTAACATCATACTCCTTTATAAATGAAACATAAGATAACATCATACATTCCTTGTATTATCAATAAATTATATTACAACTTTGTATTTGTTGCAGAATTTGAACGTAATAAATCTTGCAACTACTTCATTGAGCTCTCCACATCCAAAACTCATTTAAATATTTGGAAAATATACTACAACTGACAGAATTGTCTATAACACATTTAATTAGCCCACAACTACATTGAAGAACTGAATTAGCCCAAAAACTTTCAGTGGTACATAAATTCAATAAACAAATCTTTATGATGGGGTTAAAAAATTAGATATGTAATTAAGGCAAACAGATATCTCAAAGTAAAATAAAACAAAAAATTCAACAATTTTGATTATTATAATTGTTCTGTCAGTTGTGTCTTATCTACATTAAAACAGGCGATACGCAATTGTGACACAATACTATAAGCAACTGTATATTAGTCCAAAATAAACAGTTGCAAAAATTATTAAAAGTTACTATACAATAGCTCCACAAAAATCATGGAAATTAATTTTGTCATCAGATCAGAGAATGCTAACTTCTCTGAAGTTCATCATCAGCAGAGAGTGCCAAAATGTATAAAGCTGGTCCCACAATTATCTTGGAATATATATATATTTTTTTTTAAATTTGTGACAACCTTCGTGCTCTATCTTTGTGAATTCATTTACATTTCCAAATATACCACTAGAGAGCTGCCACCTGGTTTGGAATTATTTTATCATATATTACAAGGTATTTGCAAAAACATTCCAAGACTAGTCAGGAGAGTAATAAGCATGCTGAGTGGTATCATTCTTATATGTCAGAAATTGCCCTTGTGCAGGTGCATCTGTGATTTTATCAAATTCTGTGACAAACTAAGAAAATCCATGACTATGATGGAAATAATTCAGGCTTACTCCAGTAGCCTATAGTAAAACATAATGAGCCAGGCAGTGTTAAGTGGCATATGCGCCTAAAAAAAACATAACATGACTGAAGAGAAGTGTTAAGTGATTCCATTAGTACCACTTCTAAAAATGTGAACAAATCGGTCAGATTTCATGATAAGCTAATTTCTGACAGTATTTTTTTGATGTGAGTGTTTTCCTTGGTGCATGTTTAAACAGAATAAATTATGATTCAGGATCAAATTGGTACAGTCTGGCTTTATAAAAAATAACAGTTTGTTTCTAAGCTTGATAAGGATGTTTTCAGAGCTGTGAAAAGAAAAAGGGCATTTTGGCTATGTAAGGATTTTATAATTGAAATTTGGTTAGTTGTTGATAATAATAAGCGTACATTAATTTTTAAAATCTTTACCAGGGGTTTTACCAGTGTTGATGAAGAGATAGTGATTTTTGCTTTTCTCATTTATTTTATTACTTGAAAGAATAACAAACCATAAAAGAATGTAAATTATTTATTATTAAAATACTCGTCTTCGAGATAATCCAACTTTTCTTGCCAAGGCATTTTAACTGATTTTTACTTTGGTGAACTATTTGTTACACTGGTGCCATCTGCTCCCCACTGTAAAAAGGATAGATTACAGAATAATATTTATAAAAATGTTAATTTATTATGCTGTTTTTGTCAGATTTAATGTTTGTAAATTTCAAGTGCATTGAGAGCTTGGCTATTGTATGTTTGAGTAAAACTAATATGTTTTGAAATTTGTTTCTAAAAAAATAAATTTCTGTTGAAGCCCCATCACAGCTTATCCTCCCCACCTTTTCCAGCAGCGGTGAGAACTGGCAGCAGTAGAGCTCAATTAAGCTGAATTTATTTCATTATAAAGGGGTTTTCCACCCACATAATACAATGTGCAAATTTTAGACACAGTAGTTTTATGTATGAAGACCAAAATCAAACTCAGATGAACAATACAAAATTTGCAAATGCAATAAATTTGACAAAAATAATGTGTTAAACAAATAAAACCAACATGGATTGAACATGTAATTTGATTATGTACTCAAGCAATTTCTAATTTTTTTAAGGTGGGCTTCATCTACTTGGTCACTTTTAATAATGGCGCCATTATTATGAGTGATTGTTGTTATTGTGTATCTTTGACACATACTTATTAAATTTATTTTTAACTCAATAGGTGTTCCTGTGAAAATGCATGGTTTTACCTACGGTATTTATTTAGGTATACAAGGTGTAATCCAAAAGTAATGGAACTTATTTTATATTATGATAATCACTTGTTTCCAGGAGGGGACCCTGTCTTAATGTGATCCTGATATACTGATTGCATATGATTCACCATTGCAACCAGTCACAGCATAGCAGCCTTGAAAGTAAAGTGTGAGTGTTGCTGTTCAAAATAAAGGTTGAGCAGAGAATTTGCATTACATTTTGTCAGAAACATGGACTCGCTAGTCAAAACTATAAGGAAGATTCAGACAGTTTTTGGTGATCAAGCAACAGGTGTTATGAACGTCTGTCAAAAGTGATGAACAATTTAGCAGACCTCCCACCAGCAAAAATCCCAAAAACATCAAGCAAGTTCAACAGATGGTGATGAATGGTCATCAAATAACAATTAGAGAGCTTGAAAATGAGATAGGAATTTTGTTTGGCTCAGCACAATTGATTTTAATGGAAGATCTTGGAATTTGGTGCATTGCGGCAAAATTGGCCCCAAAACTTACTCATGAACGAAAGGAAAACCAACTGCAAGTTGCGCTAGATATGAAATGTGAGTCAATGGCTATAACCCTAAGGCAAAGTCACAGTCATCCTATTGGAAAACTCCAAGTTCTCTGCAGCAAAAGAAAGTTAAGGAATTACAAAGCAATGTGAAGGTCATGCTGATAATTTTTTTTTATCAAGATATGTTTTGTCATGAATGCTCTTACAGGGCAAACTATGAATAAAAAATACTACATAACTGTCCTTCATCGGCTAATATCTGCTGTTTGATAGAAGAGACCACAGCTTTGGAAAAATCATCACAAAGCCCATGAGTCACAACTTGTCCAAAATCTCGGCAAAACATAACATCTAACAACTTCAGCAGCCTCCTTACTCTCCAGACATAACTATGATTTTTGGCCCTTTCCTAAGAATAAAACTCCCGTAAAGTAAAGAGATTTGAAGACAGAGAAGAGATCAAAAGAAATGTGACAAGAGGACTTGTTCACTAAAAGTGACTCAAAAATGTTTTCCAACAATGGAAACATCACTGGGATAAGTGTTAAGTGAGTTATATTTGATGGGTCTGCCTACTTTGAAGGGGAAAAGTCATTGAACTAAGTGGGCATTTTTATTTTTGTTTTATGAGACAAGATCAGATACTTTTTGATCACACCTTATATTTTCAAAGAAGATTCTTTTCATTTACTTCTTACTTATCTCAGACTATTGGTTTTTTTATGGTGTCTTGTTTACATGTGATTGTGTATGTCTAAATTTTGAAATTATACAGGAAACTTAAATCGTTTCATGTATAAACAGTGATTAAAATTAGTTTAATTACTGTAAGGTTCTAAATATTAAAGCAACTTGTTAATACCTTTATTAAAAAGTAAGTACTGCTAACAGTGAATGTAATTACTTTTATATGTGAACAATAACACTATATCAGATCCACTATTCTAAGTGAAAAGTAATAAAAAAATAACAAATTTGTTTAGCTTCTATTAAAAAATCTATGTTATAGTAAAAGTTCTGAATTAGTCATCAGGATTAAGATTTTAGTGATGTAGTCTGATTTTTTTGTTATAGTTAGGTATGAGGGTATCATTGAGAGCAAAGTTTTTTATTTGCCATGAGAATGTAGTTTAATGTCAAGAAAAAGTTAATGTTTGACTTTATGTAGTGCAAAATTGTATGAAGGAGGTGCAAGCGTGTAGCTGTTTGGTGTAGTGAGTGATTTGAAAAGCTACTGTAGATTTTTGTTTGGGAGTGTTTTATGAGCAAACAGCTAAATAAATCTGGGCAGAATTGGCCCAAGCCCCAAGGGCAGCTGAGTTGCACCAGATGGGCATGTATACTAATAAAAATATGCTGTGCATTTTCAAATAATAAAGTACTGTATAATAAGGTTCTGATTAGTGATTTTTCACAGTAATAAGTGACTCATATTCTTATATTTTATGGCCAGATATTGATAAAAGATTTTATGTTAATGGTTAACCACCAGAATGCAATTCTTTAATTAAGGAGGAGCCAATGATTAGCTTTGAAAATCCTGTGTTAAAGTTAATTAATTTAAAGATATTTCAATCAGAAACTTAGTAGAAAATTGATCTTTTTTTGTTTGCTTATATTGTTTTTTAACAAAGTCTTAAATTAAATTGCATAACAATTAATATTGTAAATATATTGGACATTGCAATGTGATTTCATGCAAATTATCCATTATTAAATTAAACATTGACCGTAGCATTGCACTCAAAAAGAGTACTTTTAAATACAGTACACATATAAAAAGTGAATACAGTTGGTAATAAAAAATATATATCTCAAAAATACATAAAAAAACTTATTTTGATTACTATATTATTTAGCTAGATCATGTCAAAAATGGAAAGTTTTCTACATTATGTTTATTTAGAATATTTAACATTCTTAGAAAATACAGTAAGGTAGAATTCTGGTGTATCCCCAGACTGCAAAAACATCTATTTTATTTTTCCTAATGAATATGTTAAATTCTGTTCAACTAGTGAACAATAAGCAACCCTCCCATGCCCAATGATATGAAGATATGTATGACATAAATGAGGTGTAATCTTGTTCAGATTCAAACTTATCATTCCTGAAATGTGTGGTTAATTGAACTCCAACCACCAAAGTACACCAATATCCACCGTTAGTATTCAAATCCATGTAAATTTTACTAGGATTTGAATCTCAGAACCTTCAACTTCAAAAATCGATTGTTAAACAAGTGATTTGCAACAATTTTACTACTAGACCAGCCCAGTGGGAAAGGTTAGATTTGCTCTTCCTGGTTGCAATTTACTCATATAAACAAAGATAGTTATGTAACCTAGTGTTTGTTGGATGGTGTTTAGTTAAAAAATTGTACCACCTACCACATATCCCTCACTTATAGTCTCAACAGAATTTTCTGTGATGTGTCTGAAATTCACAACTGCATTTCTGATTCTGTTGTTGGCACATCACTGATCTTTTTTTTTTGTCTTCAATCATTTGACTGGTTTGATGCAGCTCTCCAAGATTTCCTATCTAGTGCTAGTCATTTCATTTCAGTATACCCTCTACATCCTACATCCCTAACAATTTGTTTTACATATTCCAAACGTGGCCTGCCTACACAATTTTTTCCTTCTACCTGTCCTTCCAATATTAAAGCGACTATTCCAGGATACCTTAGTATGTGGCCTATAAGTCTGTCTCTTCTTTTAACTATATTTTTCCAAATGCTTCTTTCTTCATCTATTTGCCGCAATACCTCTTCATTTGTCACTTTATCCACCCATCTAATTTTTAACATTTTCCTATAGCACCACATTTCAAAAGCTTCTAATCTTTTCTTCTCAGATACTCCGATTGTCCAAGTTTCACTTCCATATAAAGCGACACTCCAAACATATACTTTCAAAAATCTTTTCCTGACATTTAAATTAATTTTTGATGTAAACAAATTATATTTCTTACTGAAGGCTCGTTTCGCTTGTGATATTCGGCATTTTATATCGCTCCTGCTTCATCCATCTTTAGTAATTCTACTTCCCAAATAACAAAATTCTTCTACCTCCATAATCTTTTCTCCTTCTATTCTCACATGCAGTGGTCCATCTTTGTTATTTCTACTACATTTCATTACTTTTGTTTTGTTCTTGTTTATTTTCATGCGATAGTTCTTGCGTAGGACTTCATCTATGCCGTTCATTGTTTCTTCTAAATCCTTTTTACTCTCGGCTAGAATTACTATATCATCAGCAAATCGTAGCATCTTTATCTTTTCACCTTGTACTGTTACTCCGAATCTAAATTGTTCTTTAACATCATTAACTGCTAGTTCCATGTAAAGATTAAAAAGTAACGGAGATAGGGAACATAATAGATCAGACATAATAATGATTAATCTGGGAGCAATTCTCTGTACTCTTTCAAACAGCATTAATGGTGATTTTTGTCAACTGCAACAAAGAAACATTCCTTAGTTTGAAGGACATTCCTCTGAAGGCCCACCACTTCTGTTACAGCTGGTGTCCAACATTATATTATGACATGTGAACAATGATGTATCAGTTAACATAATTCCAATAGGCTTTACAATTTACCACTTCAGATAATTGTTTCAATCACTGCAGTTTTTATGAACAAGAACTCATCATCATTATGGTTAATACTGAGCACTTTCTCAAGAGGCAATATTAATTGGTGATTAAGAAGAGAATAAACAGATTAAGAAGAATTAACAGAATAAGAAGAGAATAAATGATTCACCCAAGGTCAGGAAGAGGATCCACAATTTTATCACATTTACAAAGTATACATTGCTAACATTAGGCACATGAAATTGCAGAATTTGTTTTTCAATTTCAACACTTGTAACATAGTGATCATTCACCTAAATGAATGATTGAAAATCTACATCTCTAGTCATCAATACCTTGTGTATGGGATAAACTAACGGCATGACCGGTTTTCTCCCCATGTTTAAGTTTTTATTCCACTAATTATAACAGTATCAAAATCAGAATCAATAAGTAGTAGGATAAATAATTCTATTTGTCTGTTTATGTTGTAACTAAATATCTGCAGTACATATAGTGTTCAACATTGTTACACTCCTGTTGAAAATAGAAAAAAAAAAACTCATTCTGGTTGTATACTTAAAGCATCATTATATTACTATATATTATATACATGTTAACTAATATCGCACCACATTGGTCTTTTATTAACAATAAAAAAGATTTATTATCAAGGTTTATAAAGGAGTTTAACATACAGTATTGATAATGTGCAAGATATGTTTTTGGGTGAAAGATACCATAAGAAAACTGTTAGAAAGAGATGGATAAAACAGATGAAGGTTTATTTACAAAGGGTAAATATACATCAAGGATAGTATCTTATTAAAAGAGTTTTTAACAGCATATTCAAAGAGAAAAGAAAATTACATGGTACAGGATCTGATAGAGAGGTTTTACTTTATTGTATTTACAGAATTAACCTTTACTTTTATGAATTCCTAATTATTTATTTTTGGAGGTTAAAATTATCACGTACGATTGTTTATAAATCCAATAACGGTGAATCATGTTACAATTTGAATAACGACCCGTCATTGGAGTACATAACACAGTGGGGGTAACAAGAAATAGGGTGGAACACCACAACGCTATATACACGATTGTTTGGCAGACATACAGAGATAAAAAATTATGTTCACCAATGACTAACTTGATACTGCTAAATTGAGCCTCCCGATTTGCATTATGATATATTCATCATTATTTGACGGGTTAATTTATTTAATATAATTTATAAAAATTATTTTTTTATTTAATGAAAGAAGTATGGTTGGTCGTTACACGGAAAAAGTACCGACAGTAAAAATTAATTTACAGTAATGTAATTCTTTGTGAAACAGTAGTAAAAGTGAAGGATAATATATGAATACGATATTAGGTATTGTAGTTCGCCGAATTATGAGGGAAGCGTTATGCAATCATTATTTATTTGTTTTTTTTTTAAGAACTTGTTTCACAAGCAGTTAGTTTTTAGTAGTAGTGTGCAATTTAACTTTTTTGGCAATTTTGTGGTATTAACTCCAGTTATCGATAGAAGCAACTTTATTAAGCTGGTTAAATAATCGATTTTTATCGATATCTGTATCCGTTTTATTATGAATCAGCTGATCGCAAGCTACTTATAGAGGTGTGAGAGTGGTGGTGTCGGTGAGATGTAATTTTGAAAGAATCTCATGCTCTTACCCTTTACTGAATATGAAGACAACATTTACCATTGTAAACCTTTTCTTGTGCCTACATATTTGAACTACTGACTACCAATTTTCAAACTGGCTTTTTTAAAGTATAATGGGAACATGTTTCAGCTACTTGAAACGCAATGTAAAATTAGAAAGGAGGTAAAACAATTTATTGTTTACTTGATTGTGCATTAAATATCTAAAATTATTTAATTTCGTAAATATACTGTTCATTCGCCATTGTAATTAGTGTAGATTTTGTAATTCGAATTGTATTTTGAATTATATTGATTATGTAATTAATTTATTTAAAGGTACATACAGAATTTATTAACAGTATTCCCCACAAAACTGATTAAAAGTTAATTAATTTATTCTTCTGAAATAATTAATTTATGCTTATTACAAACAAATTGTTACTGATGAATTGCCATTAGAATGCAATTAAATGTGCGTTACTTCAAGTTAAAAGATAATAACTTGTGCAGGTAGGGTTACTAATTAATAGAAAATTAATTACTACTCTACTGACTACTGTTGCTTGATTTATTAAAGCGGATATTTACAGTGAAGTTATACAGAGTTTCGATTTATATATAATGTAATTACAAGATGCATCTAATTATTGGTAGCAAATATTACTGGGTTCACAAACTTGGATGTTGCCAAAGAAGTCCACACAAAATAAGTATTACCCAACGATCAGTAAAATGTTTGTTCTGAAAAGGAAAGACAGATAAATTTGAAAAACTAAGGCAACATACTGGAGTGACAGATATGGTAAAAATAATCAAGAACATGGGCGGGACGTCTGGCAAGGTTGGAATATAGGAGATGGACAAAACAAATTACACTTTGGAAACCTTTCTATAGACAAGAAAGTTAGGAAGACAGAAGAAATGGTGAGAAGATGATTTGAAGTAGGCTGCAGGAATAGTTGGTATAGGTTAGTTATTGGTCAGGGAGGCTTGGACTACTGGGGGAGAGACCTATCCTCAATAATTGGCCTGGTTTCAAATATGAAAATTAAGCATATAATTAAAATAAGAAATAATTTAACAAATAGCTCAAGTGTTTCATTTTATTTTTATCGGCATAAACTTTTGTGTAATTTTATTCATTTTTATTAATTTATATAATAACTAATTTAAAATTGAAACCAAGTAAAAACCTATTTGTTGTATCACATAATTAATTACAAGAGTATGAATAAAAAAATATTTTCAGGTTTTAGCTTATGCAGAAAACAGTGTTGTAAAAATAAAATAATTGTTATTTATTTAATGATGTGATTTATTTAAATGATATGATGCATATTATTTTCAGAGTGGCTACTGTATCTGTAAACTTTCAAAGATTATTACTTAAAATGAACATAATTAATTGGATATCTAGCAAAATAAATTCTACTGTTATCTAAAAACACAGTAATTACTTGGTCTTTAAGAGATTCTCCAGTTTTACAGAGTTAACATACTTCTAGTCCTTCACTGAATTATTTTTGGGATGGACAAATATTTTTAAAACTACTATTATTAAATTCCTAAATTTTAACTGTATTCAATTACTTTGTTAAATGTGTTTGTAACAGTTATGTTACATACATCAATACTTCTTATGATTAAATTTTATAAAAGATTTGTATGACTAAATTAGACTAATCAAGTAAACCATCATATACATTAAATATAGCATATCTCAGCCATTATACGTTCTACTGTTGTCTTCATATATACTATATTTAAAGTAGTTATCAGAATAAAAAGCTACACCATGAACAATAAAGAGTGACCAATAAAACAATCTAAACAGGATCAATAACAATTTTAAAGTTATGATTAATAAGTTTAAATCAACTTCTGCTTGAATATCTATAATCCCTTTAATGTACTTTTTCTGGTGTTTCCCTATAGAGAATAATCTTTTAGTCTTAAATATATTTAATTTTTTTTAAAAATCTTTTTATTTAATATTAAAATCTTGTAAAAGTATCTCTCTCTTTCTCTCTCTCTCTCTTTCTTGCTTTCCCTCCACCTCTCTCACCCACCAATTAGAAATTACACTTGCTTGATATGTTTATGTTTAAGACCTATAATTACATCACTATTTCAAAATTTTTCCAAAATAATATTAATTCCAGTGTGTTTTTTTTTTTCAGGCAGCATTCTCATTATTGTTTAACACCTCGATCATTCTACCAACGTGACACAGAAACAGTGGAGGTAACTTTATTAATTTGTTGTATAGATTTTAATTTACATTGAAATCATAGTTTAGCTTGTTTTATTTGGCTTCTATAAAAACTACTGGATAAGTTTAAGTTCAGCTAAAATTAAGTGTATAAAACTACAGCCAGTAAAAATCAAGCTACTAATAAAAAAGCTGGCTGTATGCTTGTGTAATGTTGCTATAAATGGATTGTTGGATTAAATAAACAGTCCTGTTCTATAAATGGTCTCCCAGTTGCAGTTTATAACATATTGTATGCAGTATAGATTTAAAGTATGGATCTTGTAAGCTTTTGTTTTCATTTGATAAATACTTAGACAAATTATTCCAGATTCCTTTCTTATTAAGTTGCTAAAGTTAATAATTTTTCTATTTTACTGTACTATGCATTAAAATTGACTACTGTAATGCAGTATTTTGTCCTTGCTTTTTTTTTTGGTTTTACTTGATTTTATGAAATTTTTTTTACAGTTTTGAGCTCTTTATATTTTTTATGCTTTGTTTACTAGTTGCAGTATTTGGTTTCCCATGTCAGTAACACTGTTGATACTGATCCTGATGCCAATATTTATGTTGCTGACAATGATACTCTTTGTGGTAGTGAAGTTGCTGACATAAACGAGGTATTTTATAGTTTTTTCTTAAAAAATTATCATTGTGTGCATGCATGTATACGTGTGTGTGTGTGTGTGTGTGTGTGTGTGTGTGTGTGTGTGTGTGTGTGTGTGTGTGCACGCTTGCGTGAATTTCATTAATTTACATATTTGCAAATAAGCAATTCTTTTTTAATATAAATAGTCATCTGAAACAAGAATTCACATTTTGTCATGCTGATAAATGACAAAATTATGTTTTAGTGTAGAAATTTTGTTGGACGATTCTTTTTTTTAACATTAAAATACTACTATCTACAATGAAATTAATTATATGTAGTACATATTATAATTCAGACTTAATTATATTTCATATAAGTTTATATGTTACTATACACATCCTTACAGATATATATTATATGTTTTTTTTTTTTTTAAATGTAATTTTTAAATTTATAAGTGTAAGAATGTTATTATGATATTAATTTATTCATTCATGTTGACTTTATAAAAATGTTGTATTATGGAACTCTTTTATATTATTTTATTATACCTTGCATTATTTTATTTTACCTTCATACAATTATCTAGAGCCATTACCTGTTAGTATTTTAGATTAGTTCTTAGTTTTTTTTTTGGTTTTTTTAAGTCCAGTTTCTGTGTGATTAATCTTTTGGTTCAGATCTATGATGTTATTAAGGCTGAAAGTGGGTGCTGTTTGATACTGTCTACTATGTTACTTGATTGCAGTAATTACTGTAATTAGTTGGATATTGATATGACATTATGTATGTATTATTGATTAATGCTGCAAATTTTGAAAAGTGTTTACAGTAGTTATTTATACTCAGTAGTTCACTGTCATAGTAACTAGTTAGCTAAAAGCCTATTTTTCCTAATCACCATAATTCTGATCACAAAGGTTAAGAGTACAAAAAAGTTACAAATGTTTAACGATAATTTATGACTGACGTATGGTGCTATAAGAAAACCTTCGTGATTAGTAGTTGTATTCAAACTGCAAAATTCACTTTCCCTCAATTGTCTGTTGCAGTTTGAAAATTTAAATGAATAGGCTGTGTTGTGATACAATCAAAAGTTGGTTACTAAAGTATCATTTCGGTTTATATCAATCGATAGTATAAGTGTTGATAGTAAGCATAGTTTAGGAAAGACAACAATGTGAGAGAATGCATGCTGGGAGAACTCCCATGTATATGGGAGTTCTTTTTTCTTCTATTAAACTTATATTTAAAGTAAATTACGTGTCATCACTGTGTATTTATTTAAAAAACTCTGCAACAGGTTATGGGCCCAGGCATATAACTGTGAACGGAGGTTGTGAAAATTTTGTTGGATTGTTGTCTAGAGTAGTAACCATATGGAATCACATCAATTTATGAATTTAAATAAAAATAATTGGAACATTTGAAAATTCTGGATGAGAGTAGTATTGATAGCTAAAGATGTCTTTGACATTACCAATTGAAATATACGGAAACAAGATCTTCAAAAGATAGAACTGAAAAAGTATGAAATTTATGATGCACACACATAGGTAGTGTTAGTAATGCATTGTTTCGTCAAAAGAAATTATATCAGAGACAAAATATAAGTGATTCAAATGGAAGATTGATCTTAATTGAAGTTTCTGAGGTGAATTTGGATACAGAATAGTATCTTGATAGTAGAGCATCGGAGTGTATGTGTCATGTTCTAAAAGTGTTTTGAAAATATGTATAGCTTAATGAATCGAAACAAGTAAGAATACGTGATTGTTTAACAATCACTGCAATTGGCATTTGAACTGTTTTTATTTAATCATATGATGGACAAAAGTTTATAAATATGAAGATGAAAAATGGCAAAGTTTTGGATGATTGTTTTTATTTGAAGTCAGATGCCTGTGAAGCATGATTAATTTACAAGGAAAGAAATCAAGATTTTGCTTTGGCTAGATGGTCAAATAAACTCTTTCACATGATGTTTTGCTTGGATAACCAGACTTTTTAGCCCAAGATGATTGTTGTGTGGCTGTTGATGCCATAGTACTCAAATAAAAAATCTTTAATCTGGTGGCATGAAAATTTGGCACATAAAAATTTTAATTATGCGCAAAGTTTTTTGAATCAAAATGGTATTATGTGCAAGATAAAACTGAAACGTTGTTCTGTGAAGTCTGTGTGCAGGAAAAACAACATTGTAACTCATTCAAAGGAAGCAATTCACAGTCAACTGAAGTTAGAAACATAATCCATGTCTTAGGTCCAGTGGAAGTTGACTCAATAGGTGGCTCTCGTTACATGTTTTTATTGAAAGATGACTATTCACATTATAGACAGGTGTATTTTTTAAAACAATGATGAAGTTTATGGTAAGTTTGAACTTTTTGTTAAACTGTGTGAAAATCAAATTGGTCAGAAAATAAAAATCTTAAGAACAGATAATAGAAAGGAGTTTGTTAATCACAATGTGAGAAAACTTCTGACCCAGCAAGGAATAGAACAGACTACGGTTCCTTACAACCTGAACGAAATGGTCTTGCTGAATGAGAAATGTGTATGATCATTGAGGGAGCTAGAAAGATGATAGCAGAAAAACATCTAAGCAAGTCGTTTTGGGCTGAAGCAACAAATAATGCTGTGTATTTGATTAAAAGATCTGGGACAAGTACAGTTAGAGGTAAAACACCTTACAAATTATAGAATAATAAGCAAAGTTTTGATTTAAAAAAAATATAGAACCAGTGTTTGGTTCAGAAGTGTGGGTGCATATACCCCAGTCAGGCATGATTTTCACATGCTACAAAATATTCACATTCTCTGAAGCAATACCTAACGTCCTGGAAGTTAAAAAAAAAAATCACTTCGTATACCGAAAGAGAGGAGAAAGGATTTTCAAAATGGAAAGGGAATCTTTGTAGGTTATGATTAAAGTACAAAAGGACTGAGAGTTTATTTTCCAAATATGAGTGCAGTAATTTTAGAAAGAGTTATTGTTTTGTTCCATCAAAACTGAATAATTTCTTATTTTTTGATTGTTATGTCAACATGAAGAAAGAAGAACCTACGCCTGAAGTTGAACATGTTGAAAACATAATTAAGGATGTGACTGCAGATGAAAGTCTACAAAGAAGTTCGCTGAACATGAACATACACAGTCCTACTGATAGAAGACAGGTTCATCCTAGGGATTAGCTACAGCCTCCAATTAAATATAATGATTATGAGACTGTCTTTGTTAGTGTGATTGACATCGAAGAACCAACATCATTTGAAGAAGCTAAACAGTCAGAGTGGCAGGACACTATGGAGGCTGAGTTGAAGAAATTAGCTGAAGATGATGTATGGGACGTTATTGATAAGCCAGAAATATATGAAGTTATTGACAGCAAATGATTTTATAGAATTAAGTGATATAATCAAGGCAAAATAATTCGATTTTAATCTAGGTTGTTGCTAGAGGGTTCATGCAGAAAGGATCAGTAAATTATGTTTTATTCTCTTGTTGCCAAATTAAATACAGTTAGATTAATGTTAGCTGTTAGTGTAAATTTTGATTGGCCTATGCAAGTGGATGTCTATAGCTCCTTTTTGCATGGCAAATTAAAAAAAATGTATTATGTTTTACCTGAGAATTGCAATTTACTAAATGATAAATGATAATGTGCAAACTTAAGAAAGCAGTTTACGGTTTAAAAAATCTCTCAAATGCTGGTATTATAAATTTGATGAATTCATGAAATGCATTTGAATTTTAAAAATTAACGTTTTTAATACATTAGATAATCTGAAATACATACAATAATGATTATTTGACCTTACAAGATTCTGAAATATCATTTCAAATTTTTTTCTTATTTTATGATCTGTTATAAAAAATTTATATCATATTTTAATTTACAGAATTACATGATTTAATATGAATAAAATATTATATATTTGATAAATAACTTTTAGAAATACACAGATTGTTGCAACAATTTTTTTTTATTAATTGTGTATTTAATCCAGCAGAGATTTACACTTAAAGAAAAAAATAGTAATTTCATTTTACTCATATTTATCTAATAATTGTTTTTGGTATTATTATTTTCAGAATATCTCCTGTCATTCTAAAAGGTGTTCTTCAAATAAAAAACGAAAACTTATACATAGGTAATAAGAATTATTATCAGTTATTTGTATTTTTAAAATAGATTTAATAATACATAGTAATTAATAACATTATCTTTATTACTAAAACTGAATAACATTACATTCATAATTTTTGTTGAATTTATAAATGGTTAATTTTATTAATTGTAGTCCCTGTGTTCATTGCCTTCTAAGGCAATTCTTCCATGGGTTGATTATCCTATCCTTGTTACATTACATTACGCCCTATTACATTTATCCTTAATTACTCTGCTAATCCTCTGTTCCTTCTTCTTGTATAGGTACTGTGGGAATCAGATAACCCACTGTTTTGAACTTCTTCATCCGGTACTTTGTAGTCTATTCTGTCCTTGCAATTGATGTTTTCCAGTTTCTTTGGGCAAACCAGCCGTAGCAACAGCTAGTATATAGCACTTGGTTACATGCTGATAGTTATATCACAATAAATAACATGATTCATTTCACTTTCTTGTTATGCATTATGAAAAATCTACTAAATACTGCGTCTGTTAATTTTTGCCAAAAGTAAGTCTTATGCATTAAAAAGTTGAAGGTGAAAGATGTACAGAATTTGATTGGCCTATAGTAATGATGTTACAGTGGTTATAAAAGTTTAACAATGGTTTTCTGATTAAAGATGGTTGAGCTTCAAAACCATTAACCAGCATGTTGGTAGACTATCATAAACTGAAATCGAGGTATAGATTAATGTGCAATTTGAAAACCATCAATTGACCATCTGCAGTTGCTAATCAGATTAAATTAAGGTTAACAGCTTATTACATTAAGATAAAGGCCTATTTATTTTATTTTAAATTAGTAGTACTCTCTTCTATAATATACAACCTCTTATAATTTGTTATGTAATGATGACCTTGACTTCATTGCATATATCAAATTTCCTGTTACATATTAACACCTTGGGATTTTGTTTTTTTTTTAGTCCTTGATTGCTGTATTTAAGGTTGAGTAAAGGATTCCAGATTTTCTGTAAGAACTGATTCACAGATATTGTGAATTTGTATTTTTTTTATACACCTTACCATGTTATTTTCTTGCTCTTTAATTATATTATCAGTAACATTAAACAAATTTATTATATGTATTGAAGAAGACTCTTAATATGATTTACATCATATTAGATTTATTAATGTTGATATTAACTGATGTAGATTTTTTTTTTAATAATTATTTTGACTTTATTTCTTTTTTTTTTTGTTTTTATCATGCTTTACGAAATATGATTGATAAGATTATTGTCATGGTTGGAAGAAAAGGTAATATTTAGCTATTATTATTATTATTAGTACTAATTGAGACCATGATATATTTTTTTACTTTTTATAAGAATTTATATACAGTTTTTTTTATGTGAAGATATATATATATATACTCTCTCTTTTCTTTCTTACGGATATTTCAGAAGTCTCCAGATATCCCATGTAACTTTCTGGATTCAGGACCTGTAGCCAGTCGTGAATCTTGTGAGGTGTAATCTTGTACAGACTCTGGTCGACCATACCTGAGATGTATGGTTAATTGAAACCTAACCACCAAAGAACACCAGTATCCACAGTCTAGTATTCAAATTTAAATAAAAGCAACAAAACTATTTTTATTTATATTTGAACCTGAGAACTTTCGACTTCAAAATAGCTGATTAACATGATAAGTTTAATCACTAGACCGAGCTAGCGGATTATCTACATTCAAAATGTTTATTTTAATATTTCTAGTTACCATATTTTGTTGAATAGTAGAGCTGCAAACAAATTAATAATCAGAAGCTGTCAAAACGTAGTTATAAATGTCTGTTTGCCATAAGACTTTATTGAAAAGGAACTCACATTCAATCATCTCACACCTTACATCTCAGTGAGTAAAAAGATTCCATGAAGCTTATAATTTCATTAAAATTACTCTGCCATACAATAAAAATGTAATTATTAGAATTCTAAAGAATGTTCTTATCAACTTTGTATTTACTTGTAAACTGTGTCTAGTATTAGAACTATTGTAATTTTCACAAATATTTACCTCAGTTACAGAAGAAAACTGGGTTTTTTCGTAAATATATTTAGAATTTTTATAAAGCTTTTTTTTTTTAATTATTTATCACTTCTTATTAAATTTCTAGAATGTTTAGACCGTGTTAAGTCATTGCTGTACATTTTACATTCAGCTTATACTCTACAGCATAGAGCATCTTCAGTTATATTGTATGAGCTTTTTCTCTGTATAGCCTATACTCTCTGCTTTTTACTCTAGTATATTTTTAAAACAGCTAATAAGGTGTGCTATGTCACCATGACCTAGGTTGAAGTCTAAACTATAATTGCTTTTAGTTGGGATTTAATGCCTATGGTTCTGGTGTACTTTTTCCATTAAGGTTAAAAATTAATTGTTCTGGAATTAGAGCTATATCATAAGTAAGTACAAATCTCTCTTAACTATATTAATTATATTTAGTATTTAATAATAACATTTTTTACGAATAAAATATTTTTTTATTCTTAATTTCTTTGTTTATGGGATAAATTGGAGAGAGAGAGTGAGAGAGGTACCATAGATTATTTGTACCTAAATTAGAAAAGAAGAATGAGAATGGAAGGAGAAAAAGTGAATAGATTAAACTGAGGTGAGGAGTCAGCCAAGGATGTTGCTTATGATCTATTGAGTTTAACTTTATCTTGAGGAAATAATTGATGACTACTGTAATGGAGAAAGAAGGTTGAGTATAGGTGGAAGGAGAATGGAATATCTTAGATATGCTGATAATATGTTTCTGCTAGCAGACAGTAAGGAGAAATAACTGAGATGTTGAAGGACTTGTCAAAACATCTGAAAAATATTAGAATAAGAATAATATCTTATTCTCATATATGAGAATAAGATATAATAATATGAGAATAAGTAAGAGTAAGATCAAGTAATAAGAGGAAATGGTGAGAGGATATATAATAGACAGAACAATGAGGAGGTAGAACAAGTAGAACGGTTTAAGTATTTAAGAATTATAGTAAATTGTGCGTTATGTAACAGAAGTAAAAATTAGAGTTCCAATGGTGAAGAAAGATTGTAACAAGATAAGAAGGTTATTCTGTGTACGATTAAACAAAGAATTAAAAAAATTGATTAGCAAAATACTGTATATGAAGTGTAGCATTGTATATTGCATATGGTCAGGTTCCATATTTCTGTGAAGAAATATGGCAGATTTGTGAAGTATGAAGACTAAAGTGAGAACTTACTAGACGGCAGAACACAATTGATTGATCTTTGTTTTTATTTTATTATTGGTTTTATGTGCTCTTGACTTAAAGTTATTAAGCTTTTCATCTCATAAATTTACAAAACTTCTTCATTTCAGGTGGCCATTCTTAATAATGGTAATATATCTGAGATAATTACTTCAGTTTGATTAAACTTATGTCAGTTATTGGTTGTTTGTATCTAACATCCAAGTTTAAATTAAATTGAAACTTTTGTATTTATTCATTGCATTTATTATCAGCAGATTTTAGAATAATCTGATGAAATGTTTATTCATAAAGAGACTGTACTATATGTTCATTCACTGTAGAAATCGTTTGAATCTGCTGAATTGAAAATCAATGCAAGTGACCATGTAACTGTTGCATACATTTTTCGTCAAATATTACATGTATTAATAATATAATAATATTAATATATTTATAAATGAATTTGAATAAAATACTGCTTACTGATATTTCATTTGTCTAAATTTTATGATCCTATATAAAGATTAATAAGTGAATTTCTTAATAATTTTATGAATGTACTATAATTATTATGGTGTACTATAACGCCACCAAGACTTAGGTTGAAGTCGAAACTACAATTGCTTTTAGTTGGGATTAAATGCCTATGTGTCTGATGTGTAGTAATAATCCCTAAGCTTTCATCAACTATTTTAAAAGCCTACTTGGTACGTTAGAAGTGATTTGTTAAACTTAAGTTAAAGTATACATTTAAAATTTTCTTTCCTATTGTAACAAAATATTATGATTTCTGTGTAGTGATTAATTATGTAGCAAGGTTACAGATAAATTATTTTTTGTGTTGTATCTTGGAATATATCATATTTTCTAGATAACATTAGAATAATATGTAATCAGTAAAAATGTATGTTGTTAATATAATTAAGATACAATTATCAACAGTAATTTAACTTTTTACTGAATGGTTTCCTGCCACAGATGGTTAATATATTGCTTAATAATAAAAAACAATTATTTTTATTATAATTTTAATATATTATTATTAATTCCAGAATGATTATTCATCATCTTCTGTACCAACTACTGAAGCAGATTTGATGTTAAGAATGATGTTATCAAACAGTAACAATAAAATAGCTACACCTCATCAGGAACATAACAGTGCTTCTAATTTCACTGACATTGACAATAATACTAATGTGTATAATAATGCAACATCCAATATTAACAAGTAAGTTTATAATTAAGTTGGATTTTTTAGTTTGCATTTTAGTTGTTTTACATATTAATCAGCTAGGAGTAATAAGATCTGGCAACGAATGATATCTTTTAGAATGCAAAAAGAATCTCCTGTAGTGCACTATTGTATCCCTGTCCTTCCAATGACTGTCACGTAAAGAAAAATGTAATAAAAATTTTGCTAATCTTATAGTCACTTAAATATTTATATAATTAATATTCCTGAATTCATAACAAAGACAACACAATATATTCTATCCCACTTCTAGCAAGAAGTAGTGTTTGGAAGAAATTGCTGTTGAAACAATTCTTTGAACTTGTCGTATAACATCTATGAATTTTCTGATTTTTATAATACTTTGGCTGCACATTCAAATTATTTTTTTTTTGTAATTGTTCATATTATTTTCTCCATTTTTTTATAAGCATAAGTAGATGATGATTGCAGTTTTGTTAGCCCATTCTTTATTCTTTTTATAATCTGGTAAATTTTTCAGTTATGGTAACAAGACTCTTCATACTTGTATTTTTAAATTAAGGCCTATCTCATCTGTTTTTTTTTTTTGTATTTAATCCTTTCCATAGCTTTCTGTAATGTATTTTTAAATTCAACTATGTCAGTTATATCAGTAGATAATATCTGATAATAGCGAAGCAAAAGTTTTTACTGTAATCACTGAAAACTACCACAGATGATTTTTCACAATTCCCTCTGATAAATGTGCAACCTTTAAGCTTCCAGTAATAAAAGATTTTATATGTATGAGAAATATTGTAACCTAAGTCATTTGGTGTCTTATATTTACAAAAGAACATTGGGAGTGCTTTATAAGGCAACTTCAGCAATTATGATTTAAAACTGTGGTTCTACACAGGAAGTATGCAGATGGAGAGAAGGATTTAGTCATGGTTAGATGCAGAGCAACAAGTTATTATTTTACTTGTTGGAAATGAAGAAGGATTTATAAAAGAGTTACATTTTGTTTTGTTGGGAGAATGGCATTCATGATTACTGTATTTAGATGAATGTTACTCATTTTGAAGATTTTTTCAGAAAACTGTTAATCCTTCTTCCACAAAAATCAGCTGTTGTTTGGACCATGCCCCTGATCACACAATCCTTGAAGCTGAAAATGACAATTGAAACATGCTGTTGAATAAAAGTCACATTATTCGGTTAGAAAAAAAAAATTAATCTTATTAGTGTTCCAAATCTTGCATCTGTAATAAAAGTTGCATTTATTAATCATGTTAAATTTTTTTTAGAAATACTACAAAAGAAATGAGATATTATTGGTAAAACTTTTATGACCATGTGTTAGGTTGCTAATCTTGCCAATGATTTATAATAAATTGAATGACATTATAATTAATTTGGGCAGCAATTAAAAGTAGAATAACAAAAGTTAACATGGCCAACATGCACAAACAGGGAAATAGCCCTAATATATCTTGTGAGTAATTATGCAAGACTGAGTTGTAGGTAGTCACACCAGCGCTGTTGAAGAAATGTGTTAAATAAAAAATAAATACAATAGAGAACATAGCAAAATACAAAAAATTAAAACCCTAAAAAAATAGCAATACTACTTCTTTTATTAGTGTAAGATTAAAAATAAACAACCACTTAGAACAATAAATTAGTCCTATAATAATTATCTACCAGCCAGAAAAAAAGGTATGTATAAATGAATTACTAAAAGAAAGAGAAATAGAATAAAATAAAAGGTCTAAGTCAATATCTACTACTAAGCATATACTAAGGTATATGAAACTTACAGAAACAATTTGGCAAATATGTAACCATAGGCAAACAGCCAAGAGAAAAACTAATCTCTTTCAGACTTTCTATCTACAATTTTTCTGTCTTTTAGCAGCTCAGTTATTTCTTCTCTAAAAATCAAAATCAAATCTCTAAAAAAATCACGTAAGCAACATCTTTTAAAGAATATGATATTCATCAATTTAAAAAACCCTTTTTCTATGTTGTATAGTTGTAAAGATAAAATGATTTTACAAATTTAAAACAACTCATAAACTGTTAAGTGTGCAGATGTGGAGTTTAACGTGTGATAAGTTAATAGAATCTGAGTACCTTTGTATTAAAAATATGAGTGGGTTTGGTGTGGTAGTTCTTAAGCAAAAATACCAAAAAATGGTATCTTTTCTGTTCTTAGAGAAATAACATATCTTAAAAAGTTAGTAAAAATGGAAATTTAAATTACCAAACACAGAATACATAAGTAAATTTTGATATGACTTTGTTTTGAAATCATCTGGCTAGTCTCTTATTCATAAGGCTTCAAATTCAAGTATATAATTTCTGCATAGTTAGTAAATTTAGTTAATGAGTGTAGATAACTAAGCCACTTTTATTTTTCAAAAAATACTTAACTTTAGCAGTAACCATTTTTGGTTCACAATCTTTTACGTGAATGAAGTCGGTCCTGTGGCGGAATTACAGACATGACATCATTTTAAAGGCTATCTTATTAATCCTATATTGGGTGTAACGTTTTAATCATTAATTTTACAAATGGACTTAAATCCTGGTTTAACATAAAGATTTAACCAAGAATACAGTTAAAAGAATATGAATTGAGTTATATATCTTGGAATTTAAAAATTAAAATGATCGTTTTTATAAGCAAGGTATATTACAGATTAAATATAAAAAAATTAATATTTTACCAAACACCCTTCTGCCATAAGCAATGTACTAAAGATAAGAGTACATCATTTTTATGTGGTTCTTTATTTAATTTTTAAGCTCCAAATATGTTAAGAATGCAAATTATGAACATAGTTGAAGGTAGTAAAAATTTGAGGATGTAATAAAATATCTTGTAAAGATGGACTTATGACCATTGATTAGTAGGTGTGATTATGTTATTGAATGAAGTGACTAAATGAATAATTGATATATTTCTTTTGTTTTTTACATAGTGGTTATAATATTCAGGTTAATAGTAGTTCATCATGTCATCATAATCATGTTGCTAATTCATCACATCGTTATGGCACACGAAGTACTATCCCGAATAACTTTAAGGGTATTAGTTGCTGTTCATCTAAGGTTCCAAGCAACAGCAATAGTAATGCAAGCTCAATTGATCTGGAGTGGGAACCTGAAGGTAAATTATCTATTAGCAATTGAAAATTTTGTTATCACCATGAAGTTTAAGTTGGTGTATATCTTTGGTACTAGTAACCAAATCAATATAATAAGTAGTAAGTATATAATATAATAAGTAACCAAATCAATCTTAAATGAAGTAATTCCTGTAGTTCTTTGACATTAAAAAACATTAGCTGCATTTTAAATACACTAGATAATTTTATTCCTAATAAGTAATGTAATATAGTACAGTAATATAGTCTGAGTAAAGTAAAATCAGTGAAATGGCTAGCATTTGATTTTGTTTTGCTTAAATTTTTGTTTTTATTTAAAAAAATTTAATTATGTAATTTTTATCTTTGTTTTAATTACATTTTTACATATTCGTTTTGACTTAGTTAATTTTAATTAATTGATCTTTGTAATTTTAAATATTTTTTTATGTTTTTAAATGTTTATATTTTATGTTATTATCTCTTGTTGAGATTATAATTTTAATTTTTTTAATTTAAATAAAACTATTTAAAATTTTGTATGGTTTTAAAGAGTATGGTAAGTTAATTTTTTTTTTTAATTAAAAAAAAATTAATTAGTTTAAAAATATTTTTAACATAAAGTTATAAGTGAATGGGTGGTATGTTGTCATGGATTGCAAGTTTTTGATGGTTTTGTAGTGTATATATATATATATATATATATATATATATATATATATATATATATATATATATATATATAATGTATGTAGCTGATGATGCGAATCAAATTCACAAAAGCGCATCTGTTATGCAATTAAATAAGATAAGTCATCCTATTTCAATTGTTCTGTATGTAGGGTTGATCTATTAAATATAAATTAATTTGTATTGGCACAGAGGAGTAAGGTTATTGAAGGAATTGCTTTTAAAAAATAATATACATGTAATTTTATTTTTTTGAAAATTCAAATAATTCATTAACATATTTATCACTGCTCTAATAAGATTTAATATTAAGTGAAATACAAACCACCAAAACATAGTAAATAGATGAGGTAAAGTTACTATATTAATTCCAAGAATTGATTTCCGCAGGATCCCGCATCTTCAGTTGTTATTAAATTCTATAATTATATTAAAATATAATTTGTAAATTTGTTAAAACCATTTCCATTTGAAAATTCTGAAATTTATTATGAACAAATTCTGCTGTCCAGTACTGGAATGATGTAATTTTTAAACTGTAATGTAAAGAGCCTGAATCTTGAAGCTTAGCACTGTGTCAACTGAACTAAATCCAGCTGACATTCTATTATCCATTTACCGTAATATATGGTTTGCTATGGAAGTGTCTGTATATTTTTATATTCTGCAAAATTACCAAAACAGTAGTTGCCAATTGTTGCACTTGCTTTCCAGGTTAATAAATCCCATTTACATCACAGTGTTCGGAATAAACCCCATTTCACCTCCAGCATGTATAATCAATCTACTGCCTTTATATTTTTTAATAACAGAAAATAGTACACATCAGATAAATTCTTGATTTTGCATAAATAATTTTAAATTTACCAAAAACAAAATTTCTGATAAAATACACTATTATAAATAAAACTATTTGTATCATATTTTTCATATCATAAGCCGCCTATAATTTAAACAAAGGCGCTGATAACCCTTTGTGCTATCGTCATTCGAAGATTTAATGAAACTAAACTAATTAAAATATATTCTATGATCTTTGTTTTTTATGACAACAAATACATCAGTACAATTTAAATTGTATAAAATAAATATTATTTAATTTAAGTGTTATTTATTCAAACCTTTATCATGTTATTTAATGTCTTCTATTGATCGTTTGACTCGGTTCAGATTTGTTTGAATACGTAAAAAAATTATTTTTTTATTCACGCCAAAGAAGTATAACTTCTTACATGGATACATAAGTACACATGAACTTTTTTTTTAAAATGCTGAACATTTTATTCATCTATTAAGTGCCATGTATGTTGGTTGTTTTCTTTAATATTCCTTATACTATTAATCTGAGTGCGCTAAAATTGCTTCCCTTGTCCCTATACTTTTCCTGAAACCAAATTGGTCTTCTCCTAACATTTCTTTCACTCACCTCTCAATTTTTCTGTACAGAATTCTAGTTAAAATTTTTGATGCATGAGTAGTTAGGCTAATTGTTCCATATTCTTCACATTTGTCTGTTCCTGCTTTCTTTGGTATCATGACAGTAACACCTTTTTTTTAAGTCTGATGGAGCTCTCCCTTTTTTGTAAATATTACACACCACACCAGTTTGTGTAATCTATCTATCACTTTCTCAGCTGTACTGTGCAGTAATTCTGCAGGTATCCCGTTTATTCCAAGAGCCTTTAATGCTATTCAAGATTTTTAATGCTTTCTTAAATTCAGATCTCTGTATTATATCTTCCATTTCATCTTCTTCTTCTTCCTCTATAACACCAGTTTTTAATTCATTTCCTCCGTATAACTCTTCAATATATTACACCACCTATCAAAAACCTTCTCTTCATATTATAAATCAGTGTACCATTTTATTTAACACATTCTTAAATTTTGACTTATGTAGCGCAAAATTCTCCTTAACATTCCTATATTCTCCTTATATTTTACCAATGATCATTTTTCTTTCCACTTCTGAACACTTTTCTTTAGTCTACTCTTCTTTCGCTAATTTGCACTTCCTGTCTATAGGCCCTTTTACCTTCTTCGTCACTAGATTCTTATACTTAATATGCTCATCCATCAACTCCAATATATCCTCTGATATCCAAGGTTTTCTACCAGTTCCCTTTGTTCCACATAAATTTGCTTCTGCTGATTTAAGAATTTCATTTTTTACATTCTCCTAGTCTTCTCTGTTTTCTACCTTATCATTTTTACTCTTGCGATGTCCTCCTCAAAAACTTTCTTTACCTTCTCTTCCTCAAGCTTCTCTAAATCCCACTGATTCATCTGGCACCTTTTCTTCAGGTTTTTAAACCCCAGTCTATATTTCATTATTACTAAATTATGGTTGCTATCGATGTCTGCTCCTGGATATGCTTTGCAGTCAAAGAGTTGATTTCTAAATTTTTGCTTAACCATGATATAATATATCTGACTTTGCAGTATCGTCTGGCTTTTTCCATGTATATATTCTTCTGTTATGATTTTTAAACTGGGTGTTGGCAATTGCTAAATTATACTTTGTGCAGAACTCAGTAAGTCGATCCCCTCTTTCATTTATTTTTCCCAGCCCGTATTATTCACCCACTATATTTCCTTCCTTGCCTTTTGCGATGCTTGCATCCCAATCTCCAACGATTATTAAATTTTTGTCACCTTTTATATGATTAATTGCTTTGACAATTTGTTCGTATACACCCTCTACCTCAGCAGCAGCATCATCATCAGTACTTGTGGGCATATAGACATTAACAATTGTTGTCGGCTTAGGTTTTGATTTTATCCTGATTACACTGATTCTATCGCTAAGCTTTTTGAAATGCCCTACTCTCTTCCCTATCTTCTTGTTTATTACAAAACCTACTCCTGCCTGCCCTTTATTAACGCTGAGTTAATTATTCTAAAATCATGTAACCAAAAGTTGTTTTCCTCTTCCCACTGAACCTCGCTAATTCCTACTACATCTACATTTAACCTACACATTTCCCTGTTAAAATTTTCTTATCTACCTACCAACCATTTTTAGGCTTCTAACATTCCACGCTTCGACTCGTAGAATGTTATTTTTTTAATTTTCTGGTGTCCCCTTCCTTAGCAGTCCCCCACCTGGAAATATGAAAGGGAAACTAGTTTACCTCCGTAATATTTTACCAAGGAAGGTTTTGCCTTCATCTTTGTTAAGTGAAAATGCAGAGAGCTTCATTTTCTTTGAAAAAAAATAGCTGTAGTTTTCCATCGCTTTCAGTTGCGCAGTACTCAGATTGATTGATGTTGATATGGCCATTTAAGTCTTCCTGACCTACGCCCTTAACAGCTACTGAATAAGAGCTGCTGCCCTCTTTCAGGAATCATTCCTTAGTGTGGCTCTCAACAGATACCACTCCGATATGGTGACACCTTCGGTCCAGCTACTCTATATCACTGAGCACTCAAGCCCCCTCACCATTGGCAAAGTCTCATACTGCATTTTCCTTTATTCTGTTGTCATTATTGCCAACCATTATATTGTATTTTTATTATGTTTAATTAAATTATCACATTTGAATGTGATCTGGGGTTCATCATTTTACATTTTTGTTTATATTTATAAAATGTAATATTTCTGGAGTATATTCATTTTTTTATCATTGTTACAAACTTCCAAAATCTCTAAATTATTTTTGTAATCTAATAAATGGTCATCTACATTAGATATACCTCTTTTTTTGTTTTTGAAAGTTATGTAATGTTGTGTAAATCTTTTACAAAATGATTTTTGGTTTTACCAATATGTTTTAATATAATTCTATAATTTAATAACAACTGAATATGCAGGATTTCTGAAAACTGATTCTTGGAATTAATATGGTAGGTTTAACATATATTTACTGGTGGTTTATATTTCATTAAAAATTAAATATATAAAGATATAAGTATAATGGTCATTGTACATTGTAATGCCAAAGTGTAGGATTATTTACACATACGTGCACACACATACATGCATGCACACACACACACACACAAACAAACACATGCCCCCACATACATACATACACACAGAGGAGTGAAAGAGAGAGAGAGAGAATTATAATATTTAAAAATAAAATACTATTTTAATATTAATGCATAAGTAACTTTGATATTGCTCAGAACATTTTTTTTTATTTTAAAACAAATGTCACACAAACTTAGCCCATAAGTCATCATTTTTTAAGCATAGCACTTGCTTCTGACATGAATATAAAAGAATATATTTTAAAAATTAATGGTGGACTTGTTCTTTATATAATGAAACGGATGTCTTCCCTCTTTGTTTACAAATTGTTTGTGAAACAAAGTTTTTTGATAATTGGATATTTTGTTAATAATACTGTTATGATAAAACTTATTATTCTGTACACTATGTTGAATGTAACATTAAAATAATACATAGGTATAAAAATTCTGTATTTATGCATACAGATAACTCAAAATATTAAGTGAAAATTAAAAATAACAGTGTTTTATTTATGTTTAAATGCTTACTTTTCACCATAACCTCCCCTCTTGATTATATGCACAAAGTCCATCTTTTAACCAGCTTTTAGTTCCTTTCTGAAATAAACTTCTCACTTTAGTGCATGGCCAGTTTTGCACTGTTTTCATAACCTCTTCATCAGAACAAAATTGGTTCCAGTTTCAATCACAGCTGTTCTTTCAGTGGGCCGGAAAATTGAAAATCACTTGGGAGTGATTGGAATCTCATGGGATTAAATCACTTGGGAGAGTCGTGGTGGTAGTCCAGCAACTGAAATTGTGATCTTGAAGGCAAAGCATTATTTATTGGACATAATAAATTAAGCATTATCCTGAAGCATAATCAACCTCTTTAAACTTCACAATGCATTTTGGACTTGATTTTTCCCTTTAGTGATCGTAGTATACCTCAAAGTAGTTTTCATTATTCATTGTTTCACCTTTAGATGTGAAGAGAATAAAAATTGGCTCTTCCATATCCCAAATTTTTATAACCTTTTCTGCCAAATATGGGAGTTTTGGATTTTTTTTTTAATCTTTGGAGATTAAGGATATTTATAGACCAAACTTTGTCATTTACTTTCAGCATCAAAGTAATAGACTAGGTATCATCAATGGTTTTTATCCATTTTATAAATAAGTCTCTTTCATTGTCATATTGTTTTGAAAAACTTCTAAAAGATTTTAAAATTATTTTTTTTGTCGATGTTTGTCAGTTAAATGTGGAACCCAGTACGCATAGATGTTTTATAAGTTTGAGGAATCCTGGATGATAAAATGCAAAACTGTGACTTATATTCAACTCCCTTTCAACTTTATAAACTTTAATTCATCGATTATTGTGAATCATTTGTTTAACCAACTTGACATTCTCATTATACTTTGAAGTGGATCTATCTTTTCACTGTTCATTACAGAGTTTCAATAAAAAGCTACACTGTTCACATTTCTTCTTTTGTGCAATGTGATAAAAAAACTCATGACTTTCAAACTACCATAAATAGCTAACACTGAAACATTTTCAATGAACAGATAATATGAGGGTATGATTTATAGCAGAGTAGTTGGTGTTATAAGACATGGAAGGGAAATTTAAAATGTAAAAAATATCAAGTTAAATTCTGATATTTGAATTTAATTCCTTATATAAGAAAGAATGGATTTGAAGTTCCAAAAACTAGTAATTTTTATGCACTTCCAAAAATCACAGTAATCAGATGTCAGCTTGTGATTAATAAATTGAACTGGTATGGATAATGTTTAGCTGTAAATCTCAATAGAAAATATATTGCAGCTGTTAAAATTTATTATTTTTAGTTTAATTTTTAAAGCGTATTTTTTCCAAGATTACTGTATTTACATTGAATCTGAATATTTTTCAGGTAATGGGGTAGCTGTTGAGTTAATAAATAAAACTAAGTTGTCAATGTGTCAACAACAGTCGAGTGAAGATTCTGTAGAAGTTTCATTGCTGAGCTCTGCTGAATCATTAGAATGGGATTCTGGAGAGGGTACAGGTGTTTTAGATTCAGATACTGAACAGCTTTTACAAGAGATTGAGAGGCTTACTGCAAGAGCTTTAAAAGAGACTGGATGTGATTGTGAATTTGAATGTGATAATGGCAATAAGAGCACTGTAAATGATTCTTACTCAAACAGATAGTATATATTTTATAAGCTGTTCAGTTCTAAACAAATGTATATTTTTTTAAATTTTACTACAGTAATTAATGCAGTTGAAAATTGAATAGAGAATTTTTTTATAACTTACTGTTATGTCCACCCTCATTATAATTTATATGCTGGCTTTGAAATATTTAAAAGAATTTTTTTTTAAGTTTATTTTATATATATGACTGTGAAATAGTTTCTTTAATGAGAGTTAAATTACAACAATGTTAGACAGCATTTTTCTTCTGTTGTAATTGTATATATTTTTCTACAGCCATCTGCCTCTTGCTTTAAATTTAATTTGACATGGTTGTGAAGTATATTGCCTTGATATGACAATAACATATCATGACCTAAAGTGGCTCATATTTATCAATTCTAATATTTATATTAAATTTTTTCTATTATTTCAGAGATTTAAAAATTAATATAGACTATAATTTTGAAAATAAAAGTTAACATTTAAAATTTTTTTTTTTTTTATTGTGTATATTTAATATACTCCATTTATAAAATTTATGGATGTTAAAAACAAAATTACTTTTTTTTTAAACATTAAAATTTTTGTTATAATGTAGGAAAGAGATATCCATCCCATCCTATATAATTAAATCTGTTTAAACTAATTTATTACTGTTTCAGGAAATGTAGAAATCTTTTATTAATATTAGGATGTTGTGCCAGTGTAATAAAGCAAGGAACTTTTCATGTTTATTATTGCAGTTTCAAGCTTTTTTTTTAATAAGTGTTGAATACACTCAATTCAATTTCACATTTGTTTTCAAAGTCTTGGTGTGCATTGTAATTTAAAAAAATAATTAAAGATAGTCAATGGTTGATGTCTTGATTTACTGAATTATTTGCTCATAAAATGTAAGCTAGATTTCATTTTACCGCACAGGTTTCACAGGGGTTACCGCCTGATTATTTCACTGTTAATTCTAAAACATATATGTCATGTATCAGTGTTATGTTGTTATGTTTAAATTATTTGTCTTGCACATTTAATTTTTTTTTATATTTTAAAAATATATAACTTTAGCTCTTTCAATTATATAACCTTCACCTTTCAGCTTTTGTCTAAAAAGTGTACATTATAATTATTTTTTTTTGTAACTTGCCTTTAACTGATACATACTATATTATTTAGACTACTTGGTTGACCAATCATAAGCTTTGTTAGGAAATCTGAGAAATCTGGGGTAAAAATCAGTAAATTGAGATAAAAACCCCTGTTTTTTTTATGTTTGACATATTATAACTTTGTTAAATAGGTAATAAACACAAAAAACTTTTAAACAAACCTTGTAAAGAATTTAATTCGAAACAAAAGGGTATAAGATAAGTTGAATAAAACAAAGAAAAATTGGAATTTTGTTTAGAAAAAACATTACTATATTTGCCAGGAAAGTACTTATTTAATGAAACTACTATGTACTTATTTAACAAAAACCAAATACTTCTTTGGTAATGTGAAAAATCTTTAAAAACAAAATTTACCATTAAAAAATGTAAAAACTGGAAATTCCTCAACAATTGTAAAATAAAAATAAATAAAAACTACTTAGATAATAATTTTTTTATTAATGACAGAAATACACTAAATTATTTAAAAAACTATTTTTTCAAACTTGGCAATAAAATAACAGTTGATCAACTACGTGCAATACTGTATTAGTGTTTAAATCATTCTATAAGGTAGATTAAGTATATTGGGTACTGTGAATTGTGTCACTAGTGAAGGTTCCTATGAATTTTAGTTTGAACTTGATTGGTTTGTCATTGAAGTAATGCCATACTTATTTACAGCAGAGCTGATATGGTATTCATTTTGGGTGTGTGTAGTGGTAATGCTACAGTTGCTGCAGCAGAATATGAAATACGTTTTCTGAATCACAGGATTCCAGATCCCAAAACGGTTAGCATGACTTTTCACAAAACAGATTCACTACCTAGTATTTGTACCAGCTACTAATGATCTGTACAACATGACGCTGTTATCAATGAAATTATTATTGATGCAGTTCATCACAGTCCAGGCGTCAGTACATGACTTCTTTCTAAACAGATCAGAGTTTTGCCTTCGATGGTTTGGAGGTCTTTTAAACAAAATAAGTTTTATCCTTTTCATAAATAGGCAGTTCAACATTTACATTCAGGAGACTGTCCGCTTCACTTAGAGTTCTGCAACTGGTGGAATACAAATCGACAACTCTACAAGTATGATTTGTTTACCAATGAGACAAATTTACTTGAGATGGTGTTAACAACTTTTGCAGTGGGCATACGTGGACAGAAATAAATCCTCATGAAATGGTGGAAAGCAATTTTCAGCATTGATTTAGTGTCAGTGGTGTGACCTGCACAATCAGCTGTTTGGATCATTCATATTACCAGTCCGTCTAAATGGTGAGGTATACTTCCAGCACAATGGTGCGCCTCTCTACTTTTCTTGTGCTGTTTCCACTCACTTAAATTATCATTCCCCTGAGAATTGGATCGGTTATAGAGGACCACAATCCTGGCTACCAAGATCGCCAGATCTAACACCTTTAGATTTTTGTGTCTGAGAATGGATGAAATAAAAAAATTTTGTATATAAAACAAAAATACATTCTCGTGAGGAATTAATTGTCCACATTATGGGTGTGGCTGAGCAATTTAAGGACAGCCTTGAAGAAGTAAAACAAGCAACAAAAGCGTGCCAAGAAATGTGTTGAAAATAATGGGATCATTTTTGAACATTTATTAAAAACTGCTGGTACGTATAATGAACTTTTCACTAGTTCATTATACGTACTTACAAGTTTCTAAACGTACTATACATGTTTCTATATGTGTGTACGTGTATGTTTCTATACGTACTATACAAGTTTCTAAATAAAATTTTAATTTTTCTAACTTTTCTCTGTTTTATTCAACTTATCTACATTTTGTACATTTTTATTCATTTTATCTACATTTTGTTCAGAATAAAATTCTCTACAAGTTTTGTTTAAAAGTTTATGTGTTTATTTACCATTTAACAGTTAGAGTATGTCAAACATAAAAAACAGGGTTTTCATCCCAGGTTCCTCAAAAACAAGTGCAGATGTAGTTCTGGGACCTATTCTATTTAATTTTTTAGGTCAAAATCATAAGAAATCGCTAATTCTATCCCTTAATTAACGTCCTACAAATTTAAGTACAACATCATTTCACCGGGATAGCTGAAATCTGAGTAAAATCTTTCATTAGCTGTAACTCGCAGACAAAGCATTTTAGGATATATGTTTATATGAATTTTTTCACGAGTAGAATAGGTTTGAAAAGTCCTGCAAAAACTTCATGGTACACCTGTATATCTTTAGGTTTGATCCTTCATAATATGAAACATAATGCCAAATTTTGATTAAAAATATATGTTATTACAGTGTAGTATAACATTTTTTTATAAGTATAATACTTAAGGACCTTATGGGGATTTTGTTGTCTAAAAGTAAGAAGTCCTATCAAAATTCCATTCAGAATGAAAACATTTGAAACATCTGAAACTTTATTGTCAAAATAATGTTCTAAATCATAGGAATTTAATACAAATTAATTGCCTTTATTAATTAAACATATAATTTTTGAGTATATAATGATACGATAATACAAAAATCAGTAAATTAAACAAAATCAGTAGATTTCAACATATCTAACCTAATAGGTAACTATTTTCATTATTTTTAAATGAGAAATGGAAACTTGTAATAGTGCTTAATTTTTTATTTGGAAGGAAAAAAAATTGGGAATTTAGAATTATACAACTAAGCTCTTGGAACTAAATATTTCTATATCTTCATCATTTTATGCATAATTTGATTTGTATAATCCATAATGGCTGTTGTAGAATGTTACTGCTTGCAAGTAGTGTTTTTGCATGCTCTCTCAGAAGCAAGTTTCATACACATATAACTAACTGTTAAGTATTCATTTTCAAATATATTTATGTCCTAGACATCCTGTCTGTAATTCTGGTTTGTATTTTCAATTTTACAATAAATATGATGCATGCATTGTAAATTTTTTCAGCAAGTGAGTGTTGCACCTAATTAGACTCTTTTTATGGAGATAACTGAAAAAGAGACCTCAAATGAAAACCTCTTATTGATATATAATCTTTTGCACATATTTTTACTCTTTACTAGCCATACATCTGACTTTGTGTTCTCCAAAACCGAAGAAAAAATTTCATTCAACTTTTTCTGACCAAATTTACCCAACGTTTAAATTAAGAAATAATTGAAAAATAATGATCGGTTTTTTATGAAATAAAATGCTTGGAAAGGATCTTTTCAAAATGTAATATTACTGGTTTTTATACCAATTTTATGGATTTATTATAGTTATAAAAAAGAATATATTTAATTAGTATAAATATCAAGAAGATACCAAACAAAGATTTGAATAATTAATTAATTTAAAATACCTATTGAAGAATATAATTGAAAAAATTACATTGAATAAATTACATTTCTTGAAGTAATATATATAATTCCAGTAGTTCCTCAATCCCAACCTTCAGTAACTTTGGATTCAGTAAAATTCATCATATCAGCTGTGGCGAGGATTGCTGCTAGTATTGTTGATCATGGTTGATAAAAGCCAATTCCTTCCATCATCTGATCATGTTGGTGGAGAGATGATTTAACTTTAGTGACAATTTGTCGGTTAGAAGACAGTGATTTCTCTTTTTATACAATTATGGTTTCTTCTCAAATGAAGAACAAACATTTATATCGATTAGAGATTTTGGATTTATTGTGATTAAACTTTTCTTCTTTTTTAATGATTAGCTACATTAAATATTTTTTAGAACTTAGTATTAAATATTGTTGGACCTAGTAAAGAAACTAAATTAAAAACTTCTTCAATCTCTTTCACTTATTAATTAAATGGTAAGAATATTTTCTTTCATACATATTTTTGTAAAGTGCATGTTAACTTTTTGATTGGTCTTTCTATTATTCCTTTAAGTAATCATCTTTCCGTGAAACTCTTTACCCCCTTAACCCATCCTCATATAATCCTTTGTTAGGCTTATAAACACTACTGTATATTAGAAATTAGTACTGAGAAAAAGTAAAATAACATGCATGTTATGAACTATAAAAATAAAATTAATAAATATCCTTTGACATAATGGTCAACTCATTTTTTAGAAATAAAATTTTTATCAATAAGGTGTGAGAATTTTCCTAAAAATATGAAAAATTTCAAAGTATTATTTATTATTCATGAAGTCCTTAAACTCACTACTGATCTAGAGAATTATGTCATCAGAAATCATATGATTTTATACTTCCAGTTTTTCAACAATTTTTTTTTAATATTAATATTTTTATAGAAGTTTTTTTTACACTTTTATTTATAGTCACATCAAAAATTATAGTCATTAGCAATTTAAATGTAACTACATGATTGTAAATAATAAACAATAAACACCAAAAACAAGAAACAATAAACACAAACTAAGCAAAACTGTTAAATTACATTCTTTATCCCCTTATCAGAGAGAAACCACAACAGTCTTTTTATACATTCCTTCTAGTTTAGTAAAGACTTCACTTCTGAACCCAGGTCTAATTTTTGTTGAATAGATCTGACGATTGAGCAATCTATGAGCAAGTGGTGAACGGTTCAAGTTGTCGTGATAAAAAAACCAGTCACTACTCTTCCACATTTCTGGCCTTTTCTGCTGGTTAGCATCCCACAGACATTTGAGAACTTCAATGTAGTAAGTCTGGTTCACTATGTATTCATGGTGGACTACACCCTGAGCATCAAAAAACTGTCAACATCACCTTCACATTAGAACGAACTTGGCGAGCTTTTTTTGGTCTGGGAGATGTTTCACCCATCCACTGGGACGATTGAACCTTTATTTCGATCACCCAAGATTCATCACCTGTTATGATCGTCGACGAGAATTTTTCATCTTCTTCTGAATGTTCAAATAATTCTTGACAAGCCTGGACATGATGGGCGTTTTGGTTGTCCGTCATCAGGCGTGAAACAAATTTTGCAGCAACGCAGTGTATCTTTCAATTTTTCGGTCAAAATCTTGTAACATGATCCAATGGATATCCCACACTCTTCAGCAAGCTCTATGATGGTCAGACGTCGATTTGCCCAAACCAGGGTGTTGATTTTGTCTATTTGTGAGTCAATTGATGTGGAAGGACGTCCAGGATGCTCATCATCATCAATTGACTGACAACCATCTTTAAAACATCCATGCCACTTAAAACATGTTGCATGCTTCATAGCAACGTCGCTGAAAGCTGTCTTGAGCTGTAACTCGCAGATTTTCTGATTTAACACAAAATTTCACAGCAACTCTTTGGTTGTTCAAGTCACTCATTCTGAAATCTGCCAAACAAATAAAACACATTTCACAAAAACCGCATAGTTAAGCAACCAATAATGATATTTGCAATCAAAAAACTGCGTTGTAATCAGCTAATCTGTACAAACATGGCGACGCCAAACGGAATTGACTGGACCCAAGCAGTTCAAACAGTCTACATATTTCTTGAACAGACCTTGTATTATCTCGGTGTTGGGGAGTTTAATTGAACAGCCACCTCTGTTGACTGGACAGAGCCATCTGTATAGTTGTACTTCATGGCCATCTTGCTAAATTGGTCTCTAGCAGACTGATAATGTGGGTCCTGTTTACGACTTTCAGTTGGTAAGTATTTGATCTTTAGAGATGCATGAAACTAAGGAGTGTCACTTCCTATTTCCTTTCTGAGAATCCTCAGAACAGGCAGATCTAGTTCCTGGAAATAGCAAAGCAGTCTGAGGTTGAAAGACTGCAGTAAGGACTTCTTTCCCCCGAGCAGTAGAGTACGAACGTGCCTTGTTGTTTGTTGTGGGCAATTGGAGAGACAGGACTTGCTGATCGCTATTTACTTGGTAGCCTGGTATTTCCTCCTGTAATGTAATGGTTGTTCATAGGATTCCACCAGTAAGTTTGGTATAGGGGTAGTGGCAAAGCCCCTATTGATATGCGAATGCAGGTATTGTGTAAGAAGTCTAGAAGGACTTTTTCTCGGAGAGAGTCATACGGGATAGACCCGTATTTCAGCTTCAACAGAACAATGCTTCTATACTTGTTCAGAATGTTTTCTCCTTAGACATTCAACCTTAGTGTACTTAATGTGGCATGGGAAACGCTCAATCTGTTTTTGAGAGCAACATGATAACCCTTCTACTGAAGGGTAGTACTCTACATAGTGGTTATCCTTAAAATTATTCTCTTGAAGGCATATCAGAGTTGGACCAAGCTGATTAATAACATACTGTAAATTTTCTCTGGGGATGGAACCCATTAATATTCCATTGTAGGATTGAATCACTGATGTGGTGAATATTGCCTGTGTATGAAAAATTCTTTGTAAGGACGATTGTACACTTGGATCAGCCAGCGGGCTATGATGGAGGCATCTCAGCACTGCTGTCTTTGCAATCTTTATTGAACATGCTCATAACTTCAGCAGCCTTCATGGATTAGTCAAAACGTGTCACGATAATTTATTTATTACATGCATAAACCTATTTTTAATACTCCTTTCTGGCACTTTAAGGTATGTTTCCTGAAGCATATTATGAGTTCCATCGTATTGGACACGTATTCTAGTGATAGCTCCAGTACCGCTGAGTTTCCCTTGCAGTGTTCCAGGAAGCTTTTAAAGTCAACATAGTTCAGGATGTAAGGGTTATCTTTGCCTTACAAGATTTCCATTAGGGGTACTATGCTCACATCAAGTTTGTCATTATCCTTTTTTGGCCTATTTTACTGACAGGTTCCTGGTTAGGAGGATTGCTTGGCGTTTCTGCTGTACACACGATGTCTCCCCAATGATCGTCAGAGCTAGAGTTGGTGGACATTGGCCTCTTCTGCGCCTTACTTATGTGTCTGGAAGTTGGTAGAGGCTAGGAAAACCAGTCTCGGAATCCCAATGGTCTGTACTCCTTGAAGATGCTTCTAGGTTGAAGGCGTTTCCCTGTTGTAGGTTGTAATTTTTCACTACATGCCTTGATTGCTTACAGAGGAAGCAGGATACAGTATCGGCTGAGAAATATATCCAGTACTGTGAATCATCATAGGTTAGGTTCACGGTACTTGGTAACTTTGTAATATCATCAGGATGTACATATACCTGATGATGAAAAAGCAGGACATGTTCATAGCCCAATTCTGAGACAAGGACATGCAGAAAGGTTATAGTCGATCCAAAGCAGATGTCAAAGCATTTAAGTTCATTGCTCTAATATCTCATTTGGGATAATTGGGCACACATTAGAGAGGATTACTTGTTAAAATTTAGTCAATAAGGGGTGAATCTCCAGGAGGTGGTTGCCAACATTAATTTTATTGTGTTTGTTGATGATTGATTTAACAAGATCACTATTCGCCAGGTAGATTCACACTCGGTTCATGGAGATCTTAGATGCGTATAAGATAGTCTTAGAAGTGACTAATTTACCAATGGCCGTGATTTCGGTACTGATCAGAATATCTCCTAGGGTGTCTAGTACTATGGCTTGATTTTTATTAGGGTATTTTAGTTTTTAAGCTACAGTGGCGTAATTCCCTGATTTTTTCATCTGTTCAGTAAGACAAATGCCATTTCCTTTAAGACTGGCTTCACTCAATCATGATTATTCCAGATTGTCTGTAATACTTTCAGGTGTCTTCTCAGATACATTTTCACATACTGTTACTTGGTCAATCATACTCATAACTATTCCCTTGTACTCAGAGGTGAAGTGACAAGAGTTGGAGTGTTTGTCTATGACGATCAGCTAGACCGAGTGTCAAATTAATCGACATATTAATTAGTAGGTTATGTTGGGGCTAGCTAGTTGTGTTACCCCAGTTGTTTGTTATTTACACCCTAGCGGGCTATTTCAAATGTTATTTAATACTCAACAGCTCTGAGACTGGATTAAACTCAAATAATGTCCCTTTCCAAATATCTTAAACATGCCTGTTTATCCTCCAGTATAATCTGAATAAGCAGCTTAACCCTCTCAGTAAGGACTTTTTTCTTAAGAAAAAAAATGTTGATCTGATAATGTGAAATAATGATTTTTCAATATACATTTTTTTATTTTTGATGTTTGCTCTTAGAAAAAAAAAATTGTGTTCATTTGTACACATTTGGACTCAAGTGTTGCAGTACTGGTTCATAAATACACTACAATTGTATTTATGAATGAACAACTTTAATTTTTATATTATAATATAACACTTCAGTAAATTTAAAATAAACTTTATTTTTTATGTCTAATTATCGTTATCATTTATATTTTCTTTGTTGATGATTAATACTGACAGTCTTACTTTTGATGGAATGCAACATAGCAGTTTCTCTCTTTTGATAGACATAAATGTATTTTACATTTCTGACATTTGATTCTGGATTTTCCCTTGCACTTAGGATATTTACATCGGCTAGGTATTTTGCAATCATTGTCAAGGGGAAGTGATCAATCCCATCATATTAAATTTCTTCTGCTGGTCTTATTTCTCCACAGCGTCTCTTGAGAACTGGTGTGTATACTGGAACATTAGATGGCCTTACCCTTGTTTTGTCCACAGGGTTTGTGTAATAAAGAAGCCCTTTAGCTACTATCATTCGGAATTGCAAGAGATCCATTATTTTATTCTTAGATACCTTAAGTGCGAGTGCATCTTTTCTATTCTTGTTCCAGCTTTGACCTACAGCAAAATCAATGACATGAAAAATAACAAGTAATGTCCACTTTTTCGACCTGATAAATATTTTGTAGTAGCTCAAAAGCTGGTTGAAGGAATCGACTCTACCCATGGAATGATTATACTTTTGAATTATTTTTGGTCGAGGTATTGTAACAAATTTATTTTCTTTTTTTCACAATCTTAGCACCTTTTTGATATCACCACTGCCAACGAAGTTGGATACTAAAGTGATGGTTTTATTATTGACCCACTTCAGCAGTGTCATTCCATCTGAAATGGTAATTTCAAAACTTGATCCATGCTCTAACTTCATCTCTTTATTATCAGAAATTAAAGGTGCTTTACCAAATCTATCGAACTTTACAGTTTTGCAGCATTAATTTTCAGCTGTGTATGTGCTTGAAATAAATAATGCGAGGAAAAGTAATTGTCAGAATACAATTTTTGAGAAGCCATGTCTTTTGATATTCTCTTTGACAATTCTAAAAACCACAGCAGGGCCTAAACCAAAATTCTTTTGTAAACCATCATCAATTTCACTATTTTTTCCCTGGTAAACCAAAAAGTCAAAAACAAGACCACTTTTACCACAAATCATAAAAGTCTTTATACCCCACAGGTTCGGGGTTCGGTTTTCCCTTTAAGTATTGCATTAAATCTTAACTTGAAAGACCTGTCATGAGTCATATTATCCACAAAAGCATGAACTTTTAAGCTCCAATAGCTTTCAATCTCTTTTGGGAGACTGGTCAAAGTCAGTCCTGTGTACTTTCGATTGAAAAATAAATCGAGTAACAATGTGGGTTACTTGGTTGATTCCATTTTTTTCTATAGGGATCCCATTTTAATACAAGCATATTGTTTTTATTCTATAACGAATTATACAGGATGAATTCAGTAAGATACGAAACACTGTTAAGAATACTAATTAAAAATAAGTTGTGATACATTTTGTACATCATATCTCTTTTGTTGAGATCTAGTATAAATTGTTTGCAAAAAACATTAGCTCAACATAAATATGTTTAGGCATAGAGTTTTATGTAGGAGAAAATGTTTTGTATTGAAATATAAAAGAAACTTCTTGTAGTAGGAAAATGGTCAAATGAAAGTTTAAGCTTGACAGAATGTTTTGATGTAATTTTATTTTTTGCATAGAATTGAAGATTGTCTATGGAGTTACATATAGAATTAATAAAAATGTGTTTTATTGAAATGAAAAAAAAACTTTATGCAATATGCAAATTATCGAACGACAGTGCGGACCATAAAGTCATACTTGCTCCTAAATAACCTTTTTTGTAAAAAAAAAAAAAATGATAACTAATTTTGAAAATGCATTCCAAGACAAATTTCTGCATAATAGTCGTAGTTTTTTAAAGCTTGACACAATTTATTTTTAAGATATCTATCTGTATTAATTAACATAAATTAAAAATTTCCTTGCTGGAGTAACACTTTTATTGTGTTCTTTTTTTTACTGTAGCATTTCTTTCTTAATTGCATGTATGTATAGTTAGTTTAATAATTAAATAATAATCACTGATTATCTTAATATTAGAAAATACTAGATTATCAGTATATTATAATTAACTAAAGTAGACAGAGATTGTAAATGAAATCCTTGTGAAATTTTAGGTAAGCCGTCCTTTATTTAGTAAACATATCAATTTAATCTTGGAGATATATATATAAAATACACACACCAATATATATATATATATATATGTTTGTTGCATAAAATGCATAAAAGCAGTCAGATGATAAGATATTGATAGTAATTTAATTACAAGTTATGAATTATATTGTATATGTCTGTTTTGCAGTATTCTCATATAAAATGTTTAATAAAGATATATTATAAAACATATTGATATTAAATTTTAAAAATGTTAATATTTTTAGTAAGATATCATGTATATATGTATTTATAATCATTATTTACACAATATTTATTTTATTATAACCTACAATAATCAAATTACTTAATATTTATTGAAAAATTTATTTTGAATGTTGTATGGTTTTATTTGTATAAATGTTTAAAAAATTTATAGAGAATATATTTTACAATAAACATATTTTTTTAACTGTTCTATTGTCATTTTTAATTATAAATTTTTGTAATAAAGTAAAAAATAAGCTGAACTGATGATTTATCAGCACATATCAAAAATTCATTATGTTTTAGCATTTTTTTTTTCATGAATATGCATTTAAATAAAAAAAAAAAGTTGTTTAAACATGTTTAAATTGTATTGTTTTCATATTTAATTTTTTTCAATTAAGGTTTTGAGTGTTTAAAATAAGAAAAATTAAAAGATCAACCATTTTTTTTTTTTACCAAAAGATTGATTATTTATTTATTAAAAACCTATTCTGTAATTTCTAGAAATACAGTTTTTCTTTATCAAATTAAGTAGTTACATAGTAGTGACCTTTTTGACAGTACATGCCTTTCAGGAATGACTTAAGTTCAAATCTCTGTCAGGCCTAACATTTATTATTCATTAAAAAATTCCATTACATATTGTTATTAGCAAAGTTTTAAGCTGAATTAAATTTTTGGTTATTATTAATATACCACTGCTGGGCAAGACTTCCCTCAAACATATCCATTTTTCCTCATCATGTGTATGTCTCTACCAATAAATTTCAGCCAGACTCCATGCCTTATCCAGCAATCTTATTTTCTGGAGGTTTCTCTTTTCTCCATTTTTCTTTTGCCCTAAATTTTACATTTATAATTACACTCTCATTTTACATTTTGGAACAGATAGACTGACTGTTGTTTGATGAATTTTAGGATGTCCATGATTCTAAGGACTTAGGTAACTTAACTGATATATTTCTAAAAACTTTGTTTACAATATTCTTAAAATTCAACCCTGAAGACATAAAATATAACTTAGTCATGTGAAAAATCTTTCAGTGATGTATAACTAGTACAGGCAGTTACTTTTATACAGATTTGAGTACTAGATCGTGGATACTGGTGTTCTTTGGTCATTGGGTTTCAATTAACCACACATCTTATGAATGGTCGACCTGAGGCTGTACAAGACTATACTTCATTTACATTCATACATATCATCCTGATTCATCCTCTGATAATACCTTAAGGTGGGTCCGTAGGCTAAACAGAAAAGAAAGAACTCTATTAGTTTGTTTATGTGTTTCTTATTGACCGTAAAAAGTACAATAATGTAAATTATGTCAATGAAAAATGAAACATCGGAAGTAGAATCTTATATAGATGAAATATAAAGTAAAATGTTGGTTTACGTTTTCTGTATTTACTTCTATAAAAATTATCTTTAACTACTTGATTTTATTATTTTAACTAGATGTAAGTGTTTTCTTATGCATTTTTAACATTTTCAAAATGAATTGTTTATTGTAATATTGTGATTCATGTAATTATACATTAAAATTTCATGGCAATACCCAGGCAATATTGGCAAAAACTAATAAAAAAAATAATGAATTTACATGTATATTAATTTGTTATTATTTATTTATTCATTACTAATATTATTTCTCTATATAAAGAATTATTTTCAATAATTCTTATATATATATATATATATATATATATATATATATATATAAGAATATAAGAATTGCTAATAATCCTATATATATATATATATATATATATATATAGGTCCAAAAATATATTTATTTTCAAGTACAACCTTGAAAAATTTAATCCATACAAAGTTTTCTTGATGCAAGTCTACATTTCTGGTCCTGGTTTCACATAGTGTAAATTTTTTAATGAACGTGAAATTTTTTATGCTGAAAATTGAAATAAATTGGTATACAATCTGTAATGGCACCTGTTTCCTAATGATCCATTTTTGAGTTTGTAAAATAAGTTTAAAGTAATTTCTTCAAAATATCTTTAAATAGTTTTAGCCCAAAAAATGAAATTATTATAAAAAAATCCATTTTATGATTTTTAGAACAAATAAATAATCTATTGAGAGCAGCACACAGCTATTTATTATACAGATACATCAGGAATGATTAGTTGCTCTACTCCACCAATAACAAAGGAATTGCTGTTCCATTCGTCATACCATATTAATGTGTACAAATTATAATCAAATGAAATGATAATAATAATGCAATTATGTAAAAAAGGTTGTAAAATAAAATCAATACAGAATAATTAGCTATTAACTGAAGTAATTTTGAGTACTTATTAGATACATGTTAAAAATACATTCAGAAAATTCTGGTTTATTTAATACATTTTAATTGAAAACTGATCAACTGAGTAATACATTATTTCTTTTAATTTAATTTTAAATAAGTTGGTTGGATTGTCTTTTAGATGATTGAAGTAATTTATTTATAATGTTAGAAATGGAAGAACAATTATATCCATTCTTTTAGCTGAAGGTTTATCTAGTGCAGTGATTCTCAACCTTTTTAGCTCTACAACCCCCAAAAAGTAAAAAAAATATATAATGAATATTATACAATCACACCAACACCAACTCAATGAAACCTAGTTAAAACTATTTAGCTGCATTGATAGTAACAGGTATGAACATGCATATATGAAGTGTACAAACATGAGCAATTTACAGGTTCCTTCTTGATATGTACATGCTCCTTATAATTCAGTCTGCTTATATAATATTTGCTGTGAAAGCATCATGTTCAAACATGCTTATGATATGTTTGAACACGTTATGCTCTCAGCAGTATAAAAGAGGTGTAAGGGATTGTAGAATGTCAGTTTTGTTTCAAATCCAAAGCGTGTTTTTATTTTAGTTTTTAAAAATATAGTTTCATTGAAAATAATAATTGAGGTTTTGGTTTTTAGTGTGTGGTCAAATGGTAATTATAACTGTTGTTTTTTCCGATTAGATTCTTATGCAAAATGGTTAAATCTATGAAAAAATGAAGTGATCCATCTAACCCAGTGAATTAAATGGTAAAAAGACAAGATTGTACAATGATAGTTATTTAAATTATGGTTTTACCTAATTGAATGGAAAAGCACAGAACGGTGTTTACTTTCAAGTCCTCTCCAATGAAAGCATGAAGCCAATATCAAAATTAATTCGACACTTGGAACTAAACATCTGGATCATAAAAGCAAACCCTTGGAATTTTTTGAAAGAAAATTACTTACTTTGAAAAATCAATAAGCTTCTTTTTGTAAATCAAGGCATACTGATAAAAGTACACTTGAAGCATTTTATCTCGTTAACACTAAGAGTAGCTATGATGTCCAATCCCCAATCAATTGCATAAAACTTAATACTGCATGGTCAATTGCTCTGTTAATGCAATTGATATGGTCAGTGTTTTAAAAGACATGGAAGAAGCAAAAAAATGTAAAAAAATTCCTCTTTCTAATGACACAGTATCAAGGTGAATCGATGACATGGCAGCTGTTATTCGCAATCAGATAATTCAGCAAGTGAGTTCAGGTGAATTTTTTAGTATTCAAATGCATTGCAGTATGTAGTGATTGTGCAAAGGCAATAGCAGGAAAGAACACTGGATTTCTGATAAAATTAAAAGATCATCTTTTAATTCTTTCCATTCTGCCTTTATACCAAGGGCAGAATGGAAACACTGCTTCCTTCACAGACATGCTCTTACCACAGAAAATCTGAAACAAATTCTTTGTAAAGCTGTAAAAATGATTAATTTTATTAAAATTCAACCATTACAGAAAAGGCTGTTTGCATAAAACTATGTGATGAAATGGGTAAGAAGAAAACATCTTTTTCATGCAGAAGTCAGAAGGTTATTGTGGGGGAAAATGTTAACTTGGTTATTGGAATTGCAAGATGAATTATAATATTTTCTCCAGGATAAATAAACACCATTCTCAATGTTTTTACAGAATAATAACTATATGTTGCTATTGGTTTACATAGCTGTGTTTAATAACTTGAAGTGAGAACCTATATTTTTTTGTGGAAGCTCTAATCAGAAAATTTCTGCCATCAGTTTGAGTCAGTAAGATGTAGCTTTAAGCAGTTTCTTAACTCTCCACTAAGTTTTTTCATCAAAATAGAGTGGAACAAAGAATGGAATGTTGTCTTACAACAGTGATATTTAAAATATTTCCTAATAGGGAGACTTCTTGAATACAATTTTAGTATCCTTTCATTTATCTCATATTTTGTATAAGTTAAATCTTATTTTAGAATATAGTATTATACAGTACAAAAACCAGTGCTCAGATAAAATAATTCTATTATATTTACTTAATAAATGTGTACAAATATGTCAATCACAAATCAGTCAAAATTAATCAGTTTACATTTCTTTTTTTATACATTTACTGCACATTCACATGTTCTGGGTTCATTAAGAGTACGTTTAATTTTATATTTTAAATCTAAATTAATTTAGTGGTATTTGCATTTTTACATACTTTATATATACAAATATTTTAAAATATATGGATTACTTAAAACTATTTTTTTTTTTTGTATTTTCGAAGTCAGTTCATTAGTATTACTACAAAAAAAAATTGCATTCCATTTGAAAAGAAACATTACACATAATCTGATAGTCTTGCTGTGGTTATCCTAGCTGAAATATCTCTGCATCACAATCAGAAAATATAAACACTTTGTAATAACAAACATGTTTGTTAAATAATATACCAGGAGGGATAGATTGATGAGCTGTATTATTGTAGTAAGTCAAGGCAACATAAGAGAATGTGACTAACAGTTAACATATACAATCAAAATACACCACAAATTAAACTTTACAACTTAATAAAGAAATAAATTTTCTTGATCTCTCCATCACGAAAAAACCAACTAAAACACACTCAAAATTTACAGAAAATCATCATTAACATTCTCATTCACAATATCTCAAACAATTTGTTATACAAACTATCTGCTTTTAGAAGTATGATCCACAGACATTTCAACATACCCATGTTATCTGAAGATCACGGAAGAACTTAATAGTGTAAGACAATTAATTAGCACACACAAACAAATACCAGGTGATTCAAAAAGGACTTCACAAGTTGAAAAGCTTATAAAAATTTATTTAGATAACTTACAGATTCGCTTAAGGTCTCATTTCATAGCAAAACACATCAAGTTTTGACTCGTGTAGTTCAGTAGTACTGAATTTGGCTACCAGCGCTGTCACCAGTGTTGTTAAAAATGGATACATTTACTGGTGCGGAACATACTTGCTGTGTGATTTGGTTTCATAATTTGCAGTTCAACATCATTTTCGTGGAGGGTTCGGTAGCAAGCCTCCTACTAGGCATACAATTTACTCTTGGCACCAAACCTTTGTTAAGACAAGACAAGTTGTCTGTTAAATACAGAAAATAACCAGGATGCCCAGGTGTTCCTGGCTGCTGTAGAACAGTTCCGAGAAAGGTTTGCACGCAGTCTGAAGAAATCAACTCAACATGTGTCACATAAGACTAGCATTCCACTAATGATTGAATTAGAGACGTTACATTTTTAGACAATGTAATTTTTAGTGATGAGTCAAGGTTTCATATCAATGGCAAGGTGAATATCCATAACTGCTCAATATGGGGTAGAAGAAAGCGTCATAAAATTTTGCAGCACATTCGTGATAGCCCTAAAGTCAATTATTTTTGTGCCTTAACCAAATAAAGACTGTACAACTGTAAATGGTATCGTTTATCTGAACATGCTTCAAAATTTCCTAATTCCTCAGTTACATGATGATGATCAACAAGATGTATGTCGTTACTACCAGCAAGATGGGGCACCTAGAAAATCCGAGATATTCTTGATACTCGATTCCCAGGTTGGTGAACTGGTTGTGAAGGTCCAATTGTATGGCCACCTTGCTGTCCAGATTTGACCTGCTAAATTTTTTTCTTTTGGGTTTTATTAAATATCAGGTTTAGTACCACATTTACCTGCTGATCTTGTTGAGCTAAGACTTCAAATAAATACCACAGCTGCAGAGGTAACATCAGATTTTCTGGCTTCAGTCTGGAATGAAATTGACCTCAGGAGGAATGTATATCACATTATAAATGGAAGCCATATCGAATGTTGGGTGACAAACTTGATGTGTTACGTAGATTTCATAAGAAAGCTACCTATTGCAATGATTACCATGTTTCGACTTCTAGAAAATTTCAACATATCTTCGCCTTTTACATTCCCCAGATCCCAAAACCACCATCAGTTTAAAAGTTTATATATATATTTCACTGTATTGTGGACAAGATAACTGCCATAATTTTGCACCAGTCATTTTCAAATTTATACATAAAATATAATTACCCAAAATCTCAGTCAATTTTGTTAATGGGCAAAATCGAACCATGGGGGTGGAAATGGGGGGGCTTTTTTGAAAAAAACAAAATATTGCTACAACTTTCTTATTAAATAAAATATCAAATTTGTTTAAAATTCCTACTATTCTTTGGATAAGGACCTAAAACTTGTCTAACTAAAGTTCTTTGATATCACCAATCATTGGGTTAGGGGATGGAAAAAATGGAGTTTTGAAGATAAAAAAAATCATACCTCCCTTAATAGGCAGAGTATTGAATTTGTTTAAAGTGGTCATTAGCCCTCTAAACACTAAAACTTTTGTCTGAAACGATTTTTGATATGACCAACTCTTTACGGCAAGGCATGATCAAAATGTTTCTGGAATTGTAAGAAGATGGGGCTTGTATGCTAAACAAGTGAAACATTTTTTCACATGCAACCATTGTCATACTGATTAAATTTGAAGTTTTTCTTAACTTTAAGGTGAAAATCTTTTTTACCCTCTACTCAGTACTGATGAAATCTATCTCCACCTAAAAGCGTGCCGAAAGGGACTTTTTTTCTATGAAATGAGACCTCAACCAAATCTGTAAGTTATCTCAATAAATTTTTATATGCTTTTACAGTTGTAAAATCCTCTTTGAATCACCTGTACCAGAACATACTCATTGATATACTCCTAAACAAAATAATAAGAACAGTAATAAACAAAATAAAAGGAGTATCATATTAACAAACATAAATAGATGCTTTAGGAATATAGCTCACAGTGCCCCTGCAAAACTGAACTGATGCAACTGTGGTTTTTCTATGTTAGTCAGGCAGGACACAGCTTTGATGGTAAAATGAACACTTGGAATCTCTCCACAGCAAGTGACAACTTTTTCCAACCATTTCTTAGACACACAAATCTGCTAACATTAATAACACTAATCTACCCATATACAAAATAAAAGCCACATCTTATCATACTTTAACATATGAAATAAATAATTATATACTAATTAAATAGACATAATCCATTTCCTGTACACAATCTAAATATGTGTTGCCTAATTAAAAAAAAGAAAGATATTACCAGCAATAACATCACTTGGGAATACCAGGATGAAAACAGCAACACTAGCTACAGAAGTTAGTTGCAAAAATCACTAAAAACGTTTTAGTAACTATTAAAAGATTTTATTCTTAAAATTGGTTCAAGTTTTGCATATAGCTTTTTTCTCTTTTCTTCAGCAACCAGTCTTCCCCTAAATTGGCTTGGGTTCTTCTTCTTAAACATTGTGACTCAGTGAGCTTATTCACTACTCAAGAATTATTAATTTGGTGTAGTTTTTCTTTTATAGTATTGATTGGAGTTTAGTTTTTGTAATTTGCTTTAAATGAAGAATTGCAACATTTAATTAAATTATAATGACCACGAATGAGGGAGCCAAAATAACTTTTATATGTAGATATAATTGGACTTATTTCATTATTTAAAATTTAAAGTAAAATAGTAGTTGTTACTGGCTTAACATGAAAACATAAATTATAAATTAAAATTGAACTACAAAATTCTTTGCTATTCCTCAGAAATTTATAATGAATAAAATTAATCTGAGTTTTGCTGCTATGATAGTTACGTGAGTGGAATTACATCTAACTTATTAATTCAGCCTAGGAAAAATAACGTTTTTACAGTTTACTACGTTTGTGTTTTCAAGGACTGATTTTATGCAAAATTATACTGATACTGATGATACATTTTTATATACAACACGAGAAAGATTTATTAAATACAAATATTTATATGCAAGTGTTCTGATAGTTTTTTTCAATTAATATATATAATAAAAATCGGTTAAACTAACGGTATTAATTTTAAAATAACATTTTGGATTATTTTTTTCATTTTATTTTGAACGTTACTTAAATCATGAGTAGTCGTGAAAACGTTTTGCTTCTTCGTTAAACAATTTTATTTTTGGAATGAAGCGCGATGACGTTCGCGAGTACTCGATCCTAATGTTTTCTATTTCTGATTTTTCTTTAATCGGTCGAACCTGGGCATTAGTATATTAAACGGTGAAATTAGATAATTTACAATATTTTTGTTTTGTTAAGTTGGCACAAATTTGCAAAGTTTCGCTTTCTCCAGTTATCCCCGCCACCGCGACTAATCTCACATGTGATGCAGATTATTCTCTGCGCGGTTTGTTAAAAAGAACAGTTTAGATATTACCGTTTAGTTGGTCTTCGGACAGTAGGTCGGCGGTGTAGCTGTGGCTCGTTGTGTTTTAACTGTACTGTATTGTACTCCGTTGTTTATTTATTTTTATATTACTGAATAGAAGTGTTGTTCAAAATCACAACTTGTAATCAGTTACATCCGCCGAAGCTACTTGAAATATAATTTACTAATATAAATAATTTTAACAACGTTGTAGTGTAATTTGCAATGAAGACTAAATTGGTGTTCAACAATAACGACAAAACGGTCTTAGATCATAACAGTTCTGACCTAATTGATGCTCATGACCATTCTTGCTCACAAATCAGTCACCGGAATAAAAGCAAGGTAATGATTTTCTTCTATACTACAATAAAATTAATTTATGTACGTTTTTGTCTTCAGTGAAATTTTCGTTAGTGAACAATCCATTTCAAACGATGCACCAATGATTTAATAAGTTCAGCAGTAATTTTAGATAATGCTGTTTTCACCCTACTGTATATTGAAGTAAATTGTAGTATAGTTTTTTACATTATCAGTAAAGTTTAACCAAAATTTTTCTAATAACTTACTTGAAAATTATCAAGTGTACTACTTTTATACTTTGATTATTCAATGTCGTAATACTTGTTTTACGTCCTTGTTTTGTATGCATATTAATTTTACTTTGAAACCTACTTATGAGTTATGAAACGAAAGGAAATTCTTTTATAATTATTTATGCAGTAATATTCTTAAATTAAAATTTAGTTATACAATTGCTGTAATTTATAGAAACTCTTTATTACCACATTGCTGTAAATTGATAAGATTAAAATAAATTAGCTAACTGATAAGAATAGATTTGGCACAAAAGTACTTGTACGACCTGGTACACATATTCATTCTCATGCAAGACTTAATAATTTCGTATACATTTCAAAATATTCGTTATGATTGAACAGCATTATTTATACCATATTTTTGACTAAAGTAAAGGATTGTTTAATTTTTCTGTAAATTAAACAAAATGTTCAAATCGCTGTTTGAGTAAGCGATATAATGTAGGCAATGACTATGTCTTGTTTACTTAGTTTTCAATTCTTGGTTTGTTATTAAAGATATATTCGACTTGTGATATTTAAAAAAAAAATGTTAAGAATTATGCAAGCTAAGTATTTTCTTACAAAATTTAAGTGGTGTAAAAAATTAAAAACTGGTTGGTGAATATCAGTCGTTTCAATCATTTATTCAATAAATGTCATGTCAGAAAAAATTCTTGTATTGTCTATTGTCCTTTTTTCTGAACAGAGATAATTACGTCGCTAAGTTACACAATAGTCTAGCGCAATGCAGTCTTGGAGAATAAGGAATAATAAACAACTCGCTAAACCTTGTTTATAAACATTTCAATCTTAATTGAAAATTTTGTGTTATGTAAACAAACAAAAAATATTCTTATAAACTATTTAATTAATTTAGTTCGACCGATACCATTTAAAAGTGCTCCGCGACATTGAATTGTTTATTGAATCAAATTTTAATCTGTTCTTATTTATTTTATAAAAAGTGTATCCAATTTTACTTTAGAATTTAATAAAATTTACCGGAAGAGATAAGAATGTCGTTGCCATAAAAATAAATAAATCATTATTTATTTATAAATGAAACTTGGCGACGTTGTACCACCCGGAAGTCTCGTGGATAATCATAATACAAATCAACCAATCCACACACGCGCGCGCGCAAACAAGAGTATTCTTGTATTATTTTTATCAGATCGATACATTTTCTCTTTTACTTTTAAGTTAATAGTAAAATTGTGCTATGGGGTTGGGTGCTAATGAAAACATTTCTGAAAGTGCTCGTCTTCAGTGAATGTGTGTTTTCAATGTAAAATGTTTCATTCAAAAGATATGACATTAATAAAAAATTGCTACATAAATAAAAAAAATAGTAGACCCGAATTTTAAAAAATATAAAGATAATATTCAGTTCTCTCAATTTCGACTTTTTTAAGTCGGCGCCAAATTTGAATAACTAATAGATTATTAATCATTTGGCATAGACTTTAAAAAAAGTCGAAATTTAAAAAAAGAATTGAAGCGTGTTATTTTCTACTTTCTTAAGTTTTATTGTATTTTAGTATATAAACCTACAAAAAAAATAAAAAACAACGCATTTAAAAAAAAGCGGAAAAGTAAGAGAGTGCTAAAAAAAAGATTATTACCGAATTTGAGTCAGATGTGAGAGTCAAGTTTCCTGGGATGCGGGGTTATTTGATACTTTTTATACAAATTTTTCAACGATTTGCTTGAAGTTCCGCATGAAAATATTTTGAGTATCGGAATGATTTACGGCTATATGAATAATTAGGTATGACAGGTTAGGAGGATCTGTTTTGATCCTACAAAACTGGAAAGTTTACCGATTAATCTTGTATTGATTAATAAAAATAACATTATTAAAAAGTATTTTGACTAATCGTAGCTGATCTTGCAGAAATGTTACATATTAACAATTGTGACGTTTTAAACAAAATTATTTATGTCCCTGAGTTTCATAAATATTTGTCTTCTAAACCTTCTTTCTCATAACTCAATAGAACTGTTTAGCTCAGATTAGAACGTCATCGATCACGATTCTAGAAATCGATCTTGATTTCAGTTTAATCAGTATTGAATCGTTTAATTTTCAGTAAATTATACAGATTTAATTAAATATGATGCTTGAAACTTTTTTCTGTTGTTCCAGTAAATATTAATTTAAATCTTGACAATCGATTGTACAAATTTTAAACGTGAAAGATTGAACATGCCTGATTTATTTCCGGATAAAAAAGGCGACGAATGGCACGTGATGCTGAATGTAACCGATGATCCTTTGTTATGAAACTTAAATTTAACAATTTTGTTAAATCTATGATAAACGATATAAAGAAATAATGTACCTCTAGGCTAATATACGGAATATTGTATTATATTATGTTCAGTGTATATTAAAAAGTATATATACTGAATTATAATATTGTATATTTAGGTTTCAAATGAATAATTTTGTCTATGTAATATAATTACAGTTTGAGATATTGTGTCGGATGTGAAGGTATATTATTGCTAATGTTTGTATAATTAATAAGCTGTTGTAACGTATTTGTATAGCCAGTCGGTTAACAAATATACGTGTAATAATTATATTCTAAAAATCAAATAATGATGAAGATAAATAAACAAAAAAATATTAACAACAGCCAGAGAAATTTTTTGTATAAAAAAAACAAAACATTTTATCAGTGCGTTTGGTCTAGAGTAAGGCTGGAACCTAACCTTTTGCAAAACATTTATTTGCTTAATTTCTTTCTATAGTAAAATTTAATTTTATAATTTAGATACTTTTAAAATTCACTTTGAAAATATTTAGTAATAATAACGGGCCTTATTTTTATTTCTAAATTATTTTAAATACAATACGGTAATGCTAAATTATTAAATTCCTGTTAAAATTCAACATTTGAGGAAAGTAATTGTTTGGAAACTATTTTTACAATAATCTAAAGACGATTACGAAAATAGTTATAAAATATTGTAAATGCATTGAAAGTTGAGTAAATAGATATTTTTTTATTTATTTAGTAAGTTAAAAGATAAAAGTATTAGGAAAAATTGCGCATCTACCCGAGTTACTCGTACTTTTTTATGAAGTTTCTATTTTCATAGTTTTATTCAAATTTTTTTTGTTACTGAAAAGATTTTGTCTTTTAAAAAAATTCACAAAGAATGATTAGTTGAAATCAATTGTCTTGAATTATTTATATATATGTTATAAATGAATAATGATACATTCTAATTATTATTCATGTAATGCGTAAAGTGAACTTTTTTTTTCAAATTAAGTTATATTTGAATTATTTACAAATATATTTTGTCAATATAACTTTCTCTGGCTGTTTACATAACCAAAAATTAAATGAATGTAATAAAGCAGCTAATAATAATGTAGGTAATATCTAAATATTAACTATAGATAATATGAAAATAAATAGTAAATGACTTTTTAAACAATATTTGATACCGATATGATTTGTAAATAGTATTGACGTATTGTATTTCAAAAGGGGGAAAAATGATGGGATGGTAGAAAAAAGCGGTCTAATATATTTTTATCGGTTATTTTTTACTATTCATTTCAATTACCGGCCTTCTAATTTTTCCTATACTATAGGTAGATTTTTATCTGTGATTTGGAGTTTTGTAGTTTACAGTTATATACCTACGATTTATAAGAAACGTAAAAAGAGTATTTAAAAAAACATTGCGTGGTGTTTAATGCTTACCTTGTAGGGAAAATAAATAGAAAAAGCTGAAAGAAAGAAATTTAGATCTTAAAAATGTGATATTACGGGTTAAATAAAGGCCAAAACGAAGAATTCTTGTGTAGAGCAAAAAAAGTAGACAAAAAGAGTTATTTACGAAAGAATTTTGTAGAGACGAATTAGATTCCTGTCCATACCTAAAAGCTCCATAATTTGTTGAGGAAAGTAGAAGATGTAGAGGAAAACTGGAATTTATAAAAGAGAGAATGTGTTTTATAGAGAGATAATAAATACGTTTTGGTTAAAATCTTAGCGTAAATAGAAATGAAGAGATTAGCATCAAACCAGAAAACTCGAAGTAGTTTATTATGTTAACATATTTATGAGAACATGGAACTAAATTTTCCGTTTTATTCCACGAAGCGATACATTTTGAATCCGTATACATTTACGTATAATATTTATTGGAAATGTTAAAAATACCAAACGAGTGAAGTATGTGTGTAACCACTTTTTATTCTGTAAAATTCAAAATTTGTTGTTCTCTTTATTTGATAAATCATTCCAAAGTAATGAACTATTTTATTATTTTCCTTCCGTTTTTTAAAAAAAAAACAAGCTTTATGTTAAGTTATTAACGACTCTAAAATTACTTGGAAACTATTTTCTCACAAGACTTTTTTCGGAGCTTCAGTACCTCTTTTATTAGAGTTACCGTAACCGATGATTAATTAATTACATAAAGGATTTTATAATTAGCTCTGAAAACGGCTTCCTCAAGAATATGTACGAGCAGTTTGAAAGCGAATCGTTACCTGATCGGTGAAGTATTTTTAAATGTTTTTAATTATTATTTGTTTTTCACATTTTCCTTTATTAAAAAAACTGTAATATCTTTCAATTTTATAGTACAACGTGTTTCTAATTCATACTAATTCGATCGTGAATATATTATTTTATCTCTTCTTAGATGAATAAAATATTAAGGTACGTTTTCAAGAAACTCAAAACATGAATATCATATTTATAAATTGTGTAATGAACATTTACAAGTATCAAACTTATACCTGTTAAAACATGTTTTCGATGAATGTATGAACAACTACTGGAATAAAGAGCCGCGTGAAAGTATGAATAAAAATGTTTAGACGTACAAACCGGTTGATAGTAAAACGTGAATGCGGTTTTTAAAGTAATTGGTTAATGAATATTATTGTATTTTGTTGCAAAACAATCGTGTTTTGACCTCTGGTAGATAAATAATATTGATTTAAGTCGTCACTCTCATCGTAGTTTATGAAGCACCCCCTCATATAATAACTAATATCGGTGGTCATCATTATTTTTATTTTTTTTAATTGTGGATAGTTCATTGGCTTTCTTTGTAGCATAAATATGTTTTGTCGTAATCATATTTATTTTAGAGATTTTTTTAAGATTTATGACAAAAAATAAGGCCAATCAGAGAAGTGGAAGTTCTAAACAGATTCTGGTAAATAGTAGAACGAAGTTTCTGGACTGTGTTTAATAATTATTTATACCGGGTGGCAGAAAATGAACCTACACCCCCTCTAACTCTTTTTATAATTGAGATAACGGATGCGGTTTGCAGCATACGTCTTTGTACTGCGGGGCTACTTCAATGAATGAAATGCGGAACTTCCCACTTTTTGATTACTTGGGCTGCTGGAGGCGGGGGGAACTCAAACATTTCAAATGGGACTAACGATATATCATTATTTTAAAGAGTTTGATGAGACGATACAAAATGATACATTAAAACTAAATTCTGATCACCCAATCCAAAATGGCGGCCAACAATTTGTTTCAGATAGCTAGGATATGATTGTCCGCTCCTCTCCAATTTTTTTGTTATATGAAGTATCCCGATCCTCTCTTTGGAAATCTTCTCCGATAAGAGAGACTAAATCAGTAAGTCCAAATTTAAAGTACTCGGCCTTCAGGGAGTATACGGCTCAAAAGTTTTAAATAGAACTTGATATTGTGATACCGCCCTTTAAAAGTTTTTGCAAGACAGGCAAAACGGTATAAAGAAAATTGAATTTTGATTATTTAAACTAAAATGGCGACCATAAATGTCATTTATTAATTAAAAATTGAAAAAAAATTAATTATTAAAATTTTTCACATATTTATTTTAATTAAACTTACAGTTTTGAAGAATTTATTTAATTTAAGTAAATAACAGTTTGCAATTTAATTACTTTTTCATGTGTAATTAATTCTATCTTTTATTTTTAAAAAAAAGTCCTACAATTTCACGAATTAAAAATACCGCCTAATGAAATTATTTCAGTTAAAACACGTTATTGCTTCTCACCTCATATTAAACGTTCAAACTCCCTATTCCTTCATCCAGTAATACAGACGCTGTTCGAAAGCTAACTGTCATTATGAAAAGTTTCTAGTGAGATCTTTTTACGTTCTATCTCAATGCGTTCTCTTAATTCTTCGAGAGAAGTCGGCTGTGAGCTATAAACAGTTGATTTTAAATGCCCCCGCAGGAAAAAATCAAGAGGATTCAGGTCAGGTGACCTGGCTGGCCGTTCAATACTACCGCGTTGACCTATCCAACGATTTAGAAACCGCTGGTTTGGATGAGCACCATCTAACAGGAATACCGCATCTTTCGTGAATAAAAGCTGCCCGTTTGGTCTACGAGCTATCTCAGTCACATTGTTGAGAGCTGGAATTATGTGCTCGTTCAGCAAAGAATAGTATATGTCACCATCTCTAAGCTACCATTGACGACAAATGTCACCTATTATTTCAGCCTATATATTTAACCGCTTTGGATGCTGAGTATGATTTTCTTGGAACTAGTACCTACTATTATGTGTTGTTAACAGCCTCATATAAAGTAAATGAAGCTTCGACAGTGAGGCTGTTAAGTTCTGTCAAAATTTTACTGACTTCAAACCTTCTATAAAAATCATATTCAATAAATTCTTGTACTAAGTGAATGTTGCGTGGACAATATTTATGTTTTTTTAATACTTCTTGCAGCGACCACCTTGATTAATGAATTATTATTTCGTCCAATCGCTTTTGCCGATTGTTGATTATTAACAGACATTTCTGGTAATATTCCTTCTTCAATAACCTCATCTGTATTAGTTCGGCCAGGCTTTTTATCATCTAAAACGCTACCGGTGAGTTGAAATTTTTCTATTAAATCTGTGACTGCGATCCTGGGAATTGTGTGATTAGGATGCCACGCATTAAATGCCTTACCTCTTCCTTTGTATGTTTTTATTTCTCCAAATAATAATACTATATGTACTCTTCCTCGAATTAAAAAAAGTATTGTTTTTTACCCGAGAGCTTTTTTTGTAGATTATGGTTTTTTAACGAAGTTAAAAAACAAAACCAGGTATTACTGGTTTACCTTACTAAGTAAGGTTAAACTTTTTTAATCTAAATTAATTTTTTTTTTAAATTCTAATTTCTTTAATATTTTTTACCTTTGTAATTTAAACTTTTTTAAGGTTACTATTAAAAAAGCACAAAACTTCATCCAAAAATAACACCAGTTCAGTTACATTTCAACATCTCTTAGCTACTTATCACAACATTAACAATGAATATAAATTTTGAAAAATGTAACATCTTTGTTTAATTGTTGATCAGCTGTTGACATTGCCAACTTATGAAATAAAAATTATTCTTGTGAAAGTTTTTTATGAAATAAAATCCTAATGTTAAAGAGTGAGTAAATTAATTATTATTTAACTATCTTTAAAGACAATACTGTAAGTTTAATTAAAAGAAATATTACAAGTTTTAATAAATATGTTTTTCAATTTTTAATTGACGTAATGATGCTATCTTGATCACCATTTTGGTGTAAATAGTCAGAATTTAATTTTGTTGATATCGTTTTGCTTGTCTGGCAAACACTTTTAAAACAAAGTATCACATGACCATATGTCCCATTTAAATTTTTTGAGCCGCTCCTGTCCCTCCTGAATGCCGAATACTCTAAATTGGGGCTTACTAAGTTAGTCTCTCTTATCGGATAAAATTTCCAAAGAGAGAATCGGGATATTTCAAATAAAAAATATGAAAGAGGAGCATACAACCGTAGTTCTAGCTATCTGAAACAAACAAATTGTTGGCCGCCACTTTGAATCGAGCGATCAGAATCTAGTTTTAATTGTATAATTTTTCTCATCTCATCGAGTTCTTTAAAACTATATATTATTGGTCCTATTTTAAATTGTTGAATTGTCCCCGCCCCTCGCAGTCCGTAAATCAGAAAGAGTGAAATATACGTTCTTTGAAGTAGCGCCTCTGTACAAGGAAGATGTAATAGATAACTAAATAAGATAACTAAATGCAAACTGCATTTAGTTATCTCGATTATAAAAAAAGTCAGAGGGGTTGTAAGTTACCTTATGTTTAATTTTTAACATATATCTGGTTTTTAAAGGATATAGAAAGTAAAATAAAAACACAATAAACGTACACAAATGTATTCGAAAGTCAAATCAAGGATCTAGGTGATATATTGAAGCTAAGAGACTTGAGCTAACGGGTTAGTAATAAAGAATGATTATAAAGGAGTATAAAACCGGTGAAATGATTTGAATACAATTAAAAAAAATATTTAAATGTAATCTATTATTTCGAAAAGATTGAAACCTATTTTTACTTTTAATAAAAATAAAAGTGATGTAAAAAAAGTATAGTGTAAGTTCTTAGAAAAATGATATTAGAATTCGAGAGAATACGGAAATGGCACTTCCGCGCCTATTCTGAAATGATTTTTCTTGCTGATTTGTCGATATAAGTGGTAGCCTACATTATAATCATTCGGTTGGTTTAAATCATTGTTGAAAAAGCTGTCTTCTCGATGCTTTTTAGTAAAAACGTATTACATAATAAACACGTACTCTTATGTCACTATTGAGAGCCAAGTTAGAAAAAAGGGAAGCTAAACAAAAACGTTTGCTGTCATTATCAATAACTGTTTTTTCGTGGTATAATGATATCCAATTGAACAGATATGTTACTAATTCTAAGGTCTGAAAACATCATTATTTGTCCAAAAATAAAAAATAAAATTTCGTCAATACGTAAGTTTGTTAATTGTTATTATTTTTTTTAACATTTATTCATTAACAATATTATGAATTTATCAAGAAATAGAACATGGGATTTATACTGGCAGCCGTTATTAAGCGGAAATACATTACGTTAACCGTTTGTTGTTGCTGACTTTCAATTTAATTGAGCTACATTATTAACGATTATACATAACCATTACTCAATTGAATAGCTCTATTGGAATATAATAATTGTATTAATTATCTGTAACTGTTTAATGATTTTATATGTTAAACAGAAGTAGCCGTTTTATGATTAATTTAATTGTTGTAATTCGCATATTCAGTAATAGGGATTTTACTAATTTCCGATAAAAATAAGGAAATTAATGTTTTCTGTTTTGTTTACAATTAGTTATTGCTTTTTTTGTTAAGCAAAGGTAGCGCGTTCATACCATAAAACATTGATTTACAGGGAAACAAACTATTTAAACCGGTGGCGGTAAACACATTAAAAAGGAGGTTGGGTACTATACTTGTTTTTGTTTTGTCGGTGACCCTGATTTGTTTGCAATTACCTTGTTTTATATATTGCGTTACCTTAATTGCAGATGCAGCATAAAAAATATGATTAGCCTTCCTTTCGTGTTTGTTGATTTCCGTAAGCTGTGATTCTTCAGTTAAATTAATTAATTTAAATATTTATGAACTTCATTTCAAATAAATTGAATTTTTGTTGTCCGTGATCTCCTTGAAACTGATTTTTTTATTCGTTATTTGGAAGTGTGTAAATAATTTTAATAAACGGTTAATTAATTCGGATTTTAGTTTCGTTAATGTTTTCTTTATAAGGAAATTTTTTTCAACGGACTTCAGTACATAAGGAAAAAACCATGTGGTATGAAATTAAATAAAAATTAAACAAATAATTTGGTATATCTTCTGTTTAATTTAATTGAAAACGTTTATAATTTAATTAAAGGAAAAATTTGTTCGCATAATTTTGAATAAGGTTATTTTAATTTTGAAACTTGTTTGAATCTATGAAGTGGGTGCCGGGGAATAAATATGTGTCACGGTTGCAAAAATAACCGTTAGTTTACTCGTCTATTATAGCTTTCGATATTTATGTTGAAATTGTAGGAAGTTTCATATAATCGTAATTATTAAATCAATTCATTTTTAAGAGTTAAAAATGGAAAATCTCAATTCATCGGGTATCTTATTTTCACACAAAAGGATTGGACTGATTTTGATGAGACTTCACGTTCTATTTAAATGGACAGTGTTTAAATGAAAAGATTTTCTCTACATAGATGATTTGTTGTTATTTTTTTATATTATTATTTTTTTTTTTAAATAGTTGCTTAGTATTGTAGTGTGTTGGACATACAATCAGATGTAATTCTGATATTTAATATGTTTCTCGTAAAACATCAAAAAAGTGATAAAAAGAGTTAATGTATAACACTACATATTAAATTTTATGTTTTACATAATTATTATTGCCATAATTTTTGTCGAAACTAAAAAGGTAATATTATTTTTACGATACAGAAGATAACATTTTTAATCAGTCGATATTTAATTTTTACATGTACTGGCGTTTACTACTGGTAATATTAAATCGACTTTGTTATTTAAAAAAAAATAATATTAATTATAAAATAATAATGTCATTAATAAAATATTGCGATATTCATATAATTATCGACCTGTTAAAAGTTATCTTATATCAGGTATGAGGAAACTATCGACTGTTATTTGTTATGCTAGTTTTATTTATTTTTTTTCTATTCAGGAAATCATTTGTTTGCTAATTTTGATTTTCACATACTCATGTGAAGCGAGTGTATTATATATATAATAAAAAAAACAGCATCACCTTGTATTTTATGACGTAGATATATAATCGGGTTGAAGATGCTGTTTATTATTGTATCTAGTTTTTAATGTTAAAAACATGTACTTAAGATAAGGTATGGTTGGATATTTAAAAGGACTAATTTTAATGAGTTCATTTCCTCCAAAAAAAGAGATTCGTTTCTGTGATCGCGAAAAATTTCGATTTCCAGATTTCAACGGAAATGTCCATTTTGACCATACCTGAATCCATTTTGGTTAGTTTCGGCGTAACGTCTGTACGTACGTATGTATCTCGCATAACTCAAAAACGATTAGCCGTAGGATGTTGAAATTTTGGATTTAGGACTGTTGTAATATCTAGTTGTGATCGACTAAACCAAAAAAGCCCAAAATCCCAAAAGTTTGGATTTGGACTTTTTCTTAACTGCAGTAAGTAAGCCCTCATTGAGAACTTTTCAACAATGTATCATAAGTGGTACTTATTTTCATTGGTTCCACAGTTATAGCCGAATGAAATATTAATTAATGTTATTAATTAATGAAATATTAATATTAATTTGGATCTCATAAGGGGAAGGCACATCGATTCGAATCAGACTTTAATAACCTCTCATTATAAAATAAATTTAAGATGAATAATAATTCAATAACAAAAAACAAATGAATAAATATCAGAAGTTTTTAATGAAATAAAGTTTTATTTACTTTTAATTTTATAAAAATATGAAAAAATAATTTAATAGGCGTACAAGGGAGTCATATGTTGTCCACATCAGATGTTTTTATGTATGTACTTTACATTAAAGGATTTTAAAAAAAATAATAGGTTTAATAATAAAAATAGTGGTAGATATATACTCATTCGTCAAAGGAATATTGATTCTTATTATAGACTGAACCCATTATCTCCGGAACCAGCGTTATGTATTGCTTCAGAGGATGAGATGAACGATTTGTAGCGTGTCTAAAAATGCCATGCCTGACCGGCATTCGAACCCGGGACCTCCGGATGAAAGGCCGAGACGCTACCACTTGCGCTACGGAGGCGGGTTTTTTTTTGTTTAGCGTGTTAAAATGAAACTAAACTGAACTTTTAATTTTTTCTTATAAATTTTTTTAAATCTGGAATATTTGGTTCCCATTCATTCCAAAAATTAATTATAAGAAGTAATTTCATAGACTTATAGAAGTTGAATTGAAATTAATAATAATAATAAAAAAAACTATAAAAATTAAAAAACACGACAGCCAAAAAATAAAAAAATAGAACTAAAAAAACGACAATAAATCCAAGTAAAAAAAGAAAAAAAGGTATAGAAATGAAAAGCTAAACATCGTTATGCAGTATTTAATTAACTAATATAACGGGTGATCAATCAACTTTCAGACAATTTTAATTTGTTTAAATATATTTTTCATGTTGTAGAAATAGCAGGCATGTCTAATGATTAAGTTTTCACCAGGTCTTACATCTATAAGAAAATTTTGTTCAGAAAAAAGTGCAGTCGGGGAGCGCTTTAATGTAGAGTAATTACTATTAAGAGCTTTCTAATATAGGACAATTACTATTGAGAGTCCCCCGACTGCAGTTAAATATTTTCGTTGGAAAAGAAGCCTGCTGTTTCTACAACATGAAAAATGTATTTAAACAGATTAAAACTCTGAAAGTTGATCGGTCACCCGTTATTTTATTTAATTAAATACGCATAACGATGTTTAGTCCTTTATTTCTAGACCTTGTTTTCTTCTTTTTATTTAGTTTGATTTACTTACGTTTTTCTAAGTTCAATTTTTTATTTTATTTTTTGGCAGTTATGTTTTTTAATTTTTAGTTGCTTTATTATTTAATACTTTCTAGTGATCACGAAGAAGAATTCACGATTCAGTTAATTTTTTCTTGTTTGGTTCCATGGTGATTTTGTATTATACTAGCAAACACCCCGTTTGAATTTTGAAAATCTGACGATTTTTTGCAGAGATATTATAAGAGCACCCTATTGCACTTCCCAAATCAGCGTCCCAGGAGCACCCCGTTTGTCACCAGATGGTGGTGATTGGTCTAGCCTCGCACCAGGTGCTCGAATCACCTTACCGCTCTAGCCTCAGACGCAGTCCCCACGGGAAGCCCATTGAACAGAATTTTTTAAATTTATTTAATATTATATAATGTAAATTTAATTCTATTATTTTTGTAATGGTATTCATTCGATTGATTTGAATCATTCAATTCAAACCCGGCTAATTCAGTGATAGAGGCCATTGTTCATTAAAGTTTGTGCTTCAACCGGGAAATCTCCAGTACTACATATATATATTGTAAGAAAACCGGTATAATGGACCTGAGTAACGAATTCCTACCGATTAAGAAGAAAGTAGTAGAAAGTGTAATAATGGGAGGAATCTAGAAAGGGGCTAAAAGAAACCCTTTTAAAGGTAACAGGTTCGTTTAACAATCGTCTTTTGTAAATACTGCCCACTGACACACTTAAACAGATGTTGTTTCATGAGAAGAGTTACCGGACCCAAGTTTGGAATTTCATGAGAAAATGCGAGGGCGGACGATATTCTCACGCTTCGAGTCGGGTCTGGTCCTGCAGGTAAAGAGGATAGAAGTATAAATACTCCGGGGAAGACCAGTTGACAACCAGTCTAAGAGAGACGTTATGATGTGAGTCTGCGAGAGAATGCTACGATAGTCCTGCGAGAGTATTCTGCGAGGAGTCAGTGAAGGAGCGAATTCCTAGTGCATTAAGTTCGACGTAATTAGGGTGGCATTACAAGTAATTCCAATACATGAAAACAAGAAAGGGCCGGTGAGTTACTGTTAGACTATAAGTGAGAGATAATGAACTAAATAAATTTCATTCATAAACTATTAGGATAGTTTTTTTATTTGTGAACATCAAAGGTATTTGGGGTGAAAGTACTTTATACTTGTCTTGTGTGTTGTACTATTGTTGTTAACACAAGACTAGTGGGTAAAAGTGTTAAGACTAGAGGTCATTCGAATGTCTTTTATCAATGGGACTGAATTATATTTAACTACCTGTAAATAAATCCTGACGATTACTTTAAATTTGTTTTTTATGTCAACACTGTTTATTATTGATATTTGTTATTATGCCGATTAGTATTGTGAATTGTTTTGTTATTGTCGTTTACTATTATTATTACTATTGATTTGTCTTGTTTCACTTATGTTTTTAAACCAATAAATTGTAATTACATAAACATTTTTAATTCTCAATCTCTCAATATCCTGATCGAGCCACGAACACGCGATAATATATATGTAGCCTATGACACTCCCGGTAACTTAAGGATTCCAACGGGGGTCATACATCTAAATCGGTTCAGCCGCTACGGTGAAATAAACATAAATACTTACATACACCTTAAATACATTGCATTCCTTTTTTGGGCAGTCATGTAAAAATACAATATTCACTTTATATTAAGTTTTTATTTCGCCCCGAGTCTAATGAATAATTATATTGTTGTGGTTAAAAGCGATTTTTTTAAGGTGTCCGATAATACGATTAAAATAGTAGATTAGATTTAAACGTTTAGCTGTAATTAAAAAATGTATAGCAATACATGTTTGAAATGTAAACGCTTTAAAAATACGTGATTACATTTTTTTTTTAATTTGTTCAGTCGCTAGATAATTTTCAACAATAACGAAGATTTTTTTCTTTAATGCTAAGGTGGCAAAAAAAAAAGACTTGCTAGATCAATGACAAAAATTATACTTACATATTAACGATTTTGGAAAACTTGTTTTCTCTTCATTCGTTTTAACCGGTATTTTAAAGGTTTTTTTTTAAATAAAGGGGGCACAGATATTCAGCGTTAAATCTTTTATTAGAATATTAAATTGTAACGTCTCATTTGAATATACTCGCATAAATAAATTCAGACTATGAAATCTTGATTTTTAGTGAACGGTTCTGGCTATATTGATCACAACCAGATGTACAACTCTTGTTTATTCTTGCAATAAATAAACTCTTGCCACTGAATGTACAGTAAAATTTCCTTCTTCGCGGGGTTTAGAGACCGTAAAAATACCGCGAATACAGAAAACCGCGAATGAATAGAAGAATGATTAGGTTTTATATCAAATGAAAAAAAAATTGTGCGTACTTACTTAGGGCGATGTTATTGATGAAATACAAATAGGAAACGATTTTGGGAATCGATTTTACATAACAGATAAATTAGATAACTTCTGGGGACATTTCACTAGCTGGTACCGAATGTAGCAATATTACCTCACGTAAAAATTCGTATACATTTCCCTTATAAGGAAACATTTTAATTAAACCTCTTAATGTTTAATAATATTAGAAATAGTTAATAAATGTGAAATCTGGTACCATGGCCGCTTGTCTATCGGAATCGCACACCGGAAATTATGCAATCTGACAATTAATTTTATGCTTGTTTTCATTTAGAATTTTTAAGTTCCACTTTAACAATTTTAAGCCTTTTCATAAGTTACAAAATGTTCATTTCATCTCATCCTTTGAAGCAATACCTAACGGTGATTTGGGCGTTTAAAAAAAAAGAATATAGTTACATTTCTATTAACCTTTAATGAATTGGGTCACACTAGCAAACACATCACGAAACTTCTTAAAAATGACACACTGGCATACAAAGAACGTTTGTGGCAAGCAGCATATATACACAAGTAATCATGAACAACATTTAACATCTAACATTAAAACAAGAGAAAACAAAATAGAAAAAAGTCATAAATAGTAAGAAAAACTATGAAAAAATGATAAGATAAAGAAAAGAATATGCAGTTAATCTGACACAGCACTCATAAACCGCGAATGATGTGCAATCGTCACGGTTACTGAAAGCAAAACATTTGGAGTACTGGACATTAAGATCACGCTGCACGCTACATTAAATATCTCAAAGGGTGTTGTGTACAGCTGAAGTTATGCTTAAGATATTATAGAGTCGGTAAGGTTCAGAACGTGTGCCGTTTTAATCTTCTAACCCTCATCCCCGTTGTCTAGGAGGTTCAAAGCTAAGTGATTCACGTTGTTGTTAAGTCACAGCTAGTATTTTGAACTGAAACGTGGTATTTCCTTTCGGACGTATTGGAAACTTAATACGTGTATTTTGTGCAGTTTCATGTCCTCCTTATTAATGATAAACAAACTACGTAACTTTTCTTATGTAAGGCATATAAATATATTAATCAAGTTAAGCTTCAACAGCTGTTTTATAATATATATTTTGTCTTGATAATACTATTGTAAATTAATTCACTTCCAGTTAAACATGTATTAATAGTTAATTCAGTTCTGTTAAAGATGTAAATTAAATGTGAATCGAAATAAAATACCTTAATATAATACTTCTTAAAATATACATAATGTAAGTGTACATCATAATTTACTTCAACAATGTGAAATAATTTACTTATAATACAGTATTAAAATAAACGAAATGTATCTAAATCTGTTATAAATGACATATAATATTGATCACACTGACAAGGTATTTAATGAAAGTTATTAATGATCCAGCGGTATAAGTTCTGAATACTGGAAGGTACATTTAGGCACAGTTATTCGAACATATTTCACTTCTTTTTTTTTCAAACCAATGTGCTTCTGTTTTACACCTCGCTAGTTTACTTTGAAATCGTTGTAAGATTTCGATATTTTGGTGTCATTTTGATCACAATAAAAAAAAAAACTTACAAATTTATCTAATAAAACATTATTCGATAAGAAATAATATTTACGGAGCTAATTAAAAAATTAAAGAATTTAATTTGGAATTTTCAGAGGTAAAATTGCCAAACTTATTTATTTTGAAGATTATTGAATGTTGCAGGGACGTATATACTAAAGTTCATTAAAATATCTCAATCCATTCTTAAGACATATATTTTTATTGAAAAAATCTGATGTGGATATCACATGACTTCCTTACACGCATATTAAATTAAAATGAAAAGTACATCAAATTTTATTTCATTAATGACTTCTGATATTTTTTCATATTTTTTTTTTTATTGTTATTGTATTATTATCGTAATTTTTTTTACAATCAGAGGTTAATAATTGTTAATAAATCAATCAATAGATTTAAATTAAAAAAAGAAGATGAATTCTGATTCGAACTGATGTGCCTTGTAAGATGCAAATATTTCATTAATTAAAAGTTTGTTTGACTATAACTCTGGAACCAATGAAAATAAGTACCACTTATGATATATTGTTGAAAAGCGCTCAATTAGGGCTTATTATTGCAGTTAAGAAAAAGTCCGAATCCAATTTTGTTTGTATTTTGGGCTTTTTTGGTTCAGTCGATTACAATCAAAAGGGGTGGTGCACAACTAGATGTTACAAGAGTCCTAAATCCAAAATCTCAACGTCCTACGGCTTATCATTTTTTATTTACGCGAGATACATACGTACTTATCTACACAGACTCACGCCGAAACTAGTCAAAATGGGTTTACGGATGATCAAATTGGATATTTTCGTTGAAATCTGAAAACCGAAATTTTTCGCGATCACAATACTTCCTTTATTTCGTACAAGGAAGTAAAAAAAACACAAAATTCGCGAACAAGGAAAATAAAGCGAGATATAATATTGTTTGTTTATTTTGATGCCCTGAATCAGCCCTTTAAGTTTCCCAACATCTCCCGGGACGTTCTACCTAGGAAAAAGTAGAACAAAAAAATACATCAGTACCGTGATGCTTGTTTGTCCGATGGGGCCAAAAATCGGTCAAAAACTGAGATATTATATATTTGTGCCACATTTCAACTTTTCCAGGTTTTTGATATGCGAGGTGAAAACTAAGCCAGTTCGGAGATATTAATCATAACACTGGTCAGTACACGTACGTACATACATTTTACGGAGTAAAACATTATTCGATAAAACCAGTATTTACGGAGCTACTATTTGAAATTCGCAAAAAAACAGACATCGAAATTTTGGACTGATCTATATACTTACCATTTGAAGCTAGCTATAGAACTCAGTCGGGAGAGTAAAAATAATCAGAATTGTTTTATTTTGATTAATATGCTACGATAATATAATGACAGCCATAAGTCAAATTTTGTTTTTAAATATTTCATCTGGTCATTCTTAGTAACGTAATATTTGTATATTTAGTCGGTGAAGTTGAAAGTATGATACTTTTTGGTTATGGAATAATTTTCGATTTTTATTTATGATTTTGCTTTTTGAAATTTTATGAATATTTACCGGTATTTATTAATCATAAAAAAAACACAAAGTGTTTTTCACTATATTCGGTTCAGTTTGTCGTTTCAAAAATTTACAGTTTTGTATGAATAAATAAATAAAATTTGATATCAGGTAATTTTTAGATGAAGTTCAAAGTATATTTTTTTATTATTGCATGATAATGCGGTTAAAAATGAGAAATTTGTAAATAGGTAAGTTCATGAATAGCCTTAATAAATTAAGTTTTAAGAAGCCTTTTAACTTATTTTTAGATACCAGATGACAGATTGTGCTAAAACAATTATTTACGGAATAAAAAATACTTTTTAAATAATATTCCAAATAAAAAACATGGAAAAATATTTATTTTCAGTTATTTTTGTAGTTTTAATTAAAGAAATTACGAATCGTTTTAATAGTCTCTATCAAAACCTTAATCCTCTAACTTATGATTAAAAGACTTGCAGATATATTTTTTTTTTTTTTTTTTATTCTGGTAAAACATGATTAATGGTCTGAGACAATGTTCCTGATAATTAAAGATGCGAGAGTTCACTCCTGTTACATCATGTTATCCTTATTAACACGGTAATATTATCTTAATGTAACGTAACATAGTTGGAATTCAGGTTTATCAACCAAACCCACCGGGTTGGTCTAGTGCTGAACGCGTCTTCCCAAATCAGCTGATTTGGAAGTCGAGAGTTACAGCGTTCAAGTCCTAGTAAAGCCAGTTATTTTTACACGGATTTGAATACTAGATTGTGGGTACCGGTGTTCTTTGGTGGTTGGGTTTTCAATTAACCACACATCTCAGGAATGGTCGAACTGAGAATGTACAAGACTACACTTCATTTACACTCATACATATCATCGTCATTCATCCTCTGAAGAATTATCTAAATGGTAGTTACCGGAGGCTAAACAGGAAAAATAAAGGTTTATCAACCAGTTTGTTCATGTTGATGATATGACGCTTTTATTGCGTCACGCGGGCTACAGAAAACCGGCTGATTTTAATGTATTATGTCTACTGGACTAAGTATAAATTATATTAACCATGTTTCTTGCAATAATTTAATTTATAAGTGCCAAATATCATAGTGTTTTTTTTTGTTTTTAATTTTATTACTACTTTCAGTTTTTTAACGGTAACTGTAATAAACGTTTATTCAAAATGGCTAGATTCAATTACAGTATTTATTAATGATGTATTTACACGTAATGTACTCTGTGAACAAAACACGACTTTCTCGAATCTAAAAGTCAAACATGTTAAGGTCCCTCTTATTAATCAACTTGTGGATCAAGAAAAGTTAGAATATTATAGTAAAAAGAAACCGTTAGTTTATAAAGATAGCAGCAGTTCTGTTTAAAAAAAAATCGTTTTTCGTATATTATTTGATACTGTTTTTCTTATTGTTCCTCTAATTAAGAATTTACGAATAGTTTATTTGAGGCGCTGTTTACAATTACCTTAAAAATAGGTAATTTACTAAACAATTTATTTCTCTTTCTATAACATTTTGTTGAATATGTAATTTAAATGATAAGCGGACATTTAAATAGAGCAAGAATTTCTTTTCAACAGAGAAAACGTTTTTCGTCTATGTCTATACCATTAATCCTTTTTATTTCTTCTCTTCATTTGTTTATAGTAACTTTTTTTACGATTTGAATTATTTATACTGATAGTTTTATCTCCATCCTTCCCTCAAAGATGGTCCCGGTAATTATTTACGATATCTTTCGGAAAGTTCTTCTTTCATCATTCCGGAACTTCGTTAATAAAATCCAATTGAAAACAATACAATACTACTATAAGCCCAAATCCTTAGAAATTATTAGTTACATAACTTGAAATTATATAAATAAAAATAAAACAAAGAATCACAATAAAAAACAAACCGTAAACTAAAAATAAATAAATTTACGGTTGTGTAATCTTTTCCTTCCGTAAAATCTCTTTTTGCATACCAGATTAACTGTAGAGCTGAACCTTTTATTTTGTTTCTCCGACCTTCGCTCGGATTTTAATGTTCAACACTTTCCATATTCAAGAAATTTTGTTGTAGACACATTCTTGCTAAACTGTACATGTATTTATATCCTGAGAAGCAAGATGTCTACTGTCAAATTAGGCTTCTTTATTTTTTCTTTGATTGCTTAAAAGAAAGGAAGCCTAAACTCCAAATATAGCTTTTTCTAGACTACGAAATGCATAGACCATTATTAAATTCTATAATTTTTACATCCCTATTTTACGGTTCAAAATCTTAAAATCATTTTGTGTTTCGGTCGAAATGTACTCGACGAATCCTCGGTTCGGTATTTTGTTGATTTCGAAACTAATTCAAAAACTTCGGATGTAACTGGTTTATTGGCTTTCTGCTATCCTAACACTAAAATAGGGCCGCCATCGTTTGGCCGAAAAATATATCATTCCCTCTTAGTGTTTACGTATTTGGGCCAAGAAGAGACTTTTTTTCTTTTTTAACTGCTAGTGTTAAAAAGCTCGATCGCTAAACCTTAGTAGCAATTGAGTTTACCCCGCGAACGTGAAATTGTATCTCATTAATAACTCGAGTTTTAATATTAAAAATAATTCATCAAAACGTTTATGAAGAATAACCCTTTAAAAACAAATTAGTACTTCCAAGTCCAATCTACTTAGGTTTGGAACTGCTGAAAACAAACGTTCTACTTTGAAATATTATTGTTAGCCTGTATCCTTGAACTCACTTAAAATGATAGTGCAGCATGTCCCAATATTATTAAATTATTCAGACAATGTTAATATAATATACTATTATTCGTAAGTTGGTTATTTTTATTTTTCTTGCCGACGTAAACAGGTTGTTTTGTTATATCGGGTAACAGACTTTACGTACACACGTTTGTTACTAGCCTAGCCTTGCTCTGTAACGGTTTGTTTACATCGGTTCTGAAAATAGAATGAATTTAATAATGAAAATTTGCACGAGGAGCATAAAGAAAAAACCCTCTGACAATTTAGATAATTACAGTTTATTTGGTGTTCTCTGAAAGCTTTCACAGTACTTTTAGAATTTTATCATTATTTATAATCTGCTTCTACAGAAACTTCTTTTTAAAGGGATAGTTGTTTTTTTGTTTTTAATTAAAATAAACCAAACTCAATTATTCCTTACATAGACCGGCAGTAATGTTGAAATTAAATTTATATATTTTTCTTATCTTTATATAATCTGTTATTTTGTCATTACGTTAACTTTTATTTCACCTTTTACGTTAATATTTTATTTACTTTTTATTTTACTCGTACCAATTTCATTCTTTCTTTTTATTTAACCTAAAACTGGCACACTTAATAGTTAAAATAAATTTAAATCTCTTAAGTAACTCCACCTCAAAGTACCATCGACATGGATAAGTAAAATAAATAACTACGGCCAACGGATTAGCCGTAGGAAGTTATTTTAAATCATTTGACCTATTTTAGTATAAGTTTGCTTCTATTTTTGTTAAAACTATTTAAAATGTATATATTTATGTTTCCTCGTGTATCTATATAAATATCTATAGTCTTTACTAAACAGACTATACTCTTCTGTAATCTAACAGGCTGTTTTGTTATTCTTTATTATCAAGGAAGCAAAATAGTCAATAAAAAAATTCACTGAAGCGCTTGCCAATAATTATTGTATTGTCAAGGACAAAATGGAATGTTTATATTTTAGATGGAGATGTCAATGCGCAAACTTCGTTTTACTGATAAAACTTGGGATTCATTTCATCGCTTCGACTGTAATTTTCGCATACAAATTTTGAAAACATTTTCCAATTTTTTTCTGGCAGTATTTATGTCTGTAAGAGTTATCTATAATTCTGTTCGTTAAGCATAAATAGTAAATTTCGAAATTATCTCTAGAAATTTTTGTTAACACATTTTAATGCACTGATCTTTACTTTTACTTTTATCTATGTTCTCCACGATGAGGAGAACATTTTGATGTTTTACTACTGGAAATTTCCTGGTAGTTTTACTGGTGGCTTGCCTTCCCAATTTTCCTCCTTTTTTCTAAGGAAAGGTAGATAAATGTACGCAATATAAAAAATGATGACGATCTTAGCAGAAAATTCTGCGAAGATTGTAGTAATTATTATTAATATATATATATATATATATATATATATATATATATATATATATATATATACATTTTAACAATTCTAATTAGTCTGAGTATATTCGGGATTTATTAGTTAGCTAATTTGAAATTTAAAAATTGCGGAAAACTTTTATTTACAAACAAATAATGTCCGGTAAAGAAATGTTTGATATTTAAAAAATCAGCTGTGATCCGTTAGTAAAGATTAGGATTTCCAGAATCTAATTCCGTCCTATAACTCTTACCTCTCACAGATTCAAATAATTTTTCACAGAAACAAACTCAACACCTAGTAATTGACACTAACATACAAAAATCATAAAACCCCATAATAAAAACACATACAAAATTGAGGAGCGAAATTCAACGTGTCCGATCTAAGCGATTGTAACCATATATATATATAGAATGCATAGTCTAGTCAAAAGACTGCCTAGGGATAAAACCGCCTTTTGAAAATATATCTTAAAAATTAATGAAATTGCAAGTTTAGTATCGATAATCCATCTTAGCATTTGGAATATGTTTTATAATGTTTTTACTTAAAAAACGGTTTGTATTAGATTTTCCATACTTCATCGATTGGAATTGTAAAAAGTAATAACACTTTTAATTTATTATAAATTTTATTTTTATTTCACTTTCAAAATTAAGCGAGCCGTTAATAATATTTAACTATTTAGAAAATTAATTATTACCTCGTTTGTTTTTTGTAAAAATTAAAAATAAAAATACTAAAAAAGTAGAATTAATCTTAGATGTTTGTGCTTAGAACCTTTGACAGTTGACAGGTAACGAGTAGATCCTGTTGGATACTGAGGAAACTCTGTGCTTTGTGGTACGATTATAGATTAATAATAGAATTATAATTTTCAGTATTTGAAAGTAGGTCCATTATAATAGGCTTTGTTGTATTATAGTGTATTCTTGCTGTGAATACGAATTGATGAAAGCTTGCTATATTAAATTGAAAGTGTTTTCTTCACATAAAAACCTTTCATTTTCGATTTACAGAAATAGAACCTGTAAACATGAGACGCAACGTGATATATTATTGTTCCGCTCGAAAATATTCATGGTGTTTTCTTTCGTTAAGCTGTATGCACTTTTATCATATTGTTTTGCTGTTGATTTAAAAGTATACAAGCGTAAAATCTGCATCTTTTGCCAATATATTTTACGATTTTTATTGAAGATGTATGACATTAATCAGTTATCAATTTCGCTCATTCAAGATGTGTGAGTGTGTTTTTTTAAGTTTTTACACCATTAGCATGATAAAATTCAGAAGGAATTCTTTAGTTATCTCTGAAAATGCGAGAACTGTGAATAATTTTAGCGTAATCAATAAAATATGACAGATATGCAGCAAATCTCTTCTTAAGTTTTTACTTATTCCTAATGACATGTTTTATTTGTTGATATGTTAAATTTATTGAAAAGAGTATTAATATATCATTTAACGTAGAGTATATATTTTTTGCTGTTACAAATTGGGTAATACTAATCTTCCCCAGACAGAAGTCACTAACAATATTTGATGGAGTGTTTCAAAGCTTCAAGTGGTTTTATGAAAATATTTCATGTTCGGTAAATTCACATTTGGTTATTTTTAGTTCCTTGTACGAAGTAAAGAAAGTATTGAGATCGCGAAAAATTTCGGTTTTCAGACTTGAACGGAAATATCCATTTTGACCGTTCCTGAAACCATTTTGACTAATTTCGGCGTGACGTCTGTAAGTATATACGTATGTATCTCGGATAACTCAGAAACGATTAGTCGTAGATTGTGAATTTAGGACTGTTGTAACATCTAGTTGTGCACGTCCCCGTTTGATTGAATCGACTAGACCAAAAGTGTTAAAAAAAACCTAAAATCCAAACAATCTGGATTTTTTACTTTTTCTTAACTCCAGTAATAAGCCCTCATTGAGAGTTTTTCAACAATATATCATAAGTGGTACTTATTTTCATTGGTTCCAGAGTTATAGCTAAATAAAATTTTAATTAATGAAATATTTATTTCACAAGAAATCGGTTCGAATCAGACTTCATCTCCTTTTTTAACTTTTATTTTCTAATTTAAATATATTGATTGATTTATTAATAATTATTAACCTGTGACTGTAAAAACACTTAATGTAGACATCACATGACTTCTTTGTACGTCTATTAAATTACATATACACATTTTTTAAAATGAAAAGTACATCAAACTTTATTTCATTAATAACTTCTGATATTTTTTCATATTATTTTTTTATTGTTGTTATTGAATTATTATTTATGGTAAAACTTTTTTTACGATATGCGTACAAGATGAGAACAGATTTTTTCTATGAATTCACTAAAAATAAATGTATTAATGCTTTTATGTCATTGATTCTTGTATTGCCGATTAAATGTTCGTTAAAAATAAATTTAGGCGTAATTTTCCGAATTTCGGACTGGCTTCAAAAAATTAAATTTAAAGAAAGTTTAACTGTTTTGAAATATTTCACCCTATTTTAAAACCGGTTTTATTATATCTTTTGCAAGTTTATTATTATTATTTTATTATTTTGAAATTGGGTACAGAAATAAAAACTGTTAATAAGAAATACAAACATTTTTGTACTTGGTATTAATAGCTACATTTTTTTGTTTATTTCATGCATGTGACGGATGCAGTTTTATCAGCTTAACTATAGTTTAGATAAAAATATTTATAGACCATGATGATGTATAAAATATATTCAATAACACTTTGAATATGCCTTCCAAAATACTTATAAATTCTACTTAAAATTTCTCTTTTTAGAAGTAGGCGAAATTAAAAATTAAGTACTTATTAACCTTTAATTAAGCGCCGATTTCGAAACCTGAAAATTTAAAGTGGAGTTACAAAATTATTATTTATTTTTTTAATTCTCTGTGTTTGATTTTTAATTTTTTCACAAAACAAAGATGAATAAAAATAATTTAAAATGTTGATTAAATTATATACCAGTTTAATATTAAATGTTGTTTTACATCGCGTAAGAACATTTGTTTAGTACGTGGAAGGAAATTAGTTTTCGTTTATAAATCTTGTTCCTGAATGCAAGTTATACATGTTATACCGAATTAATTAGGTTATAGAAATAATATAATTTATTTAATGTCATCTGCTTCAGATCTATTTGTTGTTTATTACTTTTATTTGCGTTTAAAAACAAATATCAAACCGCTCACGTTTTAAAATAGCTGCGTCATGAATGTTTGGGTGGAATTCAAGGTCCTAACGTCAGGTGTTATTTACTTTACTCTTGCTTTGTTTGCCTGTTTTCTTATTACTAGCGTTGTTTATATGTCATTTGGAGTTTGCACCTTCCGATTTATAATAGTCACAGTCGTTTTGATAATAAATGTTCAATATTATTTAGCTTTAAGGATGGTAATTTATCTTTATAATTTATACTTTACGAACATATGCTTTCATGTTGTGCTTGTGCCGTTCTAATATTATTATTTATTATAAGAATAGAGGAAACATTATTTATCTATCTGAATTTTATTATCCACTATTGAATTGAGATAATTTATGTAATGTATTATTATTGCATAACAAAAATAGAAAAAGTACACTCATATATTTTCTGATTTATGCCTTTATAGTGTCGGTTTACTATTTCTTACGGCTGTGGCGCTTATAAAGCATCTTAGATACAAGAGGCAACGGTCAGAGTCGCTTTTGTTGAGTTATAATGCTAGGAAGAAGAATAGTATTACTTGCAGAACTAAATATCAAATAAATTTCGTTTGGTTCCGCAAACTGTATGCATATAATACATTATACAATGTATTATATGCATTGTGTCTCAGTGAAAAATTTTACGGGAAAATACTCCATTCCTCATTTTCCATAATCAGACTGGCGCAACTTGCTTGTTATTGCTTGAAATGGCTACCGTTTTAAAAAGTAACTTGTGACTCATATCAGATCGCCTACAACCATTACGGTTTTGGTACCTTTTTTTTCCTGTTTAGCCTCCGGTAACTACTACCGTTTAGATAATACTTCAGAGGATGAATGAGGATGATATGTATGAGTGTGTAGTCTTGTACATTCTCAGTTCGACCATACCTGAGATGTGTGGTTAATTGAAACCCAACCACCAAAGAACACCGGTATCCACGATCTAGTATTCAAGTCCGTGTAAAAATAGCTGGCTTTACTAGGACTTGAACGCTGGAACTCTCGACTTCCAAATCACCTGATTTGGGAAGACGCGTTCACCACTAGACCAACCCGGTGGGTTACGGTTTTGGTATCTAATAATAAACATTATATTTTCTAAACGCTGTTTATTTATTTATTCATGTAGCAACAAACGGACGTCCAATTAAAATGAATGATAGGGCGACAATGAATTTTTATAGTGTGTGAAAAATCCTATACCTATAGAATTTTTGTCGTTAGCGATCCCTTTTAATGGACCTAGCAGCTTAATAATTGATGCTTAATAATTGACTGGACTGCTGTAAATTTACACACACGGGTAATCTAAAAGAATTTTAAAAGATAAATTTTTGCATAATTTGGTCCCAAATATTTCTTTTTTCATGACTAGTGTTCATGACGTGGTATGTTCATCTAAATTTTCATTTTTATTAAAATCTATTTTAGAATTTTTATTGTTTCGTTTTTTTGCTGTCTTTTTTATAAACTGTTTTCCGGCTTTTATCGTGTTTCTAATAGATAGTTGCATAGAATGTGGTATCTTCAGATTATTAGGATATATAAACTTTAGAATATACCACCAATATCCACTGCTTTGGGCATTGGGCTTAATATAAAAGCATTTACTGCTCGGTTTTCTTTTAAAAAAATTATTTGAATAAATTTGCAAATATCAATTAAGAATTTTTTGGAAAGGACATTCGTCAGTGAAAACGACTTAAAGGAACTATTTTTAAATTCGAAATTATCTGTGAAATATTTTTGCAGAATTGTTAATGCCTCTTCCTAAAATAATTACTACAAGCAATAACTTCACTTAGAATTACAATAAACAAATAATAGCATTGTTAATAATACCTAATGAATGCTATCTGAATACAACTAAAAAACATCTTGATATAAGCAATTAATTGTGTTTTATGTTTTAAATTTTGTTCTGTCTGCCCTTAAAATTATACTTTTTTTTGTTTGAAGTAGTAATCGTAAGTGGAAGGGATATATAAAATTGAAAGAAAATTTCACATTCCTGTCTTAGATCCAAGTTCTAGTACAGTACTGGCAGTTTTCCACTTGTCATTTCATTCATATACTCGTATTTTAACGCGGTAGTAAAGGTGTATGAATTCATGAACGGAGATTTAATAGTAAATGAAAGTAGATGTGTATATATATATATATATATCTTACAGTACTGAAGACTGTAGATATATTATTTTAGTTGTTTTTAAAAATGTCATTTCCTTTAGCCATCGAAAGTTTGACATCAGTAAATGTTTTTAAAAAATGTACTTTCGTAATTCCATACTTGTTATAATACGTAACGCATGAAGAAGAGTATAAGTGCATAAAGATTATAGATTCCTGTTTATTCATGAACTACATAAATTAATCTATTTATATGATTAAATTTTTTATTATTACTTACAAATATCAGGTATGACTTTTTGCACAACCGGTTTCGGGTGCAGCCTCGTCAGGCACATTATATTAATCCATAAATTCCACATATCTTTCAAAATTCATATCTAATATCAATATAGACCCATCACCTACAGCTACAGACTATTATAAAAACTCTGTGAAATACTTAGTCGTCACTATTTTTATTTATTTATTTTTAAATTTTTTTACGAAATACGTTAAGTGTCCGTATTCTATGAAAAATCAGTTTCAAGAGAGTACGGTTATCTAACCTAATCTGTATTAAAAATTCAAAAAATTGATAGAAATAGTGACGACGTGAAATGTTTCAGAGAGTTTTTATAATAATAATTTAAAGTAATATGTGGTGATTCTTGATTTTAATACTGCATATGAATTTTGAAAGTTATGTGAAATTTATGGATAAATATAATGTATCTGACGGTGGCCTGAGCCTTCAACCAGTAGTACAAAAAATCTTTCCTGTTATCTGAAAGTAATAATAAAAAATGTATCATATTAATAAAAAAAGTAGGAAATAGTGCATTGTAATCATTTTCATATAAATCCATCTATATATATAGATTTCACAGCAAGTTGGTAAAAAAAGTTTTTATTAGTTATAAAATTCCTGCCGGAAGGATTTAGAAATATTAAAATTGTAGTTTATATTTTATCATCAACTGCACTTCAGTTTATATAGATTTAAATATCAGTTTATTTTAGATTTTGTTACGGATTGCTTTACCGATAAAGCCTTTGAGATTCCATTGTACCTCCTCATTTTAAGTCTGTAAAATGTGTAAACTTCATACTTATACTAAAGCATTTGTAATTAAACTACTGTCGGCGAGGTTAAATAGCAAACTATATATATATATATATAAGAAAATTTCTTAAAATACCCAATTTTATAAATTGTGTAGTACAAATCTTTGTCGACATCTATGTTCACGAAATAGTTTGTTCTGAAATCAAAAATTAGATACGGTTGATAAATTATAGGATTACCGGAGAAAATCGACATTTGCCAGATATTGGTCTTTCACGGTAACATATATACTACAAAAATAAATATTGTACTTAATACAAAAATAATTTATAACTTTACTGTGTTAAACCCTTGTATCTCTTAAACGATTGGACCGATTTTCGTTAAATAGGTATTAAATATGTGTTAGGGAACCACATTTTACAACTTTTAGAGAAATATTCCAAAATTGATACTGAAAATAGTAACATAAATAAGATAGATTTCTGATAAATTAATAGTTCTCATTAATAACCAGAGAGAATTTTTTTTAATTTTTTGGATGAAATGACGATTTGAAAAAATCTGATGTGGATACCACGTGACTTCCTTGTATGCCTATTAAATTACATATACACATTTTTAAAAGTACATAAAATTCTATTTAAGTAATAACTTCTGATTTCTTTCATTTTTTTTATTTTATTGTTATTATTGAATTATTATTTATTGTATTTTTTTTTACAATCGCAGATTAATAATTATTAATAAATCAATACATTTAAATTAAAAAAAAAGGAAATGAAGTCGAATTCGAACCGATTTGCCTTCCTCTTATAAGGTCAAAATATTTCATTAATTAAAATTTTATTTGGCTATAACTCTGGAACTAATGAAAATAAGTACCACTTCGTTGAAGAGCTCTCAATAAGGGCTGTTTACTGCAGTTAAGAAAAAATCCAAAATCCAATTTTTTTTGATTTGGGGCTTTTTTTGGACTTTTTTTAGTCACGTTGATTCCAATCAAAAGGGGAGGTGCACAACTAGATGTTACAACAGTCCTAAATCCAAAATTTCAACATCCTACGGCTAATCATTTTTGAGTTATGCGAGATACATACGTACGTACAGACGTCACGCAGAAACTAGTCAAAATGGATATTTCCGTTGAAATCTGAAAACCGAAATTTTTCACGATTACAATACTTACTTTACTTCGTACAACGAAGTAAGAAGATGATGGGGTTCAAATCCGAGACCAGATGATCTAGAATCTAGTGTTCCCTAACCAATATTAATTTTACAACAGTTAAAAATTTTACATTTTCATGATGTATTTCATGAAGTATTCTATATCCTATGAGTGATGTAGAATTTAAGCTAATTACTGGGTAAAAAAAGAGTTTGATAAAACTAAAATAAAATTTCGTAATTGTGAAGTTGCTATGGCCAATTTCGGGCTAGAGAATGCCCCTTATAAATATCTTCTTCCTCTTTTTTGTAATTTATATTTCATGTAATTTTTCGATTAATTCATTGAAATTGTTTTAAATACAGATTGTAATAAGAAGCTTTTTCGCAGTTGATTTTTTTGTTAATTTTTAACACCCGGTTGTGAGGTTTTCATTTAACGTTAGAGAAAAAAATCAGTTTATATAACTTTTTTATGCACTTTTTTTTGTTTAACTATCCTTGTTGGCATTTTTTGATTACTTGAAGCTATTTATTTCCACGACGGAATGGAGACGATATATTCGTATGGGGTAAGAGGTTGTGTGCGTGTGTGTGTGTGTGTGTGTTGTATGTCTGTTACCGTATTCCTCAAAAACGACTGAACCGATTTCGATGCAGTTTTTGCATTACATAGGTCAATTTAGAGCAGGTTATTAGACATTTTTTACGGTTATAGACCACCCAGGGGACTGCAGTAATGTTGCTTCAAAACGGCTTCTTGGGTTTTTTAAAATGTTTAATTTTATCACTTGTTTATTATGAAATTATATTATATTATTATTTATTATTTTTTCTTTTAGAGAATAATTTTGTTATAATTTCAATAACTGCATTTTTTTATCTTTTATGAATATACATTGACCTAAGTAATTTGCATTATATTAGTAACATTTATTATTTTAAAATTTATTAACAGGTATCATTACCTAATTTCTGTTAACTTGTTTTAGCTCTATTTGGAACACTTGATTGTTGTTTGAAAGTTGTTTTTTTGTCACTAACATTTTATTTATTTCTTGTAACGATTAAATTTTGCATTGTTTAATATAAACAATATTGTAAGGGGATTTTACAATTCACCACACTGGTATTGTAATCAGCAATTACTTGATGTTATAACTGATACTCAAATATCCGGCAACAAAAAAAAACTTACGTAAGTTTTAGTGAGACTGATTTAATGAAAATTATTTTTGTTATTATAGCTGTTACTGTTTATGTAATTATGTTATACGTTATGTATGTTATATAATTATGTTATTAGTATGTATCGTGATTTACGTATAAGTATATATATGTATTGTTACGACCTCGACCTAGGAAATGCTGTGTTGTATGCTTTTTATTGAAAAATATGTTATAGTGAGAGTTTATAACTGAAATCATTGTGAAAATAATAAATTGATAACTAACAATAAGGTTTTCATAATCAGTTAATAATCTTTAACTTTTTTTTAAATAGTGTATCAATATATTTATAATTCTTACGAGTTCTGGTTAATTATTTGTCTCGTTAGTACAGAGTATCCTTACTGATAACGTTATAATCTCTTGTATTTAGTGATTTTAAAAAAAATGATATTAAAGAATATTATGAAATAATATTATTTTCAACGTCTGAACTATCTTATTAATCTGTTTTAAACCATGATGAAACCTTGAATTCTTAATATAATTTAAAATAAAGAAAAATATTTTTAAACAAGGCCTATACTCATTTAATAAAAAATTATTTAAAAAGAGTAATTTTAAATGAACAAAGCAACTGATTTAATAAAGTAAATTAAATTCTGTGTTCATTGAATTGGTTATTATAAGGTCGTTTACTGTTTTCATTTTCACTATTCGTAGCTGTATTATTAGAAATCTCTTTGTCTAATATTCAGTTCTACTTTGAACAAATGATGGAAATGACCTTATTTCAAATTAAAAAAATGCATTATATAAACATTCGATTATAGATTAACATTAAATTGATCCTGTTAATAGTTTTATTTTCTACCATCAATCAATATATACGAGGTCTGTTCAAAAAATACATAGACTAACGTCATAAAACAAAATGTACTTTATTTAGAAGTTACTTGTCTTGGTCCCCTTCAAAGTACTCTCCTTCCCGACGCACACATTTATCCCAACGGTGTTTCCACTTTTGAAAACAGTCCTGGAACGCTTCTTTTGTGATGTTTTTCAGTTCCTTCGTCGCATTTGCCTCAATCTTGAGAATAGTCTCAAATGTTCTTTCTTTCAAAGGTCTTTTGAGTGTGGGGAACAAGAAGAAGTCACAAGGAGCTAGGCCAAGCGAGTAAGGTGGATGGGGAAGAATAGTGATCGACTGTTTTGCCAAAAACGAGTTCTGAGGGCTGAATGGTCGGGAGCGTTGTCGTGATGAAAAAACCAGTGATGCGTCTTCAATTTTTCGGTAAAAATCTTGTAACATGATCTAACTGATATCCCACACTTTTCAACAAGCTCTCTGGTGGTCAGACGTCAATTTGCCTGAACCAGGGTATTGATTTTGTCTACTTGTGAGTCGTCAGTTGACGTGGAAGGACGTTCAGGACGCTCATCGTCTTCAATCGGCTGACGACCATCTTTAAAACGCCCGTGCCACTTAAAACAAGTCGCACGCTTCATAGCAACGTCGCCGTAAGCCGCCGTCTTGAGCTCATTCATTTAAGTCACTCATTCTAAAATCCGCCAAACGAAAGAACACACTTCACAAACAACCGCGTAGCTAAGAAACCAATAATGATATTTGCAATCAAAAACCTGCGTTGTAATCAGCTGATATGTACGAACATGGTGACGCCAAGCGGATTTGACTGGAACCAACTGGACCCGAGCAATTCAAACAGTACGTATTTATTGAACAGAGCTCGTACGTTGAAAGACTCCATTTTCAATTAAACACGTTATAGATAATATAAAGATAAAATCCATTTATTTTTTTGTTACGTAAGACATTAATTCGACATTTTCTTTTAGAATAATTTTCATTAGCTCGAAGGCTGATTTCATTTTCGCATTGGTTCTGACATCTCATATACGAAGCCATTAAGAAGTGTAATAATTGTGGAATAGTAGTCTACTATTTTTCTCTTTTGTAGAAAATCTGAGAACGATCGATGTATTAACCCAAATAAAAAAAAGGTTTATCGCTTAATTAATATACTTTTACAAAGTTATCAATCAATCAGATTTATGTTCGGCGATGAAGACTTTTTGTTCCCCTGATTTTTAAGTTCATTTTTATTATTTGTCGATTCCATTTATGTTGAATCCAGCTCCATCAGTAAACATTATTGCAGCGAGAACTTACGGAGTAGTTGTCAATTTTTCCAATCAATATTTTGTTCTAAAGTTAAAGTAATATTAAATTAAAATATTAAATCGATTAAACTTCTTAATTTATCAATTTTAGTCTAGCATTTAGTATACTTGTAAAACGTATATACGCTGTTTACTATTCTAACAGAAACTGCTTCTTTAAAAGATTCTCATATAAATTGTACCGTGACTTGTACTTAATAACTAACCGAACCTAAGTCTTACCGCTATCATATTATGTTTCCTACCTGGAATAACCGTTAACCCGTACGGCAATAATATGTTCTACTTTATAATGTAGATTACGTGGACAGTCTTCCTTAGTTGACTAGATTGAATGAATTTAAATCTTGTAAGTGATATAACAAGTAAATTTATTTATGCTTGATCGGTTGAAACGTCAACTAAATAACTGTTAAACAAAATAAACTATTTATTCATGAATTTTTAACGTTAATCGTGTAGAATTATTCTTTTTTCGGTTTCATTGAAAAATTAAAACTGATTTTTTGTTGCATTGCAGTTTATATTTTTAGATGTAATATCACTTTATGTTTTAAGTTAAAAGGAACGATACATATTTTAAATAAATAACTAATGGTTTATGTTTTACAGTGCTCTTAGAATCGCTACAGATCATGAAACGCATGATTAGATGCTAATAAGATAAAATTTGTAATTGATGCATAACAGATAAAATTACCGAAGAGTAACCATCGGTATAAAATAAAATAACCGCTAAACCGTCATTAGTAGGTTTTCCGGTTAACATCACTAACGATATAAAACTGTTATAACCTACATTCAAATCCGAGTTAAAGTATGATCTGTATACTTTCGATCTGAAGACCCGTTTTATCGGTGTAGACTAATTTGGACGTTTTAGTTTATTAACGTTATTTTTTTGGATTGTCACCTGATTTCGGTAAAAATTAACCGACTGCTTTGCTATAATTGTCTTTTTTATCACTCGTTTGATTGGTTTGATCTCTTGACTTCGGTATACCTCTTTGCACCCTATATTATCAATTAAATGTTAAACGAATTTTAATCTTTCAGTTCTTTTATTGATTTTACTACTTACATTCTCTTTTAAAATTAAATTCATTAATTCTTCATCGCCTTAGTATAATTACCTATCAGCCGGTTAATAATGGTGCTTATCAAAGTTAATATTAATATTAATAGCTGGTTCTTAAGCATAAGTATACTAGTTGTCAAATAAATGAAATGAAATGGAAAAAAATATATGAAATATTAAGTACTGGTGCTTTTTTATATTAAATAGTAAAAAGTTGGAAGTTTTCTTCATGATCTTCTTTGTTTTATCCTAGTAATAAGGCCAGCGTACCCATATTTAATTCCCCATTATGGAGTTTCTCATTCTTCCCTCTTTTTCAGGTTTTCCTGGTGTTTTATCTTTGTATTTTAATTTGGGTCTACCGCTCTTTTTATCTATAACTTCCCAAACTTTCCGATATACCCTTTACTCTTCAATTAGTACTCCCAAACAGCCTCCGCTCACTCACTATTCTATGTACCCCAAAGAGCCTATTTTGATCGTTCCTCTAATGTATTCATAAGTCTCTCCACTGATATTTTTTTAGCAAAATTGTCGTTGTGACCAATACTTTTTTTTTGATAAGAGGATAATATTTATGGTGTTTAAAGACTCAGTCAAGTAATTATCTGAGTATACGGTCTAATTGAAGTTAGGTACGGGAAAAGATTTTGCGTGAAACCTTCGGTGTTAGAGAAAGACTCCAGGGATCGCGCTTCCGCGAATCGGTAATTTCATAGTTGAGGATTGTAAGTTATGATAGGTGGTCGTGGCCTCAAAGACGGTCGACCTGAGACTGTACAAGACCACACTTCATTTACATTCACACATACCATCCTCATTCATCCTCTAAAGTAATACCTTACGGTGGTTCCGGAGGCTAAAAAGAAAAAAGAAAGGTGGTCATGGTCGAAAGAGACCGTACGAAGACAAGAGTAAGTTATGTAAATACACGGATAGAAATGTCTGCCGAGGCATCTGCGTCGGTGGCATCCCGTCAGGGTTAAACTGATGACTGTGATGTGTAATCAGGTTTAGAAGGTTTATAAGACGACCTCTGGTAAAGCCCTCAGGGCTAGGAAAGGAGGGGTGGTGTGGCGATCGGGATCGTCACAAGACAGATGTGTTTTCTACGGGTGTCAGGATGACCCTTCTTTGCTTTCTCATCCCAACTCACCTTCATCTTAATACCTAAATGTGTTGAGTTAAATATTATTGTGATTTTATTATAATTTTAGACATTTTTCTTTTTATGTTGCCAATCTTTTCACATTCTTTCTTACCCGCAGCAGGCTGTTTTATCTTTTCTCAGTTCAATAAGCCACGTTGTAATCTATTTTTTATTTCAGCCTATTATATAACCCGTTTCCATTCTCTGTGTTTGACCCCAGGCACTGTATTTGTTACTGGAAAATTTTTATCTTGTAGTTTTATAAATTGAACTCGTTTTCCTTTGAAACCGACACAATCAAATTTTGAGCTCGTTATTGGAAGGAAATTTTTGCCGGGAAAATTAGCTGTTTGTCATATCGGCTTTCTCATAGCTTTTCATAGCTTTTCATAAATTTTCATAGCTTTCTCTTCAGTTTCGTTAACTGGTGTTTCACAACACAGTATCAACTGCACATGGTGATTATTGTTCATGTTCATCACCAAAAAATGCATTACAGAATTGAAAAAAATGTGGCTTGAGGGATAACCTCCTACGTATACTCAACCTTGATGTTATCATCTAAATAATCTTCTCCTTTAGATTCATGATATAAATATAAGGACAGCTGTCGTAAATTTCTTACTTTCATATTTAAATATATTTTATTTTTAGTATCTTCGTTGAATATTTAAACTTCGGGTATTTATTTAATTATATTCAGTTCAGATTTTGTGAGTATCTGGTTAATATAGCTACTACTGTAATATTTATCGGCAAGTGACGATAGTACAGTAAATCTACTGTTAAAAATATTGATTTCAGTTGAAAAAAAATGGAAAGTATTTCATATTAAACACGTACTGTAAATCTCTTAGTAACGGTTTATCATTTTCTCTCTCAGTTTTTACTCTTATATCTTCTAATGATGGTGACAAGCTACTTCTATTGTATTGTATGTTAGTTTGTGCGCCAACATACATTAGATTGTAACACTAATATTCAACTCTCTCTTTTTTCTATCATCTTTTAAAACTATTCAAGATTATCCGAGCCTTTTCTAAAGAAATCATAATGTGATCTGCAGTGTTAAGACGATGGCCATTATTTTCGTATACTGTATTGTTATGCATAACGTGATAAGTATTTATTTATGTCTACCCGAAAACTTTCTCATTCAAATTTTTCGCTTATTATTACTTTTGTTATGATTTTATTTCGAGTAAAAATATGTGTAGTTTGAATTATTCTTTATGTTTATGATTATTAGTTGTACTTTATTTTTATTACATTCTAGTCCAGTATATTCTGTGAAATCTGCTGTGCAAATTGTTTTAGTCTTTCTAAAATTGATCATTTATAGGGATAATCTCAGAATCTTTACTGGAAAACTAAACCCTGATTAATGATAGAGTTTTGTTCATCTAAACTTGTAATATTCTAATTGCTACTGTGGACTAATATTTTGTATATATATATATGGAAAAGGATCTACAAAATACAAAATTCTGTTTATTGAGAAACATATAAAATATATATATTAGCTGCAGGGCGTGCCTATGGCACGCCCTCGCATCTAGGCCCTGGGGGCAGGTTGCCCTGGCGGACGGCGTCTCGGAATGCTGTCCAAAATTGATTACCTCTTGTGTAAAAATGTTGGTTTTTTGAATGATGAAAATTGATCAAGGAAAAGCGAAAAAAAGTTCGTCATCGTCCAGTTAAGCACCCTTCCTCAATACGAAACAGGTTGGTGGGTTACCATCATCACGCTTTCTAAATCCGAAATAACCTCAAAACAGAATATATACTTGTACTTTTAAACTCTTCTCTTCAATAAACAAAAATCACTGTTCCACTTATCAATCTAGACCATTCAGAATTGAATATCTTCCATTTGCAAAAGAGTCACTACAAGCACATCTCTAACAACATATTTTAAAGATTGCACACTCAACATTTTCATCGATCCATAATATCCATATGCAAATTCACTCGATACGAGAGCTGGAAGCTTAAATATAAATTAAATTAATTAATTTATTATTTATATGTTATATTCAATTTACGAAACAAATTATTATAATACGAAACTAATCTTCCGACAAAATAGCAATGGATTCTAAATACTGTAGATAATCGATAGTATTTTCTGTATCGATTTATTTTTATCGAAAATAGTTGTGTTTTAAGATCTGCTACGATATTGAATGAATGAATTACGGTATTAAAATTTGTTAATCTATTTTATAATTATTATTACTGTTGTTATTTATCGTTTATAAACATTTAAATAAAAAAATTATGATTTTTTTGACGGGCAGTATGTTCGATAATGAAAGCATGTTTTCAGCTAAGGGGGACGCATACACAGATAGACAGACATACAAATGCTCTTTAGTAGGGTAGGATATATTACATTAAAAATATCTGAAAGAATTTATTACTTATATTTTTTTTTTTTTAAATCTTTTGGGTGCATAAGAAGTCCTCATTAAAATGGAAACGATCCATTTTAAATTCAAGTGGCTAAGACAGGACGATTAATGTTTTAATCGCAAGGCTTGTTTCATTCGATTCGAGGAGCAAAGAGTTTTGCACAGATGCTACCAATACATTAAGGAGAGTAATTTTTTTTAAGTATACTAATTTTGAAAACTTGACATTCGTTTGCGTCTTTTTACATGAAGAAAAAATTATCTCGCGTTAGATTTCATGTTTACAGGGAAAAAATTATGAAAATTATTAAATTTTACTGCACAGATATTATTAATAAAATTGAGGTACGGGGAAGATAGATCTATCCGGTTTTCTACGGCTTCCTGTTTCAGGACATATTTATTTCAAATTAGCCTTTAACAACGAAAAACCTATGAAAATAATTCTTTTTTGGAGACATTTTATTAGATCCACTAATATTTAAATATCGTAAAATAATTCTTTCTATCTCAATAACCTATCAGATATTAATGGTACATTATAGAGAAACGGAGAAATAACCTCTTTTTTCTTGAAGTCCGCCTCCAATCAAGGAGACAGCCTCCTTGACTACTGATTAGCTAGAATCGTTGACCTAACATTAAAAAAAGTGATAAAGATCGTTAAATTACTAATTCTTTTATAGTTCTAGTTTTTATATACATATATATTTTCAGAGATTTTGTCACGTTCTCAACGCATAACTAAATAAAGAACCGGTAAAATAAATAAGTAAATGAAAAAAAGATTAATTGAATGCCTTCAAGTTCCTACTTCAAGTGATTAATTATTTTAAATTCGACTGTTGACGGAACGATTTATGAAAATTTTATCTACTGAATTCTTTAAGCCTCTACAATTTTTTTCCGCTTTTGTATTATTCAAAAGAAAAAGAGGAGCGAAAAATAATTACAAAAACAACCGATTGAGTCGAGCTGATGATCGTATTAATGAAAAATGGTCGATATAATTTTTAAATGAGAAGCTAATTTAAATTTAAGAATATCTATTAAGGTCATTTTATTGTTACGTTATTAGTTTGACTTTTTATATTTTATTTTCATTACAGAAAAAAGTTAATTAACCCGTACTATTATAATTGTGATAATGAGAACGTACGATTTAATAAAAACATTATAAATAAATCTGATAAGCATTAGAATTGTTTATTTAGAAATTGTTTGGTTTGCACAGGTTCTAATTTGACCACTGAATTTGCAGTATGCCGATATGATTTCGAGTGTGTTGTGTATATTGAATATTAATTACCTTTACCTTTCAAGATTTAAGTTTCTTACTATTCTGTGATGTCTAATTCTTCTGAATTCTTATTGCTTGAATTTATTAACCGATAAAAAATTTATTACATCATTTTTCGTTTAATGACTTAAAAACAAATCACGAAATCTCTAATTTTAACCCCAGAAAGCTTACTCTATGTTTTCGTTTTATTGTGTTAAATTATCAGTTACACTATATAACACTATTGTCTTAAAATTATTGGACTAGACTGTTATGAATATAATTTATACTTTTTCATAGAAGTCCATTAAAATATATAAACTTTATTGAAGAATCAGTAAACCGATTTATTTAGAGAAAAATTTCTTTCTTAACGGATTATTGTTTTTTTATTATCATGTTACAAAGGAGTCGTCGCAATAAAGCAGGTAAGTGTATTTTTACACTTGTGTGGTTTTAAATAAAAAAAATTCCTTTCGGCACGCCGGAAGGCGGAGGTAGATTTCACCGGGGCAAAATAGGGGTAGGCGAACTTGGATTGTACGAGCTCGTATCAAATATTACTTTCCATGTTTTACAGACACTACGTTTTTTCATTAACTACAAGCTATTGCTAAATTTATCAAGACTTCCTTATGATTCCTGTGCCTATTAAGAGAGCTATGATTTTTTTTTTGTCTTTGAAACCCCATTTTTTCCACCTCTTGGCCCTTATCCAAAGAATAGTAGGAACTTTAAACGAATTCGATATTTTACTTTATAAGAAAGTTATAGCGGTATTTTGTTTTTTTCGAAAAAGTCCCCCCCCCCATTTCCACCCGCATGATCCGATTTTGCCCATTAACAAACTCGACCGAGATTTTTGGTCGTTATATTTTATGTATCAATATGAAAGTGATTGGCGCAAAATTACGGCAGTTATCGTGTCCACAAGAAATTGAAATATGTATAAACTTTTGGACTGACGGTGGTTTTGGGGTCTGGGGTATGTGAAACCCGAAGATATGTCGACATTTTCCGGAAGTCGAATCATGGTACCCATTACAATATTTCTTAATTTTCTTATGAAATCTACCTAAATAATTATTTGATTTAGGGCTTTAAGATTAATTGTATTTATTAATACAATATTTTGTTTATTAATTAATATAGTTAACCTAATAATTGTATTTATCCGTAAGGTTTAACTGTGTATAATTTTTTTCTATTTAAAAATAACGGTTGCTTGCATAACTAATGTTCCGCAATACATGTATTTCTACTAATTATTATTATAATAATTAATAATAATAGTTATTATTATTCTATCTATATTAAATTTAAAAAATATTTTTTTTTTATACTATAAATAATCTTTTTTATATTATGTAATTTTAATTGTCTCTCTTATATTTTACTTGCTCCCCGTCGCAGCTTCGTCTGCGCTAAATGATTACCTGCGTTTCCCGCAGCGGTCAATCTTTTTATTTTATGTTTTTCATTCAAGTAACCGGAGGTTGGTGTAGTCGGTCACATATACAGTAACAGTGGCAGTGACTGTGTTGGATCTTCACACCCCTTAAAAAATCGGAAATGGTTTTTAAATATTTATCTGAATAGTATTTGCAAGCACAGCCCAAATTTACTGAGTATCTTGTTTACTATAGTCGGGGGATTGGGGAAATTTACAATCATTCAATTTTTTTTTACCTTTCTTCATCTCCTTTCAAGGTCGAATTACAAAAATGTAGAAATTGGTTTATTGACATAAAGATTACTATCACCAAAAATCAGGTTGATTTCTTCATTTGTTACCGAGAAAATAAAAAAAGACAAGGTTTCAAAAAAAATTCAGAATCCATTTTAACCCTTGAAAAACTCGGAATTTCAAAAAATCTAGAAATTGGATCATTCAATTCAAACCCAGCTCATACAGTGATAGACACTCATAATTTACAATTCATTGAAGTTTGTGCTTCAACCGGCAAATCTCCACTATGTATTAAATATAAGTATATTTATCATATTCCTTGCTAATTTGTTAAAGGATGTGTTTCAGTCTCATCATTATTGATTAAATCTACTTATTTTTTTTGATCGCATACGTAGCAGTTTTTAATATTTTATTATTTTTTGAAATTTATTATTTTTTTCTCTTGCTTGTTGTATTTATTACCAATAATTTTATTGTAATTATTATTTTTATTATAACTGTCTTGTAACACTTCACTTAAATGATTACGTTAACATAAATATATTAACATTTATTAATTATTGTTGTATCAAGCAAGGAAAAGTTAATTGTTTTATACTACTTTTTTTTTAGATTTTTATCATGTTGAATCTATTACATAATTGTTACGTTTTTATATTTTGCATTTTTATTTTAAAAAATTATTCTGGGATAATAATAAGAATATATAAAAGCTGGCAAAGTATTGCTTGATTTTTACCGACTATTAATAATAAAAATTATTAAATCAGAACACAGAATATATATATGTTTTAGTGAGGAATAAATCTTAAGAAAAAAATTCCTAAAAATATTCATATGTAGGTTAAGCTTAACAAATTTGTTTAAATAAAATTTTCTCTAACTCTTACACCTCATCACAAAGACTAAAATAAAAACATTTCCAAAAGTTTTTATTCCATTTTAGGCCGGGATCTATAATTTAAAATAACAGTAGACATTTCTTGATAAGTTAGTTCTATGTGTAAAGTATAAACTTTAAAAAAAATTAAAACATTAAAATCGAAGGGATATAGAGGAAAAGAGCAAATAAACACTTATTTCAATTTTAAGAGGTAGGGGTTGATTTCTGAAAATATTTTTTTGGATTATTTGTATATGAACCAATCGCTTTAATAAAATTTTCACTAAAATGCCTCTGAAAAAATGGAAATTGGTTTTTTCGCGATATCCCTCACCCCTTACAAATTTTGAAAAAAATAATGATATATAAAAATATATACCTCGTATAGTATATAAATGAACCAAATATAAAGAAAATAGGTTTGGTCGTTCCTGAGTTGTAAGCGAAAAGCAGTATGACTCACATACGTACATACATATATATTTTTTTTTGTGTAGATGAACTAGTTGGACCTTAAAACTTAAAGATTTGCAAAAAAACCCGATACCTCATTTTTAACATGATCATCATTTTCCCCCCTTTAATATTGCTATTCTACCTATATTCGCTGGGAAAGTAAATACATATATATATATTTTTTCTCTCTTTCTACTTAATTACTAAAAATATACTAAATAATATACTTAAATTTTAATACTTATAATTAAATATACTGTTAATTAAGAACTTAATATTTTAGAATACTAATGTAATTTTAGAAAAAAATTTTTTTTTAAATAAATGAAAAAATATTTTAGTTTGAGACCATTTAGTGGCTCTTCGCGACGTTTGGCTAAAAATGTAAAAATTAATACTAAATAAAAGAGTGAGCAAGATTTTTATAAACGGTAAACACCATCCTTTAAGCATCGTATCCTTGGAATGTCTCAAGGAGCAGCAGCTAAGAAAATAAAATTCGAGATAATGATGAAATGATATTATCTGGAGCACGGTTATTTATGTTATTAGTTGGTTTCTGTAATAATAAGAGTTAAAGTCGACGTATTACATACTTATTAATTTTTACAAGGATCTGTTTCAATATTCTTACTTTTCATTAATGTTCTTTTTATTTTACTTATTTATTTAAATGAATATTATTTTCTAATTTTTTTTCATATATATATTAACAAGGGGTTATTTATTTTTAGAATGTAAATTTTGTATTTTTAAGTTAAATTAATAATTTTTACTTTTTATTAAACAATCATTTTAATGACAGTAAATTATTATTATTTGTCTGTTACCTACATTATACAGAGTGGCCGAGACGTCCCTGTACCCCCTGAAGTTAGTTCTAAAAATATGTAACGAATTATAAATGAAACATGCGATGTAATAATGAATTATTTTATTTACTCACTTGATGTATAGTATTAATTTTAATGGCCCAGTGGGTCTGTGTATTCGCCCTCATGTTGCACGCACAATTCTATATTTCGCCACGTCCTCTGTGACATGCGACGGAGCATTTTTGGTGTTACGTTATGGAAGACGTCCCTCACAGCGTCATGCAATTCTTCATATGTGGTGTAGCGACGTGTAGATAGGTGTGCCTTGATAATTCTCCGTATTGAGTTGTCTGGTATGTGAGATCAGGACTTCGTGGTGGCCGTGATAACGGAGCTGGTGACTCAGGAGTACCGCGGCCAATCCAACGCCCTGCAAATATTTCATTCAGAAACGCGCGGACTGATAAAGTAAAATGTGCAGGTGCTCCATCCTGCTGCAACCGTACTTTCAAGTCCTTTTTCATACGGTTTTGCACTGTAGTCCGCTGTATACGAAGTTCAGCTGATCGTTTTCGAGTTCATTTCACTGGGGATTGTTCAATGGAAACTGCAACAGCAGCATATGTTTCTAACCGTGTTAACTTTCGTCCACTCCGCGGCCTAACTCTAACACTGCCTAATTCAAACGCATGTTTTTCCCAAGCCAACATTGTTGCTTTTCTTGGTGGCGGTTTATTAAAGCGTTTCCGAAACATATCACTAATTAGCTTCATTTTTATTCGTATGTTGTTCATGAACCCATACACTTGTCACTAATCGCTCCTCAACGCTGTAATTACTCGTGTCACCCATTTTCACACAAGTGTCTTTTGCTCAGAGTGTGTGACGTTGTAAAAAACTGTTGCCAACCAACCCCAACGAAAATACCGTATGTTCTAAACACATATCTTAACTCATAATTTCGTTAACTTTAGGGGTGCGGTAACTTTCCGGCCACTCTGTAGAATACTGTTTACGTGTATAAAGTTAAATGATCTTTTGCTTGACCTGTTGCTTCTATTACTTTCTTGGTATAGCTCTAAAGCTGTGATGTAAGAAGGAAAGTATGGGAATCAGTAAAAAAAATGGGGGTATGGGTTTTTTGCATTTCTTGTCGTTTCACGACCCAGGAATCTCAAAAACAAAAAAAGGTGGGGGAGTAATATTCGAACGTACGTATCTACGTGGATTGGCGTGTTGAAGCATAATAATTTTTGACTGGATAAATGATTTTGATGAGATTTGTGCACACTCTCGTGTATATGGGGCAATTTATTGGTAAAATTTTCTCAAAATGTTGCAAACATAACCTTATTTTATATTAAGCTTAGTGAATGCTGATCTTACCATCTTTTTTAAATTTTGCTCCAAAATTCCTGCTTCCACAGAAATCGAAAAAATATGTCTTTTTATTTATTTCATCTTTTAACCGAATCTTATTTAATATCTTACTAGGCGTAATAGTAGTGTAAGGAGCTAAAAAAAAAAGAAAAAAAAATACTTTGGGGGCAATATGTAGGAGCCGATCGAAGTTTAAAAATATAGACTTTTTCCAAATTTTTCAAAACTTTTTTTGGGTATTTAAACTTTTAATAGTATTAAAACTTTAAATCCCCCTTAAAAAATATTAAAGGTTTAAAATTCCCATCCCCAAAAAAGAGATCTTTGGTAATTTTTTCATGTATAATTATGTTCCCATTAAATAAGAATAAATAACCAATGCCAGGAAAGTATTCAACTTAGTTTTCAGATTTAAGTCGCTACTTAAACTTACAAGTCTGTATGGGGTCATATGAAACAATTAGTTAGCGTATCAAAAATACCAAGTTTGACCGGAATTTGAATCCGGGGTCTTTTGGAGGAAAGGTTTAGGCTACGCTATTAGTCTGCCACAGAGGTCGGCGAAACATCTAATTAAAAAAAATTGGATGCAGTTATTTCTCTATGGGTGGCTAACTATGTTTTTATCTTTTAATGGCTAATGCTTACAGCATCCTCTATGCTACATCTAATTAGCAAAAAGAAAATAGTCGATTACCTTTTCGTTTTTTTTGTTTTGTTTTTAATGAAACTGTACAATTTTCTTATTTTAAAACAAATACAGGTTTTATTTGTTTAGTTTTTATCGTCATCTTTAACTACTAATTTTTTGTCATTGTTTTGCAACAAAACACGACAGATACACGTGGAAATAAGTCACATGAAACTAATCAAAGGAATGCATAACAAGATATATATATATTTCCCAATAAAAGAAGACAGTATTAAAAACTTTTTCGACCATATTTTTCTCAGCATACATTCAAAGTTTAATTTAAAGATATTATTCAGTAAAACTATACAGTAGTTCGTTGTTTGTAAGAATTACTGTTAAGAAGATGAATGAATATCGTGAATTTACTTAATCCTGAGCGAATAGTGAATAAGTTATAGAGGTTTTTTAATGTAAAAACTGAAAAAGTACGCGTTTGTACGATCGTTTGTCTCTTGTAATTTGGTATTCCTTTTTTTTAATGAGAGTTAACGAATAAGATATATTTTGTTTGTATTTCTTATCCGACATTTTCTATTTGTAGAAGTTCTGAAAGGAATGTATTAAACATTTTTGTGGAATTTCTGAGAAATTCTGTTTAGTATATAGGTAAGTTATCTAAAAATAAGAAGAGATTTCAATATCAACCTGTTGCCTTGTAATACAAACTGAAACAAAATTTTATTAATTTTTAAATGATGATAAAACTGGGTAAATTGTGTTTTTTTTTTAATTATAAAGGCATTATTCTATTATGGGATTTTCGGTCATTTTTTTTTTTGCACGAGGAAAGCGAGTTTAATAAACTCCAAATATTTTCCATCTTATAAAGCTGTAGTTGTTGGAGAGGATTTAGTAGGGTCAGACAAGTAAGTTCGACTCGTACAGGAAATTCTGGAAAAAAAAAATTTAAGGGACGCTGGCAGTTTTGATTAAAACATGATAAAGATATAATTTTTGTAATAGTTTAATTTTTGAGTATAATATTTTTAAAGGTAAAAAGAAAATAAAAGATTGGTAATTGTAGGGTACGTTTAAATCGATCTTCGATAGAATTGTTTGCGTCAAATGAATTATTTAAATAACTTCTTATTAAATCAAATTGATCTAACAGCTAACGTACTGCTTAATATGACTGACGATTTAATCACATCGTTTACCCATAGAATTCACTGCCAAATCCAAATAAAGGATGGATCTAAACGGATGATTTGGAAGTGCATCCGGCGTGAACAAAAGAATTCATCAAATCGCTTTCACCTAACTCAGAAGAACCAGAAAAAAAAATAAGGTCTTTAAATATGGATTTTTTTTGAAATCACAGATTTGAAAAAATAAAAAATATTTGGAAAACAAAAGTGTTTTCCAAATATTTTTTATTTTTTTACAAAAATATTTTCCAAAAATATTTGGAAAACAAAAGTGTTTTCCAAATATTTTTTATTTTTTTCAATCTGTGTTTTTTTTTCTTCCTCGGTCCATTTTCTTCTTATACTCCTCTTATCCTTCTTCTGTGGAAACTTAGCTTCTTTGATTAATTTTCTAAATTGGTGGTCTCTATGGTGGTCTCTATTGGTGGTCTGGTTTGGTGGTCTCTATTTAAATAAGTTCCTTTGGAGATTTTAAAGTTTTAAGATCGTTTTCTACTTCTTTAAATCGGCTAGTTTTAATTGTTTTACTGTTTTAAAGTTTTGTTAATCTGTTTTCAGTCATTTTGCAAAAATGCCCATAATATTGTAATCTTCTTCTCCGCATGGTGTCTTTTATTTTTTCTGTATTTTTATAAATTTCTGTTTCACTCTTTAGTTCGTAAACTCTTTCCTGGTAATCTGGTCCATATATGTTTCTTATAATTCGTTTTTCTATTTTAAAAAGGTCTTTATCCAAAAAAATTTGCAAACACAGCGCCGTTATAAGGCCTTCGGAAGAATTACTGTTTTGTAATGTCGGAGTTTAACATTAAGCGAAATCGATTTTTTGTTATATAAATTTCGTTGAATGCTAGCGCTATTTCTGTCTTCGCTGTTTTAGCGCTTCCTTTTCTAGAGCCTTTGGCGTTATTACATCAACTCACCAGGTTGGTTTAGTGGTGAACGCGTCTTCCCAAATCAGCTGATTTGGAAATCGAGAGTTCCAGCTTTCAAATCCTACGGATTTGAATACTAGATCGTGGATGCCGGTGTTCTTTGGTGGTTGGGTTTCAATTAACCACACATCTCAGGAATGGTGGAACTGAGACTGTACAAGACTGCACTTCATTTACACTCATATATATAATCCTCATTCATCCTCTGAAGTATTACCGGAGGCTAAATAGGAAAAAAGGGCGTTATTACTTCAAGATATTTAAATTTTGATACTCTTTAGATTTCCTGATTTTCGAGAACTTTTGGTATTTGTAATTTTTTTTTTTTTATCGTTGGAGAAACATTTTCTTTTTTCGAAAGAAATTTGTAAACCTATTTTATTAGTCTTAAAAAAATATCACCAATTAATACATCGTAGTCGATCTTTTTGTTTTTCAGGCTTTATTTTTTTTTTACAGCATTTTAATGCCGTATGCTCATATTACAAATACAAACGTAGAACAAAATTTCTCTAACTGAAGTATTTTAAAGTGTGAACTTATATTTCGATAGAATTAAAAATGAGCTTAGAAACGGTAGAAAATACAATACGGACAACTTAAAGAGGAGTGTTTAATTGCGAGTTAGTCACTCTCTTGCACTTAACCTCAATCACTGAGATCAGAGAGAGATTGATAAATAACCATGGAGAACCATCTGTGGAGTAGACCTTTGTTTAATTTTCTCCCGTAACCGATTGATGTGCCCTACTTTGAATAATAATAATAGTTGTTATTTTAATGATGATTAGAAAGAATTGTTAAATCTGGATGTCGGCCCGGAGGTTGTTATTTTCAGATAAAAAAATGCATATATATAATTTTTTTAAAGAATTCGTTTATCATTATTATTTACTTTTTTCTTTTATAAAAAATACAATCAGTTAGGTATTCTATTTTTATAAATTCTGATCGAAACAGTACTTTATTGCTGAATAGCCATGATTTTTTTAATCTATACTATGATGAACTTTTATCCTTTCTTACTTTTAAAGTCAGTAGCTTTGTAAAAAAAAAAAATCCTGTTTAAATGTAGCATTTTAAGTTATTTCTCTAAATCGTTGTATTAAATAACATTAAAGGTTTAATAAAACCTTTTCTTCGTTTTGTCAAAAACAAAAATCATACACGTAATCTATTTTAAATTAATGTGTTGTTTACTTCTAAACGCGAAACAACTTTAATATTTGAATCGAATCCTTTCGACAGATTTTGGAACTATCTGTTCTAGTTCGTATAATCGTTTCAAAATATAAAAATATATAAAAAAAGAAATCTGAACAAAAAATGTTGTACGTACAAGGAAGTCCTTCAATAATAATTAATGATATGGGGCCGCGTCATATCTTAACATATTTCGCGTCATATCTTAACAGGTTTTCACGAATTTCTAGACAAGTCGACATAAATTGATAATATCAGCTTATTATCATTTTATTGAGTATTAAAAATACTTCTTTATCGAACAATTTTTTTTTTGCATACAATGGAAATTTTTTTTAATCTTTTAACTTTAATGGTGCTTATTAACAAAGTATTTAATGGTGCTTATTAACAAAGTAGTTCCATAAATTCGATTCAATTGCGTTTTCTTTAATATTTATTAAATCGATAGTTATAAATAGATTCTCGTAAAATAGATTTATAAAGTATTTTAAGTGAGAAAGTTAAAAGTTTTTTTTTTAACTGTGAAGTAAATAAAAAACTTTGATTTCGAGCTGCATGTTTTGTACTTTTTAGTTTTTAAGGGTTTGTTATTAATTACTTTGTTTAATATTTTATATTGTAGCGTATAAACGAATAAATATTTAATTTATACTTTGTATTAATAAACTGTAAAACAATTTTTTAAATTCAAAACTGCTAGGTAGCTAAATTGTTATTGTTTAGCTGTCCTCAATCTATCTGCCCTGTGTTAAATGATTTTCTCTCAAAGTAGTATGCATCTCAAAGAAATCTGTTTGAGATAAGGGTAATAAATTTAAATATACACTCAGCTGCCAGTAAAAATTCAGCTGACTGATTCGTAGCTAGAATTACATTATATATTTTACGAAAAAGAGATATCTGTCAACTTTGCGGAAGGGTGTTTTCCCCTATTTACTATTTAGAAAAGTGTAAATGCGCACGCGCACATACACACACACACACACACACACACACACACACACACACACACACACACACACACATATATATATATATATATATATATATATATATAAATATATATATGTGTGTATACACATATTTATTACTCATAAATAATCATTCAGATTAGGGAGTACGTCTTTAAATTTTTTTGATGAAAATGACTGAAATTTAACTTAAATTTAGCTCGATCTAGTTTTCCGGTTATCTCAATGCAATAAATTTTGTATTAAGTTCAGATTTACTGGCAGATTAATTGGATATACTTTGAAACTTACTGGTTAGATTTTGTTCTATCGTACAATTATAGGCTGAATTTTTTAAGGGAACAAGCAATATTAATACAGTACTTTGTAAAGACTATTTTTCATAAATTTTTAAATGTGAGTTTTGTTAAGGACATCAGTAATCGGCAAAAGTTGGTATTATCAACTTATGTTTTCTATATTAATTATTATAATTTAAGGAGATTTAGATTTGGTTCTTATATTTATTTTTACTATGCAACATTCATGAGGAAAGAAACAAAAAATTGCCTCTTTCTAAGAGATAGCCGGTATTTGTGTGTTATAACGGCGCCCCTACAGTCTAATGAATTTTAATTTTTTTTATTATTTTTAGCATTTTTTAATAGAAAATAGCTAATTTTTCTTTGTCACTTGTTAATTTCCGGAGGAGGCTAGTTTTCTTTATTGCAGGGGTAGATGCGTTGTTTGAATCGTTTTTGTCTTCTCCATATGAATTTTAAAAAGTAACTTTCGATTTGATGACGGACCGTGATTTTTTTTTCATCACTTGTAGAAGCTTATAATTGTTTCCTCAGCTCGGGGATCCAAGAAATTTAATTATAGTTCGCTTTGAAACCACATTAAACGAAAATGTCAACTGTTCAACCTCGTTTGTTAGATTTTGTTTCTTAGACAGCCATGCCATGAATCATAATAAGTCATTATCCCTTGCTTATTATTTCTGTAAAGGTGGTTTTACTAAGGAGAGAAATGAAGATTCGATAACTATGTTACGAAACACTAAAAAAATACCTCCATTTCTGGGAGTAAACCCATTCGCCATGGCTTTACAACTGCCGGCTGAACAACTGTTCCAATCTATTACCGGTCTTTCAACTTATTCAAATTATAGTTGAAAATTATTTTTACAGAAATATATGTTGCGAATAAACTGAAACGTTTTCAGTTACGAAAGGGTGTTGAATTAACAAGCCGATCTCCCACACACATTAAAGTTTAACTGCCACATATGCGTAGGTTACATCGCCAAACTATTCTTGTCATAAAGCACCATCTTGTGGTCGTTCCTGCAGATAGGTTTGTCAAGAAGTATGCCCGCATTTTGAAGAAACTTAATAGCCGTTTATTCAGTTGCAGGTAAATCTGAGATTCTTATATCGGAAAAGTACTCTGAAAAATAACCTCGCAGAACGATTAATGAACACTGATCGTTCAGGTAAAACACGATACGGTATCTAGTTATATTAAATATACGACTAGATATTGTTTAATTTGTACAAAAATAAGAAGAGAAATCTTCGCGATTTTAAATATATTTTCGTTATAATAAAATAAATCGAAAAAATTAATAGGAAATAATGAAATTATTATTGAAGAAGATGAAACTGCAAATTTTTTTTG